>NW_027397066.1:82702576-82781489 GCF_003265705.2 Callorhinus ursinus
AAACAAATAATACATTATATGTTAAAAAAAAAAAGAAGAAGCTAGTAAGAAGGGAAAAATGAAGGGGGGGATCAGAGGGGGAGACGAACCATGAGAGACTATGGACTCTGACAAATAAAATGAGGGTTTTAGAGGGGAAGGGGTGGGGGATATGTTAGCCCTATGATGGTTATTAAAGAAGGCACGTACTGAATGGACACTGGGTGTTTTATGTAAACAATGAATCATGGAACACTACATCAACAACTAATGATGTAATGTATGATGATTAACATAACATAATAAAAGATTAATTATAAAAAAAATAAAATGGTATATACAATAAATGTAAAAAAAAGAAAAAATGAGATATTTAAAAACAGAAAGTGTTTCTTTATGAAATCACTGCCACACACACTAAAAATCATGTCATAATATTTATTCAGCATGGTTTGAATAAAAGGAGAAGATGGAAAATTAACTGTAAGCTATGAGAAAACAAGAGATTGGGGGGTCTAAGCTTTCAGCTCTTTTATTGGCTGTGGCCTTGTTGTCATGTTAAGATGATAGGAAGGGTCACAAATGTGTTTCCTATCAAGATGTTCCTAACTTCAATGGAGTTATGTTTCTTAAATATTTTTCTCATAACACATTTTCTAATAGCATCATTTATCATGTAGTTATGAAGTATGTGAACTATTCATAACATGTATTCACATTTTCTTTCCTAGAACAAGTTCAAGGATTTAGATTCTCTCTGGGGAAAGAAAAATGAAAAATGGATTATATAGGTTTCTGTGTCTCTCTGAAATTCTTTGACCTCTGTAGGAAGAAATGTAATTCATTATATAAGAAGGATTTATTGAGTAACTACTCTCTTCAAGCCACTTTACTAAATCCTAAATTTAAAAAAAAAGGAGAAGGTAGGTTTCTGGCTACCTATAGTAAATATATACTCTAGTAAATATATACTCTAGTTCAAATACCGATACAAAGGAATCATTTGACTATAAAAGCCATGAAGGAAACATTGTTTTTCCATCTGCCACGGTTCCTGATCCTCTGCCCTCCCTCTCCTTCCTCCAGTAAGCCTAATAACACCCGTTATCAAAAAATGTGATATAATGTCCCTATACATAGTACAAAGCATCTGGATAACCTCCTCTCCTCCTGATATTTGGAGAAATATATATAGGCCCAATTTTCAGAAAACACTCATGTCTTCTGAACAATTTCATCGAACTTTTTGTAAGCACTTACTCTTTACCAGGTGTTTCTCTAGGCAATTTCACATCCATTATCCTATTTATTTCCACAGTGGCTTTAGTTAATATAGTCACTTCTACTTTACATGAATAGGAGGAAATGAGTAATGAGGAAATGAATAATCAGAAATACAAAATAAATTTCCCAAGGTCATGCCACTAGTTCATGGCAAAACTGAGATGTATACCTCAGCGTTAAAAACAAAAACGAAAACAAAAAATAGGTTCAGTGTTCTTCTCACTGAACGACTTTGAATGTAAGGACAGGTGATGGGTCTCATGCCCACAGATTGGGTGCCCCGAGAAGCAGATTCCAAGATGGAAATTAGTGTCCAGGGAGATATTGGGGAGTGCTCTCAGGATCAACATGATCAGTAGAGGAGATGAAAACTGAGGAGAGCGAGCTGTGGTGAAATCACAACCAGACGTCAGAAAACAAGACATTGAGCTTGCACACTGACAAGGTATTGGGTGTGCACTGCCTCAAAAGGAGGGCTTAAATTTAGGGAAGAGGCTCTCTGCAATGAGGCAATTCCTGGAGAGGGCTAACAGTTGAGAGGTGCCAATACCATTCTTAGCTGCTGGAGGAAGATCCCTTAGTCTTGAATAAGAGATGTGGATGGTGCAGAACTGCAGTTACACCTTAAAGCTTTGTGGGTCAGACTCCCACGCTAATTTCTTGGTGAGCTTCAACTATTTTAATCCAACCATTCAATGGATCAATTTAAAGAAAGATGTTTTAGGGCGTCTGGGTGGCTCAGTTGGTTAAGCGACTGCCTTCGGCTCAGGTCATGATCCTGGAGTCCTGGGATCGAGTCCCACATCGAACTCCCTGCTCAGCAGGGAGTCTGCTTCTCCCTCTGACCCTCTTCCCTCTCATGCTCTCTATCTCTCATTCTCTCTCTCTTAAATAAATAAATAAAATCTTTAAAAAAAGAAAGAAAGAAAGATGTTTTATTTGCATATTTTTCCATAGAGTACAACATCCAACTAAATAAACAAGAATAAAACTAAAGTGAGAAAAAGTGGTCAAGATTTGGTTAGAGATGCAGAGTGGCAGAAGTTTACCGACAGTTGACTCTATTTTCAAAAACTTTATTTTCAGTCCTCTTCCCATGACAGAAACATTGGAGGAAGGGGGATTTCATTTAAGTTTTGTAACCAGTTACCTAGAATCTAGATGGCACCCCATAGAAAATATTCCCACTGATTTTCAAGAGTTCCCGCCTCCAACAAATTTTACAATTCAAACACAAAATAGTATTATAAAAAGATGTCCAAACTTGTAATCTGTATAATAGATTGGGCTAACATAGGACTCTTTCACTCAAATTATGACAGATGCTAGATATTACCCAAAGAAAATGAAAACACTAATTCAAAAAGATATATGTAACCCTGTTCATTGCAGCATTATTTACAGTAGCCAAGATATGAAAGCAACCAAAGTGTCTGCTGATAGATGAGTGGATAAAGAAGACATGATACACACACACACACACACACACACACAATGGAATATTACTCAGCCATAAAAAGAATGAGATCTTGCCATTTGCAACTGCATGGGTGAACCTAGAGGGTATTATGCTAAGTGAAGTAAGTCAGTCAGAGAAAGACAAATACCATATGATTTTACTTGTATGTGGAATCTAAGAAATAAAACAAATGAACAAACAAAAAAACAGACATAAATACAGAGAACAAACTGGTTGCCAGAGGGGTGGGGAATGGGCAAAATAGATAAAGGAGATTAGGAGGTATAAACTTTTAGTTATAAAATAATTAAGTCATGGGGATGAAAAGTACAGCATAGGGAATATAGTCAATAAAACTGTAATAACGTATGGTGACAGATGGTGACTAAACTTATTGTGGCGAGCATTGAGTAATATACAGATTTGTCACATTGCTATGTTGTACACCTGAAACTAATATAATATCGTATGTCAATTTTACTTAAATAAGAAAATAAAGTTAGTCTCTTTTAAGTGACACAAATGCTAGATAAGTGACAATAAAACATTTTAAAATATATTCAAAGTTCAGAAAACGTCTCAGTGCAGGAAATACAGAACTCAAAACCAGACCAATAAGGAAGCATCATGTGCCCCCTTTCCTGCATGTGGGTATCAGAACCAGATACGTGTCCAGTGGGTTAAAGGGCATGCTTTATGGATACAGGAATTAGCCACAGTTCCAGTGCAAAGTGCTGTTTCTTAGCTCTTTACATAAAGTCATGAATAAAGAAGGGCTGACCCATTACTGAAAAGATTACAAAATTTCTGCCGCTGCACTAAGGGACATGGCCTGGAAGCCAGCCATTCCAGTTGATGGGGGAAGGAAGCTGAGAGATCTGAGACTCAATCCTTCAGCATGTAAGGCTAGGAAATTCCAATTGGAGAAATTAACACAAAACTATTTCAGTTCTGGCAAAACATGGTGCTCAGGCACAGGCAACCACGAAGCTATCCCCCAGAGATAGCCTCACATGAGGCATGCAGGACTTCCATAGAAACAATTTCTTCAAAAGATGAGCTCACAAACTTACCAAAACAAACAAACAAAGAAAAAAAAAACACAAAACTTGAAGGCACTAATTGCCACAAAGCATACCACAAATGCAATATGCTGGAAAATTTTTACCACAGAAACAACAAATAATAGAAAACTATGGGAGAATCCTAAAATAAGTATGTTTAAAGTGGTCCAATAGATAACAATAGTAACAGAAATCTAAAGCAAGAGTAAGATAAAATGGAAAATGAACAGACAGGCTTCAGTTAAGTCGAACTAAAAGGAAATCTTGAAATGAAAATATGGAAATCAAAATTAAGAAAAACAACTCAAATTTAGGTTAAAAGCTTAATAGGTGCAGCAGAAGGAATTAGTGAATTGGAAGATAGGTTTGTAGAAATCATTTTGGAATGCAGCACAGAAGTATCAAGAGATAGAAGATATTAAAGGAGAGTTAATAGACAAGGAGGACAGAAGGAGAAGTTCCAATAGCCATCCAACAGAAGAAGTAACAGAGAAATGGGGGATAAGCAATGTCCAAAACATAAACATTTTTAGGTAGGAACATTGAAGCACTTGCCAAGTCCTAAGCAGAATTAATATTTTTTTTAAAAGACAAAATCCATACTTGGTTCTCTGAATGGATGAGAATCACAGAGGGACGTGGATAATGATGGAGGCGGGGCATCGCACACGTGGTCGCTGGCATTAAGAAGAGTCAGACGCAGGAAGAGAAAATGAATTTGCCTAGTCACAGTGTTTCCTTAAAAAAAAAAAAAAACTCTTCTAAACTTGCTTAAGTAAAGTCCTAGGAATTCAATAGTATTTGAATGTGAATTGTTGGTCTCTATCCCTAAGTATTTACCACAATGTCCCAGTTCACACATTACCGTCCTAATGGAGGAAGGTGTTCTGGGGCTCCCTGGGGTTACCTGACCCAGATGTGTATTACATGGGAGCTAAAAAAGGCGACCTTCTGGCTTTCTTACTTTTTGCTGGAAGGCTTCCTCCATTTCATACAGAAATCACTTAATATATAACCAAATTAAACAGTAATTCTCTGATGGACAGTCCGATGTGCAACAGGATGTGCATCTTCTTTCACTTCATTGATGGCATGATATATTTTTTATATGTCCATCATTTTAAAATTGTTATCGACCTTCTTATATACAAACTACAGTCTCCAAGAAGAAGCTAAATATTCTTTTTTATCAAACTCCTGAAGAGCTCCACCTTTCAGTAGATGTAAAATAGGCAGTTGTTGCTCCTCCCAATCTTCTTCATATTGTTTTATTCCTATTAGACCATTATCAAAGCAATGCTAATATTCTTTGAGATGGAGGAGTTTGACAGTTGAAAGCACTACTGCTTTTTAATTATTGGTGTGCAAATAAAGATTTTTTTAATTAAAAGATTTTTCCCAGTAGAGGTCATGTATAAACAGCTCAGCAATTTCCTTAACTTTTCCTAAGTTGTCTAAACATGAAACATTTCAGCTCAGTTATCTCAGAGGTAAATGAATGAGGCTGAGTGAAAACCAGGGAGCTTCTAGAAATCCTTATAATCTATTGTTTACTCCAGAGGCACAAATTGCCCTTCAGTATCTCAACATTTTTCTTACTTGTCAGAGTGTAGTGTTTCTCTATACTTAACACTTAAGGTGCATTCATTCATTCCAAAGGCCAGAAATCCTGACTTTTTTACTCCAGTCTTCTTCCCACAATGGTTGCTCTGTAAAAACGGTCTCAAAAGTGATGGAGACACAACTGATGTGGTACACTTAATGCTGCTTAAAGTACAAAAAAGTATATATTAGGAATTTTATTGATATTTAGTTTTATTGTAAAAAAAATACACGTAGTACATTGAGTATTAGTGACGCAGGCCCCTCATTTAGTGCAGAAGCCAGGATCGAGAGCGGCAGCACCATGACGGGCGTATGGGCCATGCGCTCCCTTGACTCCAATAGCCCGTGTCACACAGGTGCGTTTACAGTCCACGCCCACTTTAAACTAATCTAATCCTCACACAATAGATGAGGGCGTTAAAAAGATTCTTACAAAGAAACAGTTGATTGAAGAAAATACTTGCAGAAACTCACCTGACAGGAAGCACGTCTCCACAATTTTTTTAGCAATATTTCAAATCATACAATACCCAATCCACTATTTTATAAGTATCCACTCACTATAATGAAAAAGCTTTAAATACATCTTCTGGGCTTTCTTGCTTACTATCAAAGCACAAAAGTCATTATATCTCTGAGGAACATCTTTCTGCTGTGGCAAAAATGACCAAAACAATATAAATAAATTAATATGATGATAAATCAATGTTCATTTCACTGTTAGCACATACTGTTTGAAGATACAGAGAAACAATGTTAAAGACTTAAAGGAACAGACATTTCTACTATGCTCAGCTTATTATATTTGCTAGATTCTCTTTCAGTGACAAAATACACATAAAACTACAATTTGTGAGCCATTAAATGACAGATGTACTGCAGAGGATATTTTCTCGATAGTAAATGTTTTATGTCACCACAATTTGTGGAATGAAAAAAAAATACTGTATAAATTAACCTCTGCTATAGTAGGCACTTTGGTGTTCTAAGAAATCTAGAAGGTCACAGAAATGGCCAAACATCTGCAATTCAATCACTGCATCCTTCGTGGGCAAGCCATTGCAACAAATAATTGAGCCAAAAATGCCCAAAATGCTACAATCTCATCTATCAGGTTATGTTTGTTTGTTTGTTGCCAATGGGTCCTTTAAATTAAAAATGTCTGTACAATAGGTGTAATGAAATGAGGAACGACTGTGAAAATCCTTCGTTCCACGGAGAGGTTTACTTGTCATCATGCGACAAAGCATATATCAGAGTTACAGAACTTCAAGACAGCTTAGATATTTTTTATCTCTAAAAAAGAGAAAAGTTTTTCAAGTTTGCTCTCCTCTGTGATAAAGAGAGGCTGTTGTGAGACAGATATTGAAAACAAACAGGTGTAATCTGTCCCTCACAGGTAAAGGTGACATTTTTACAAGGAATAAGGAAATAACTGTTTTAGGAAAGAAAATTGAGCTCTTATAGAGAAAACATTTGAAATGGATATTTGAAGTTATTTCCCTCATTATTTCTTTTGCTGAAAACAATGAGCATCATATAAAAAAAATCTACACTTTTAAAACCTGTTAGCAGAAATTTCCAAATGAAGGTTTGAAAGGTTTTGTTTTGTTTTTGAGAGAGAGACAGACAGAGAGAGCATGAGCAGGGTGAGGGGCAGAGGGAGAGAGAGAATCTTAAGTGGACTCCCCACTAATCACAGAGCCCAAGGTAGGGCTCCATCGCATGACCCTGAGATCATGACCTGAGCCAAAATCAAGAGTTGGACACTTAACCATCTGAGCCACCCAGGAGCCCCCGAAAGGTTCTAAATTCACTTGTTAAAAAAATTTTTAATGCAACACCTTTCCCATTAACTTGCAAGAACAATTGATTTACATCTGGGAGATAGAAATTTACTGCAATAATTGTTTTAAAACAACAGAATTTCACAAAAACAAAATAAGACAAAAAAGAAAATTTTGAGTGAAAGCTACTGATTTAAGAAGCACAACCAGTGTACATCACTTCTATTTGCACTGATGGTTTCTTTCTGCAGTAACATTTTTAGCTATGAAAGCCATTGGAATAATTTTAATCATTTAACCATTTAATTGTTAAATAAACTAAGCCAAATAATCACTTTTGTATAGCACAATGAATTAAACCAAGATTTTTTAATAGTTAAAGCTATTCATCCACATTGCTTTCAAAATACTTTGGTACCATTAATAAAATATATCACTTTTAAAATTCATGTTTATTCCATCTGTGTCTTTGGGGTAAATACCCAGTAGTGCAATTGCATAGAGCCGAGATGCCCTTCAACAGATGAATGGATAAAGAAGATGTGGTCCATATATACGAGGGAATATTACTCAGCCATCAGAAAGGATGAATACCCAACTTTTACATCAACATGGATGGGACTGGAGGAGATTATGCGAAGTGAAATAAGTCAAGCAGAGAAAGTCAATTATCATATGGTTTCACTTATTTGTGGAACATGAGGAATAGCATGGAGGACGTTAGAAGAAGGAAGGGAAAAATGAGGGGGGCGGGAATTGGAGGGAGAGATGAACCATGAGAGACTATGGACTCTGAGAAACAAACTGAGGGTTTGGGGGGGGGAGGGGTTAGCCCGGTGATGGGTATTAAGGAGGGCACCTACTGCATGGAGCACTGGGTGTTATACGAAAACAATGGATTGTGAATCACCACATCAAAAACTAATGATGTATTGTATGGTAACTAACATAACATAATAACATTTAAAAAATTCATGTTTATTCCATCTTTATATTTGATATGCATTTTGAAATGTTTTATAACATATAAACTAATGCTTGTATATAATATATAAACATACATACATTATAGGTAAAGGACCCTGGGATCACGAGCTGAGCCAAAGGCAGATGCCTAACTGATTGATCTACCCAGGCGCCCCAGGTTTTTAATTTTAGCCACTGTCACTTAAATTTGTTTGCATTTTTCTACTGCTTACTGCTGTTAAGCATATTTTTATAAAGTTATTTGCTATCTATATATCTTCTTGGTTGAAGTGTCTATTTAAATCTTCCACTAACTCTTTATTGGGTTGTTTGATTTCTTATTGTGAGCTTTACATGTTCTTAATGTATTCTGGGTCAGATCTTTTATTACATATGTGATTTACAAATCTTTTCTTGAAGTCTGTAACTTGTTTTCTTCATCCACTTAATGGTGTCTTTCTAAGAGTAATGGTTCTTAATTTCGATGAAGTCTGATTTATTGTTATTGGTTTTTTTTAAGAATTATGATTTAGGCACTGTATCTAAGAAATCTGTGCCAAACCCAAGGTCACAAAGATTTTTCTCCTATGTTTTCCACTAGACATTTTTTTTAGTTTTAGGATTTATATTTAAGTTTATGATCCATTATTGAGTTAATTTTTATATATTATGTGAGGGATGAATCCAGGTTTTGTTTCTTGTTTGGCATATGAATACCCAATTTTTCCAGCATTATTTGTTGAAAAGATTAACTTTTCCCTATAGACATATCTTTGTACCTTTGTTGAAATCAACTGACTGCATATGTGTGGGTCTACTTCTGGACTCTCCTTTCTGTTCCAATGACCTCTCTATCTTCACACAAATGGCACATTGTCTTGATTACTACAGCATTATAATAAGTCTTGGAATACAATATTGTAAGTCCTCCAACTTTATTCTTTTTAATGTGTTCAGCTATTCTAGTTCTTTGCATTTCTATATGAATTTTAGAATCAGCTTATGGAAGGGTATTATACAATATTATTCTGGTATTTTTATTGTGATTGCATCAAATCTATAGATTGCTTTGAGGGGGATTGACATTTTAATATTGAGTCTTAGGATCCAGGAACACAGTGCATCTTTCTTTTTAAGACTGCATTCATTTCTCTCAATGATTTTTTTTTTATAGTTTTTGCTGTATAGAGCTTACACATTTTTTGTCACATTCATGCCCAGGTATTTCATATTTTAGTGCTACTATAAATGATATGTTTTAAATTTTAATTTCCTTTTTTTTCTTTTTTTTTTTTTTTAGAGACAGAGAGAGAGAGAGCACGCCAGCATGCACGCAAGGGGGCGGGAGGGCAAAGAGAGAGGGAGAGAGAATCTTAAGGAGGCTCCACACCTAGCTCAACGCCCAACATGGGGCTCTATCTCATGACCCTGAGATCATGACCTGAGCTGATATCAAGAGTCGGAGGCTTAACAGACTGATCCACTCAGGTGCCCCTAAAATTTTAATTTCTGATAGTTTTTTGCTAATGTATACAGAAACACAATTGACTTTTGAATATTCATCTTGTATCATGAAAAATTACTCACTTTATTTTTTGGCTCTAGTACAATTTTGTAGATTCCATTGGATTTTCTACATTGAGGATTATGAAGTCTGTAACAAAAGCTGATTTTGTTCACTCATGTTTAATATGAACATCTTTTACTTTTACCTGCCTTATTGGCTTGAACCTCCAGTGCAATGTTTATATAAGGAATGAGAGGAGACATCCTTAGAAAGAAATACTCAGTAGCAGTCTTACCCTCCTAAGTAGGATGTTAGATGTAGGTTTTTCTTAAACTATACCTTATAAGATGGAGGAATTTCCCTTCTATTATTAATTTGATGAGATTTTCGATTCTAGCAACTGATTTTCCTGCATCTATTGAGATGTTTGTGTGTGTGTATCTGTTAGTATGGTGAATTGCATTGATTTTCAAATATTAAACTAACCTTGCATTTCTGGGATAAACCTCTCTTAATGATAATGTATTAGCATTTTTATATATTATTGGATTTGATTTACTAAATTTCTGTTAAGAATTTTTACATCTTTTGAAATATAACATTTTACTTTTCTTGCAATGCATTTTTCTGGTTTGGGTATCAAAATAATTCAGGCTCCATAGAATGAGTTAGAAAATATTTCCTCTTTAATTTTCTAAAAGAAGGTATATATAATCAATATTATTTCTTCCTTAAATGTTTGGTAGAATTCGTCATTGAAAACATCTTTGGGATTTTCTTTATGTAAAAGTTTTTAACTTAAATTTGAAATTATTACAAATACACAGGGACATTTGTATTACATATTTATTTTTCAAGTAAGCCTTGGTAGTTCACAACTTTCAAGGAATTTATCCATTTCTATAAGTTGTAGAATATATTGACATAAAGTTGTTCATTTGATTCCCTATCATCTACCAAATATCTGTAAAACCTGTATGATGTTACCTCTCTCATTCATGATATTGGCAACTCTCATATTTTTCATTTTTTTTCTTTCATCTGATTAGTGGTTAGAGGTTTATCAATTTTATGGATCTTCTCAAAGAGCCAGATTTTGATTTCATTGATTTTCTCTGTTGTCTTTCTGTTTTCTATTTCATTGGTTTCTACTCTGATTTTTACTATTTCCTTCGTTCCACTTACTTTGGATTTTATTTGCTCTTTTCTTCTCTTACTACTTTCTTAAGATGGAAACAAGGTTATTTGAGAACTTTTTCTTTATAATACAGACATTTTGTTCTATAAATTTCCCACTGAGTAATGCAGTGTTGCAAATATATTGATACCCTCTGTTTCAATTTTCATTTCATTTCACTCAAAATGCTCTAATCCACTTTGATTTTTCTTTGACCCACAGGTTATTTAGATTGTTTTATTTAGTTTTTAGATATTTGGGGGATTTGAGGATACCTTTCTATTACTGATTTCATTTTTCTTTTTTCAGTGCAAAAAAAGGCGCTTTTATTATAGCATGGGGACAAGACCTGTGGATAGAAAGAGCCACACTGGGATTGTGAGGATTCTTTTAGTCTTTAATGAAATATCAACAGGAAGGCTGCCATGAGTTCCTTGAGGAATGTCATGTTCTGCAGGTCACAGGGATTTATCAGTGGGCTGCAAGTTGTAAGGAGACTTAATTTTAGTCAAATAAGATACTTTGTATGACTTGAGTCCTTTTAACTTTATTAAGACTTGTTTGTGGCCCACATATGACCTATCTTAGTGAATATTTCCTGTACACTTGAAAAGAATGAAAATTCAGTCACTGTTGAGTAGAACATTCTATAAATATCAGATAGGTCAAGTAGGTTGACAGTGCTGTTTAAGTCTCCCATATCCTTACTGATTTTATGTCTACTTCTTCTATCATTTATTGAGAGAGGGATATACAAATCTCTGATTATCATTGTGAATATGTCTATTATTTCTTTTTGCAATTCTACCAGATGCTGCTTGATAGATTTAATTTATTTATTTTTATTTATTTATTTTTTAAGTAGGCTTCATGCCCAGCATGAAGTCCAACATGGGGCTTGAAATCACGACCTTGAGATCAAAAACTGAGCTGAGACCAAGAGTCAGACACTTAACCAACTGAGCCACCCAGGCACCCCAAATTTTAAAACTCTTTTATTAAATGTATGAACACTTAAGGTTGTGAGTTCTTCTTGATAAATTGACCCCTTTAGCATTATGAAATGGACTTCTTTATCAAAGGTCATGTCATTTTCTCTGAACTCTACTTTGATATTGGGGCGCCTGGGTGGCTCAGGCGTTAAGTATCTGCCTTCGGCTCAGGTCATGAGCCCAGGGTCCTGGGATTGAGCCCTGAATCAGGCTCCCTGCTCAGCGGGAAGCCTGCTTCTCCCTCTCCCACTCGCCTTGCTTGTGTTCCTTCTATCATTGTCTCTCTCTCTGTCAAACAAACAAATAAAAAATCTTTAAAAAAATTGTGCTTGTGAAATCTACTTTGATATTAATGCATGCCTGCAGTGGTGAAGTCTTTCAAATTTGTATGTCTAAACTGTTTTTATTTTACTTTCATTTTTGAGAGAGATTATTTCTGGGTACAGAATTCTAGGTTAATTGTTCTTTTCCTTCAATACTTTAAAGATCATGCTCCACTGTCTTCTGGTTCAAATTGTTTCTGATGAGAAATCTACTGTCACACTTAATTTTTTCCTCTGTACATAATTTAATACAACCCCCACCCCTCTGGCTGCACTGAAGATTTTATTTTTATCATTGGTCTTGAGCAATTTGAGTATGATGTGCCCTAGTGATTTTTATCCATATTTCTTGTTTTGGCATTCGTTTTTTTTTTCTTTTTTAGCTTCATGTACCTGTGGGCTTATAGTTTTTATCAAATATGGAAGTTTTCAGTCATTATTTTCTCAAATATTTTTCTGCTTCTCACTTTTGAGAATTCCATGTATTCTATTCTATTTGAAGATGTTCAACTTCTTTTTAGTGCTTTATTTTAGATGGTCTCTACTTCTGTTTCTTCAGCTTTACTAATCTTTTCTTCACTAAAGCCTAATCTCCATTAATACCATCAGAATACAGTCAATTCTCATTATCCGGGGATTCTATATTTGCGAATTCACTAGTTACTAAAATTTATTTGTAACCTCAAAATCAATTCTCATTGCACTTTCATGGTCATTCTTGGACATGAGAAGAATTGCAAAAAAAAAAAAAAAAAAAAATTAGTTTCCCAGTGAATGCATATACTCACACCTGAGGTGGAATGAGGCAAAACCCTGTCTTCTTGTTTCAGCTCTCATACTGTAAACAAGTATTTTTTTCCAGTTCATTTAATGCCACACTTCTTACATTTTTGCACTTTTTGTTGGTGATTCAGGCATTCAAGATGCCCCCAAGAATAGTCCTGAAGTGCTGTCTAGTGTTCCTAAGCACAAAAAACATTATACTGTGCCTTACAGAAAAAATATTTGCGATAGATGAGCTTCATTCAGGCACGACATATGTTGCTGTTGGCCTTGAATTCACTGTGACTGGTCAATGAAAGATTTATGATCAGAGACTCATAAGAACCCAATCCCATGTTTTCCCTGGGAGCAATTGTTAATTATTTACTAATCCAGTGTTTATAACTCTATAGATCCTAACTACCAAAATAACATGGAACAACTGTATTCTTCATCTTAGACATAATTTTGTCTACTTGAAGTTTCCATCTCTAAAGTTTGATTTGGGAATTTTTTATATCATCCATTTCTTTATTTAACATGTTCAATCATCCTCCTAGCTCCCCAAACATATATAATATACTTATAATAACAGTTTTCATATTTTTTCTACTAATTCTATCTTCTGTGTCATTTCTGGGTCAGTTACTACTAATTTTTCTCCACATATGGGTTGTATTTTCCTGCTTCTTTGCATATCTGGAACATATTTATTAGATATAAGACAGTGAATTTTACCTTTTTGGGTGGTTGATATATTTCTGTCCCCATAGATATCCTTGAGCTCTGTTCTGAGATATTAGTTAAGTTACAAATGTATCAGCCAGTTTGATCCTTCAGAGTCTTGTTTTTAAAGTTTTGCGTAACATAGCTTAAAAGCTTAAAAGCAAGACTTGAAAGGATCAAACTGTTTCCAAGTAACTTAATATACTCAGAATACTCAGAATAATAATATTTTTCATCAAGTCCTCGGTATCCACGTACTTGAAGTTCTGAGCTAAACATTGTGAAAAACACAATAATCCCTGCTTTCTATGGCTTTAGATGAAAGATTCATTTTGCAACATCACTATACAAATTTAGATTATTGAAAGTTGAACATTAAACTAGCCTAATCCCTTGTTTTACAAAAAGGAAAGTGACTCATAAAAGTTAAATGACATTCCCAAGGTACTGTAGTTGGTTATTGGCAGGGCTGAGAAAGAATCCTGGGACTAACTTCCAGTGCTATTTTTCCTTCTATATAAATGCTCTTTTCACTCTAATTGTGTCTGTGTTATATTATTAGTGGGCTGCACATCTATCTGGGTAAAATGCCAAGTACATTATGTCAGGGTCCCAACATGAAGCAGACAGAACTAAAAGTTTACAGAGTTAAAATAATTTTATTAAAGAGAGTCTAGCAAAGAGAACATTCTCAGAGACATACACAAGGTCAAGAAAACCAATAGAATGTGGTGACTGCAGTTGTGGGGATCTCATAACACCTCTAGGGCTATGGGGCTAAAACAACAGTACAGACCTCTACAGCAAGAGCTATCTATAGCCATAGAAGAAAAGCCCACAGACAGCATCTGGGGATATAGAAGAACACCACCACTTTGTCCAGGGTAGAGCAGGAGAATGAAAACCCACCTTCTCTCTCTTCCCAATCTCTAACCTTCCACTGGGGTTTCTCACTGCCAAACCCAACAGAAACCAGAGGGAAAAGGAGTCCATAGAGGCCAGTCTCCTGGGGCAGAAAGAAGAGAAAATTAGACAGTAAGTCTGAAGGAGAAAGGAGAAGAATATTATACCAAATTTCCTTTTATATAAGCATGTAAAAAAAAAAAATCTGTGGTCACAGAAATGTCAAGGAGATTGGAAATGCCGATCAATCATTTGAGGACAGTCAAAAACATTTTGGGAACCATCTCTACTTTTAATGTTTTCATAAGCCCTTTACCTTAATTGTTCTTTTTCATTTTTTAACTACAAAAGAAATGTCTATGTTAGTAATTTTTCATTAAGAAGATACAGCTAATGAAGTAAAATGACAAGAGGATTCAATAGGTATTTGTATTCCCAGGAGACCTAACATTTTTTCACATTCACCAGGAAGGATCTTTTAATTTATTAAAGAATGTCTTTCTTGATAGGATTAAAAATCAATTCAAAGTGTCATCACTGAGCACTCAGAACAATTTACTTAGGTTTTGTCATTCAGATTTTAAAATGCCGCTGTCCTATTTGTTTGAAATCGCAGGGTGAGGAAATATAAACTGCACAAAGACAGAGTAAACATACATACTGTCATCCAGATCCTAGGGGACTCACACTTATACCTCATAAACTAATTGTTTTATTTCACCTTTGACTTGGTATACTCTGATCAAAAACAATTTGTGGTATCAAGAAGGTTGTAAGTTGGGGTGATTTGCTATTCCTACCTATTCTCAGAAATGCTTCAAACTTAATATCAATCCAGGGCACCTGGCTGGTTCAGTCAATAGAGCATGCAACTCTTGATCTTGGGGTCATGAGTTCAAGCCCCATGTTGGGCATAGAGCGTACTTAAAAGAAAAACATCTGGAAAACTTGCTGTCTATCCTTTAGAGTTTCAGATTGCAGAGTAATACACTCAAGTTTTTCAAAATAAAATTGTTGCAGAATTATCACACAAACATGTCTTGTGTTAATTGCTTATCCCTTGGAGGCTTTTTAAATGGCTATATCATGGTGAATTATGCTGGCAATAGAAAGATGGTTCATTTATAAAGTTCATATAAATGATGCATTGGGAAAGGGAGTTTTGTTCTGGTTGATAAAAGTTAATCAAATGCAAGATGGCATAGAGCAGTTCAGCATAAATCTTCCACAGAGCACTGCTTACATCTCCCATCTCCCAGGTAGGGAGAACATTTATCTGACTCTTTTCTAAACTGTCCCAATAAATCTTTGATTAGGAGAATCCTATCAAAGTACCTGACTAATGACTTGTTTTCCAGAACTCTTTTAGTAAATATATTATAAATGGCATTTGAACTCTTCAAAAGCTTGAAAACAGAGACATTTAAAACTTAAATGAGAACCACAAATGAGTCAAAACAAGAAAGGGTTTCCTCAAATGCAGTTTTCTCTTGATACCAGAGAACCTGCCACAAGGCAAAGGGAAAGAAACATAGCAAGTTCACGTTCCACAATGCTCTCAAACTACTAGATTTCAGTTGCTTTAAGACCTAGGTTGAATAACAGATTTATTAGTGGTAGTGCCTATAAGATCAGTAGCAAAAGCTCTATTTCTACTAATTTCGGGTACTGTCCAAAGTCTGAGACTAAGCACTAATTTCAAATGTAACTTTCTCTTCCTCAATTGATATCCCTCAAAAGGAAACTGAAGCTCTCTGTGTAGAGGTAGCTTAACTAAATGGGAGCCAATGGCTCCTATTTGAGGTTAATAATGTATACCTCCACACACCAGTTTGTGCCTTGGACAAGCGGGTCTTGGCCATACTTTTGTGCCTGACCAAGTGATGTCAAATTACTCATGCTTTAAAAATTGCCCAGTGGGTATTTTCACATAATGCGTGCCCTTTTCATATGACCATATGAATTGAACTAGGTGCATGATGACGAGAGATATTTTGATATCTACTTCTTAGCATTTTGTTTTTTTGGACTAGAAATCTATATGACTGTTGCTTGTCACAATGCCTGGCAATCAAGACCTATGTGTCCACTTCCTTTTGCACTCCTTCATGATTCTAATGCCGGGTCCAAATACTCCAAATGTGTTTGTTTATTTGTTTGTTTTTATTATAATAGCTACCACTTATCGAAGGTTTTCTGTGTGCTTAGGATATATTTCTCATCTATTATACCGAAGCCATACAACAAGTCTTTGGGTTGGGTACCAGTCATTCTAATGGTGAGTAAACCAAGATTTAGAGGGCTTAAGGAACCTAACTGAGGTCACATTATCTGTAAGTGACTGACACGGAATCTGAACTCAGTTTTGTCTAAATTTGAAACCCATTTTCTTTCCATTGCTTATTTCTTATTAAACTGATAAAGGGGGCACCTGGTGGCTCAGTCAGTTAAGCGTCTGCCTTCGGCTCAGGTCATGGTCCCAGGGTCCTGGGATGGAGGCCCATGTCGGGCTCCTTGCTCAGCAGGGAGTCTGCTTCTCCCTCTCCCTCTGCCTCCCTCTCCTTGCTTGTATTCTGTCTCTCTCTCTCTCTGTCAAATAAATAAATAAAATCTTTAAAAAAAATAAATAAACTGATAAAGGGACTAGGTGTTAAGAATTCTGATTCAGGATATAACAAAGTACAGTAATTAAAGATTCTCACCTACAAGACTGAAATTTAGGGAGATCAATCAAATGCTTACTTTAAAAACCTGAAAATTTCAGATTTACTTCTATTCCTTAGGTCTGATGGAAATAGACTACATGCAATTACAATTCCTAATCTGTGGATTCAAAAAAGATGGTGCCAATATGTAACTCTAAGATGGCACAGATTTTACCCAGGGCGTAGTCCCACCTAACCATTGTGATTGTTTGTTTATTTGTTTAAAGTGCAAGAAAAAATTAACAAGACATTAAATCTTCTTAGCAACTGTACTTCATTTTAAGTTCCTTTCTTTGCATGTAATTTATTTAATTTAAAAAAAAAACAATGCTTGCATTTTGAGGACTAACTACAAAGGAAAGGAGCTAACAGGTCATGATAATAAAGTGAAATACCCTTATGTTTGTATTTTATGGCTTTACTGCTAATAAAAAAACAAATAACATTACTTACCTATTGTATTTACAGAGGTTCTATATATCTTTAAAAAACAGGGTAACATTTCTCCACTTTCCTCTCTCCCATTGCATTTAATTAAAATGTGATCTTTTCTAAATTGACTGAGTCACTTGGCTCTGCTGTGTATATTTCAGGCTCCATGCATAAATTCTTGACCAGATTTCCATTTGGGGAGGATTAACCATTTTGCAATCTAATTTCCTTCCAGCAGAATGCTTCTGGTCCTTTGTCAATATTCAGGCGGAAAGAAATGAGATCTCCAAGGGTCTAGCACTCTCCATACAGATGAACTTCCAGGTTAATCTTCTTGATTGCTTTCTCCTCCCACCCCCACCATCTCCACCAGGAGAGGTTGCATATGGACAATTTCTCCTCAGATGGATAAGGATTGCATACCATCAACCACAGTGAGTCCAGCCTTTGCCACACATGGCTAATGCCAAATTTCAACAGACAAATTCAAATCTCTTGGCCAGAATTGTAGTCCAAGGGATTTTTCTGTTGGACAAGAATCTGGGCTAGTGATTTCAAATTTCAATCTCATTGCTTTCAGGTGCCATGACTATTAGTGTTGGAAAACTTTTAGAGATCATTTAGATCACTGCCCTCATTTTTTAAACAATGGCACTGAGTCCAGATAGATGAAATTTAAATGTCATAAGTGATTTAAGGATAAAAGCTGGACCACAGTCCTGATAATACATGTCCAATCATTTCTCTACGTAACAGCGCTGCTTCATACACATGACTGTTCTCATTTAAAAAAAATCATATTCACTTTTAATTCACTGAAGTAAGTTAACTGAACAATTATTCTTATATTTCATCTATACTAAAACACATTTTTCCACTTTTTAATACCTCTAAAATAGTGATGAGTCTTAGAGGCACTGGTATCTTAATGCTGCTGATAGCCCGGTATCAGTAAAGATATGTCATTACCCATTCACACACAAATTAGGTTGATATTCTGGTGGCATAACTGAACAAACACAACCCCTTGACACTTGACTGAAAAAGTTCTGTAAGAACTTTTGAGGAATTAATCTAAGACAAGTTGTTGAGTTTTATTGACTTTCTCTGATAATAGCAAGAAATATACAGCATCAAAACTTGTGTATGTGTAGCTTGAATGAAAATCCCCCAAACAACAGTGAAGTGCTCTTGAAAGAACCACTACATCAACATTGCTCTTAGTAGCACAGAGAACCACACTGTGGAAAAGCACAGGCCTCAACAGGCGAGCCAAAATATGATTCAAAATACTCAGAATCCGTGAAGCTTTAGGAGTATCTTAACTGATATACTTAGTGTATATATTCCATTTTATATATGTATGAGAGTGCTGTGTAACCAAAATTTTCTAAAATAAATTTAAAAGTTATTTTCAATAAATTTAAAATAGAAATGTAAATCACAATTCAATTATTCAGTGTTTTTTTAAATTTTTTACTGGTAAATAGAATGATGGTGTATTTTATAATTAATGGCAACTTGGATTTAATAAAAATAATGTGTATATTTACTTTTTTAAAAAGACTTATTTATTTATTTATTTGAGAGAGAGCAAGCACTGGGGGGAGGGGGCAATGATGTAATAAAAATAATGCCTATAGGAAAAGCATATCACAGCATGGAGGTGGGGAGCAGTGAAGGAAGGAGCAAACTAGAGTCTGGAAGATCAGCAAGAAGGTAGTTCTGAGTACATGACTAGGGCACAGGTACCAGCAATAGAGGAGAAAGAAGAAGATACATGATGATTCCCATGTATACATTCTGGGTGACTAAAAAAATCATAGCATCATTGATAAAGAAATGAGAGAAATAAGACAGGCTGCTGAGAAATTAAGAAAGACTATTTACTAAAATAGAAAAGCCTCATGAGTAAGAGTTTCAAAGTTCTCTGAAAAAAAATCCTTCATTTTCTAGATGATTATGATGATGATGATTATCTATTTATTTTTTTTATAAAGAGAGAAGAAGAAAGCACCTGCATGGGGAGAGAGGGGCAGAGGGAGAAGGAGAGAGAGAATCCATGCTGGGCATGGAGCCTGATGTGGGGCTCTATCTCACAACCCTGAGATCGTGACCTAAGCTGAAATCAAGAGTCAGCACTTAACTGACTGAACCACCCAGGCACCCCTCTAGATAATTGAAACAAAAAAACAGTATTATATTTTATAAAAGAAATCAACAAGCTCAGGATGGCCGGAGGAAACGTTGTTGATTAACCTAAGCAGGATGACCATTTCATAAATGTTAAAGAAATGAGAAATAAAAATGTAAAACACTGGTTCACTCTATCTGCTCTACTTTATGCCAAAGCCTTGACCGTATATTTGTTTTTCTCTCAATGGAATATACTGTAATCTCATCTTATGTTGAGTGTGAATCTAGTATTCTCCTAAAGCAATGGCAAGTTGCATTTCATCTCAACATAGGGCCGGCAGGAGTTCAGTAGGATCAAGCATGCTGCCAGGGACCTGGAAGGGGACCACCCCGTGATGGAGAGCAGGTACTGGGGTCTGAGAGAGGTGGGAGGAAAGGAGATTCAGCTGCAGCACTGGCAGGAAGCCCAACCTGAAAGCCCAGTAGATGGCAGGAAAGACTATGAGCAGGTAGGTAGTGCCAGTTAATGTCAAGCCAGAAAAGTGTAGCATCAGCAGGTCAGAAACAAAGAATTCCCCAGGCAAGCAGGCAGCCTCAGAAGTCTGCCAGCAGATGGAAGGTGCTCGAATTCCTTGGTGGAGAATGCATTACCTAGATGAGCCATAGTAAAAGTACAGCATGACTTAAATTATAGGTATCAGGTAGGCTGAGACTCAGGCACACAGAGGGAAATAAGGATCCAGCTTCAGAAGAGAAGCACCAAACTTCTGGAATAAAACGGCTATAAATACTGGAGTACAAGGCATTGGAACTCTGTATAAAACAGAAAGATTATCCTGTTTTCAAGGAACCTATCATGTAATGGAAACTCCTACCTAATAGGATCAAGCTGTTTAATCTCACCAAACCTCCGTTTCCTTGCCTATAACATGGGGACAGTTATATTTCCCTCCTGCTAGTTCTAAGATATATTGTTCAGTGAAAAAGAAAATCACAAAATTATATTTATTCTGTGATTCCATTTATATTAAAAATCTACATCCAAGCTTTTGTGTGAACATATGTACGCACACATACACACGGTAACATGCACACAGGATCTGGAAGGAAACACATTCCAGCGCTATTAATGGTAACCATGGAGAAGAGAACGGGAGGGGTGACTTCAGTTTTATTATAAACAGTTCTGTTTCTTTAAATATTTTGCAATATGCACACATTAATATATGACTTCTCAAAGAAAACACATCTTAAAATATCTAGCTCGGAGGATTATCGTGAGGTTTCAACAACATCATGTTTGTTCCTGAGGTGTGAAACACAGGGACAGTCACAGAGGTAGACCTGCACAAATGACAGTACTTTTGCCATTGTCACCACTGCAGCTGCCGTTAGAGGGGGAAATGGGAGAGGTCCCCAAAATCCTTAAGAACACAGCAAAAGGAAAATAAAGGCAGAGGCACAATTAGGAGCATAAACAAGCTATATTTAGACATCTGTATGGAGAGGACTGTGAAGTGACTGACGTGTGGTAAGCAGGACGGAGTCCACCTGGGAAAGTTCCATGGCAATGAAGCAGATTGAGCAGAATTCCGAGGGCGGGAAGAGATGTGGTTTGCCAGCACTGCACGGCATGAGAATTATCAGAGTGGGTTGGAGGAGCTAAAGATCTCAGGCTGCCAACACATTTAAGTCCACTTTCGGGTTCAGACCATGTCAGAGCCTTTCTCTTCTGGGATGAAAAAATCCAGCAGGCAGTGAGAGACATCGGATAGAGGTCTTCTGGGGGCAGGTATAAGGAAGAGAGAGAAATGGGGATGGATTTAGAGAGGTTGCCATCTTTCCCCAGGTGCTGTGAGAAGAACCAGGCCAGCATTGCAGGAGGTTAGCCAACAAGAGAGGAGATGAGTGCCCCAGCTGCTCTAGCACCTTGTACAAAATACCCGTTCACTGGAGCTTTGTTTATGTGAGGTCAAAATACTTCAACCAAGTCCACCATACCTCCATTTCCCTCATGGGGGTGGTAGCTATCTGGGACCATGCTGCCCCAACCGCCTGCTCAGCAGGGAACTTCATGTGTGCCCTAGTAGGTCTCATTGCCAATTCTTTCTGCTTTCTTAGAGCAGCTGTTCTGGGCAAGCTTAATGTGGTGTTGTGGACTGCCCGTTTGTGTCCCCCACAAATTCATGTGTTGAATCCCCAACCCCCAATGGGAAGGTAATAGGAGATGTGGCCTTTGGGAGGTAATCAAGCTATGTATCAGAGTTTACTTAAGAAACAGAACAAAAAGATTAGAGAGAGAGAGAGAGAGATGGAAAGAGAGAGAGATTTATTAGAGGAAATGGCTCACATTATTGTGGAGGCCAAGTCCATAATCTGCTGTCTAGAAAACCAGGGGAGCCTGTGGTATAATTCAGTCTAAGTCCAAAGGCCTGAGAACCAGGAGCACCAATGTCCGAGTGCAGAAGATGGACATCTTGGTTCAGGTGGAGAGTGAATTTGCCCTTTCTCAGACTTTTTGCTCTATTCAGGCCCTCAAGAGATTTGATGATATTCATTGGCATTGGTGAGACTACTCTTCTTTACTCAGTCTATCAATTCAAATACTGGTCTCTTCCAGAAACATCCTCACAGACACACTGAGAAATAATGTTTTACCAGCTATCTGAGCATCCCTTAACCCAATCAAATTAACTCATCATAGGGCACAAGGGTAGAGTCCTCGTGTTGAGGTTAGTGCTCTTAGAAGAAGAACCAGGAGAGTACTTATTACCTCTCTCTTGGCCATGTGAGGACACAGCAAGAGACAGCCATTGGCAAACTAGGATGTGGGTTCTCACCGGACACTGAATCTGCTTGCAACTTGATATAGAACTTCTCAGAACTGCAAGAAATGGCTTTTTGTTGTTTAAGCCACCCAGTCCCTGGTAATTTGTTATTGCAGCCCCAACATACTAAGATGTAGGGAGTATGGGTTTCTGTTCCTGATCATTCACAAGGGTCTTTGAGTTTGTACCACCATCTTCAGGACCACTGACCAAGCTTTTGTGACCTACCACCGAGGACACCAGCACAATCACTAGCAAACTTATAGTCAAGGCTCCCTGGTTCTCCTAAGCCTGTCCAAAATGTTGCTCCCTTTCTTGGTCATCAGAGAGTCCCACTGAGAAATGAGCTCATGCAGCTTTTTATTCACATTTTCTTCCTTGGAGCACAGGCTGTCCCATGGCTTTCTTTCCCCCAGACTCTCCCATCTTACCCTCATGACTTCTCACTTTGCAGTTTCCAGGTCACTGGCAGCTTCTCCCTGTGTCAGCACACTGAGCTTCTCATGCAATGTGCATCTCAGGGGGGCCCATTCATCCATAGGATCCACATTGGGTCACTCACTGGCTGGTGTTAGGTGCATTCCTCAGTACACTGAGCTCCTCTTGGCCAACAGCAGCATAGTCATTGAGAACCCATCCCAGCAGACTGCCCAGCACTCTTTGAAGCCAGGCTTTGACTTTTTCTACCTCACTGTACCAACGCCCATCAAGCCCTCATGTAGGGCTTAAGAAGAAGATGAGTGGAAAGGTGGAAAAATGCCTGTGAAAGCAAGGATTCTGCGGTCCCAATCTCAGGTCATGTAAACTAAGACTCAGCACAATCTGTGAGGCAAGAAACCCTCAAGACGAGGATACGCAGCTGAGGCCAGCCAGACACGCCACCGACTAATAACATGGGAAGGAAGCAAGTATGCACCAAGCAGTGACTTACAGGGAAGCTTAGGGCATGAGAATGGTACCCCAGGGGCAGGGCTTTGCTGAGAAGGGTGGTGATTTGGGCTTCTGTACTATTACATCCTAATTAAGGAAAGTTAATTTCCTTAATGTTGGCTCTCTCATGCCTGACACTGAGGAATACGGGGTCCTGTAGCGCTTTGCTTGGGCTGCCATAACAAATACCACTGAGTGACTGAAACAATAGAAATTTACTTTCTCACAGTTCTGGAGGCTGGAAGTCCAAAATCAAGATGCCAGCGGGTTTCATTGTGTGCGTGTGTGTGTGTGTGTGTGTGTGTGTGTGAAAACCTTGTATTATTCATGATTCAAGCTTCTTTCGAGAAGATGCAGCATTTTTATTTATGCTTTGGATTAGCCTTTGAGCTGTATTAAAAGATGGAGGAATGAACTTGTTACTTTACTAAAGTTCAACGAAGCAGATTCAAGTCAAAGATTAAATCATAGGTATTTCTCATCACACCAGAAACCGACTTCCGGTACTAGGTGCTGGAGGCAGAACTCTGACAGGCAACTGCCTCCGGTCAGGAAGGGGGAAGAGCATACCTGGAGGGCAGAGGGCCTGGAAGTTTCCACAGCCTGATTTTACCCATTTGCTAAATAAACTCCTGTAGAAAACAGGGTCGATGAATTAAATATTGCCCAGGTCTCCTACTTGTGTCTCCCTAACCATCTCACAAAGTAAATTACTACCCTGAATATAGAGTATGCAATTTGGGTCAGACAAGCAAATTCTAGATCAATCAGGGTTTCAGACCACTTCCATCTGAAGAAATCTAGGACCCCAATCTCCATTTGGAACATTCCTTGTCATCCCTATAGAACAAGAGCCCAGATGCATGATTTAGAGAGATAAAACAAAACAAAAGAACCTATGGCATAAAGGGAAGCAACTGCAGACCACAGGTTAGGCATGCTGCCAAGGGCTGTCAACATCCTCAATGTGAAGGTCCTATCCCTCTTTCCACTAGTAAGCAGTGGGAGCACTACAGGCTGGAGTCCTAGCCCAGATCTGCCCCTCTCAAGGTTCAGAAAAGCTTCAGTCCTGGTTAGCAGCCCCACCGTCACATGTTATAAGTATCCAAGAGATATAAATAATAAATAAGACTGCCTGGTTTTGAAGGTAGGTGGAACGTACTTCCTGGTTTGCAGTATGGAGAAAATGACCACCCATCACTGGGTGCCAGAAACTGCAACCACCAGCACAGTGCTATGGCATGCAACATCAGCTCAGAAAGCACCTCCCTCTCCTTAGTCACAGGCAGACAGGTAATGGTAGCACAAGGGTTTGCTAAGCTGAGCCCATGGTGCTTTTGATGTATAAAGCCTGGACGTTCTGCCAATTCTTCTTGAGCGATGACACCAGGAAAGTGACAGCTAAGTGGATATTATACACAAGCTCATCATCTGTCATCTTCACATGGCCAACAACCATTGCCAGACGCAGCACCTGCTTCATCTGGAATCTGATCGTGGACTTCACTTCATCTACTTTGGCCACGATGTTCTCATTGTGGGTCAGCAAGGAAGGGAATTTGCCAGCCTTATTCAAGCCCAGGCCCAGGATTCGTGGGATCTGCTTAATCAGAGATTCCGAAGCCAAAAAGGCATCATACTTCTTGGCCAACTTCTTGACTAATTTTTTATTCTTGTTGAGTTTTTTCAGCACCTCGATGTCCATGTAGGCAAAATCCACAGTTTGGCCTCATCACAGTGCTGCTGGTCTCCCAAAACACATATGGGGAACTTGGGGTGAGGAGTGCACTTAAGCCTGACGGTGTCCAAGAAGCATTTGTCCTTCTGAGCGTCCTAGTTCTTCAAGCTGATCTGCAGCTCCACCATCTCCAAAAACTTCTGGCTCTTGCACTGGTTGCATGCAGGACTTCCCACACTGCCTTGTACACGGTGTCATAGGAGACTTTGCTGCTCGTGGTACCACACACCATAATGATGGGAAAAGAGACAACATAGGTTTCATTCTGAGGCCTCTTCTCTTGGCTCATTCAAAGCCATCATCTAGCTGCACGCCCCCATGGCCTTTCCCTGGTGTGTCCGCAGAGAGAGGGAAAGAGGGAGCGAGCACAGGTGTCTTTTCTTATAAAGGCACTGATCCTCTTGGATCAGGGTCTACCGCTATAACCCCATTTAACCCTAATTTTGTTCCTTAAAAGCACCAGCTCCAAATACGGCCACACTGGGCATTAGGACTTCAAGGTATGAATTTGGGGAAAGATGCCGGGGAGCACAAACATTCAGTTCACAATAGGCCCCTAAATAGGATGGACTTTCCCAGGAACTTACAAGTAATATTTGAGAATGCCTACAGGAAATTTAGAACTCTGATTTGATTATTAACATAATATATAATATTTGCTTTAATAATACAATGATAAGACTTCCCATGGAATATCAGGGAAAAGAACAGACCATTCAGGTGGGGACACTTTCCTTAGGAAAAGGAATTAGCATGAAAGGGACTGGATAATACTTCCTGTAGAACAGAAGTCAGAAGAGGGATCAAGTGTTGGAAGTGTGAAGTTTGGGGAAAAAACGAAGAGGTGCTGCCAGGGAGCTGAGAGAATCCCGTGCAATGCAAGATGTTCTACTCCGCAGCTCTTTCCTCATAAGATCAGAAGTCTGTTTGGATTTCTTATGAAACACAATGAAAGGATAAGCCAGCAATTGTTTACAACCAGGAAAATACCACCCTTACAGGAGGTAGGGAGCAATGTGTGGCTGTGTTTTAGATTGTCATGACAACCACAGAGCACCATTTATAGGCTTAATGTCCATAATACAAGGGATGGTCCCATAGATTGAAGAATAGTGTTATCCAAACATCAATCAGTTTAGTCTAAATTTACCTAAATCTCCGAGGAGTACCTGAGGCCCTGGGTCACAGTTATTTGTCTATTCATTTACTCATACGTACATTTATTAAATTCCTACTAAGTATAGAAAAGCTGGGATAAACCAACATGAGTAATACATGGAGCTTGCTTTCAGGGAACTCATACTCTACATGCACAATTAATTATGATGTTCTATGATATACTCTGTAGTAGTTGTATAAGTAGAGCAATAAGACAGTGATTAATTCAAACTGGGTAAGAATAGAGAGGAGAGCATCAGAGAAAATATATTCAAGCTAGGATAGAAAGGATGATTCGAATACCAGCAAGTCACCATTGCAGAAGTGAAGGAGAAGGCAATTCAGCTGGAAGGAGCAAGCAACACAAAGGCATGGAGGCATGAAAGGATATGGTGTGTGTCATGTAGCACAGGATATGAAACATAATTTTGGTAGGTGAGACTGGAAAGACAGGTTGTGAAGAATTGTGAAAATCCTTGTAAGTCATTCTAAGAAGTTGGATTTCAATCTGTAGGAAAGGGAGACCTATCAAAGAATCCAATCCAGAGAAACGACATAATTATTTAGGACTTAAAAAACAGCTCACAGCAGGGAAGGGAATGAAAAGAGGAAGACTATTTGAGGACATTGCATAGTGCAGAGGAGAAAAAAATAAAGACAGTGGGAAAGGAGAAAGTAGAATCCAGCAAATAGAGATAGGTATTTCAGAGCTGGAGTTGACACACTCCCTGTACTGTTGGGAAGTTAATTAAAAACAGTCGGGGTGGTTTTACCAGGTTTCTGTGACACCAGTTAAAAGTAAAATTTAGTGATGTGACTCTTTCCAGTATTGGCATTTTATGGGCTTAAAGAAGACCAAATGGGGAAAGAAAAACAGAAAGCAATTTATTGTGACAAAAACTACATGGTCTTGTGTTAATTATGGATAAATCTATATTTACTTAATCAGCTATGAGCTTACCCTTCTACATTTCCCTGAGGAACTGTTCGTGTAAAATTATCTACTGTGTTCCCAACATGCCAGTGGGCTTTAGAGATAAGTTCACTCTCAAGGTAAGGAGTTTTCAACACACAGTGATACCTCTGAAATTTCTTTCTCTAGCAATTTGGTCTTCCACTGACTTGTTATTTTGTTTTCCTATAATCAGGACACTGCCCATCTGTCCAATGATGCTTTAGCCTGAACAATATGGATGGGATGGGTGACAAGGGAAAAAGCCAGCCGTATGATATTGCTGCTGCTTTAATCTTTACCAAGCTTAAATATGAGGGTCTCAATGTCCCCAGTAATCTTAACTCACAGAATGGACTATCAGACTTTTCCCAGACAGGAAGTGACCTTGCTTTTCCTCCTTTCGATACACCACTGTCACTTGAAGATTCGGGAAAGGTCATTGGACTGGGTTCTAGCATTGGTTCTGTGTTCACTAACTTCCAAGAATGCTGACCCGATTCTCAAAATCTACTCGGCTTATTAGAGATGCTGTTGCCCTTTGGGGCCAGCTAATTCAGCATGTCACATCGAGGCAAAGGATTTCCAAACTTGCTGGATTATGGCTTCTGGCAACGGGTGCTGCTGGCTCTGTTGCTGTTTTGATTCCCTGTTGTTTCTGAACTTTCAGAAAGGAAGTCAGTGGGAGTCAAACATATTTGGTTTTTATTACACCATTTCCATATAATCTTACTCTATAATTGTTTAAATACAATGCTTATGTTATTAAAGAAGAAAATAAACACAATTCAATTATGGTTGTATATAATTACATTTAGAGTCGTAACTGATAACATGGAAGAGTTTCAACCTTGATACTTTCCAGTTAGGCAAAAGGCAAGGTAATTATATTAGTGTTATATTGTGTAATTCTAGAATTTTGCAACTAGGATTTTCCTTCCTTTAGTCCAGGAATGTTTCTTACCTACGCAAGTATCTCATGCATGCCATTAAACGCATGCTAGTGTCCTTAAACGCTTACCTGGTCCAGGGTTACAAAACAATAAGCCATCTTTACAATGACTAGCCTTTATTGAGAACTTACTATGTGCTAGTTATAGTGCTGAGTGCTTCAAATGTATTAACTCATGTAATCTTCACACCTGTAAGGGTGCTACCATCAGTACTCTTCCTACTGTTCCAATAAGCTACAGATGCAAGGAAATTTTTCCAAGGTAACAAAGCTCATAGGTAGGAGAACTGGGGTTCTTATTCCAGAGTCTGTACTCTTAACCACCAAGGAAAAGTTTTTGTTGTTGTTTAAAATATGTACACACATAGGAAAAAGTCATGAAGAGTCATATCGGCATTTTCCAGAGATGGGATTTCACATGGTTTTAATTGTATTTTTAATTTTTTTTTTATTTTGAGAGAAGTCTAAATTTACAGAAATGTTGTAGAAAGACTACTATGCAGACTTCCCATATAGTCTTTGCCATACTTCTCCTAATGTTAATATCCTACATAATCTAAATACAATTTTTGAAACCAGGAAATTAATATTGGTACATACTATAAGCTAAAGTACAGATCTTATTCAAATTTCACCAATTTTTCCACTGATGTCCTTTTTCTGTTCCAGGACCTACACCAGGATCCCACATTGCATTTAATCATCATGTTTTCTTAGTTTTTTCCAATCTGTGACAGTTCCCCAGTCTTAACTTTCCTTGACACTTTTGAAGACTGCTGGTCAATGGTTTGGCAGAATGTTTGTCGATTTGGGTTTTACTAATATATTCTCATAATTAAACTGAAGTTATGCATTTTGGGCAAGGCTATCACAGAATTGGTATCCTCTGCATCATAATATAATATACCTGATGTTGAAAGATCTTAATTATGATGATATTAACATTAATAATTTTAAGTTGGTGTTTGCTAATTTTCTCCCTGTTTTCCCTTTGTATTTAATAAATATATTGTGTAAGACCTTTTGAGATTATGCACATGCCCTGCTTCTCCTAAAACTTTTACCTGCTAATTTAGCAATCATCCATGGATTGTACCTACAATTACTACTGTGGGGTTTACCTAATAA
This sequence comes from Callorhinus ursinus, assembly GCF_003265705.2. Classification (NCBI taxonomy): domain Eukaryota; kingdom Metazoa; phylum Chordata; class Mammalia; order Carnivora; family Otariidae; genus Callorhinus; species Callorhinus ursinus. Next base: position 82,732,070 of record NW_027397066.1, read on the forward strand.
AGTTTGTATTTCCTTTGCCTCTTCTACATTGATGAATTGGAATTCTTCTGTAAGAAAGAGTTACCTCTCTTCTCCCCCATTTTTCTGCTTGTCTGATTTTTTATTTATATCAATATGGGCTTGTAAATATTCATTTTATTCTATTGGTTATAATTCAATACTCTCATCTATTTTGTTCCAGGTTTGGCCACCAGGAGCTCCTTTAGTATGACCCCTATGTCCTTTCAACATAATCCATTCTTTTTCAATCACTTCCTTATTTTCTGGTACAAAAAGATATTCTAAGATCTTGTATTTTCCCTAACCCAGTATGGGAATCAACTATTTCTCTAGAGAAATAGTTGGGTGTTTTTTTTTTTTTTTTTTTAGAGAAGGGTATTTAGAAACCAAGGTCTGGGCATTAGGTATGCTCATTGCTACTGGGTTCGCCTTTCTTCTAGGCACACTCAGTGGACATGTTAAAAAAATCTATGTATGTACAGTCAACCACATATACACACACATCTATATTTATCTCTGTAACCATCTGTAAAAATATATTAAAAACCACAGGTTCATATTGATGACTCCAATTTCAATTCAACACCACAACGTTCATTTTAGTCTTTTCCTATTCCTCACTTGTAACATTTTTTTTCCGACCGTAAGAAATGTGGTTTTAATTATCTACAATATGTTTTACTTATTTGTGCAATCCTAGTATACCCAAAAAGCACTCTCAGAATTGCTAACCCATATTGCTACAAGAAAAAAATAATTACTAATGAGAAGACAGCATGTGTATACAATTCTTTTGGTCTTTTGCTTTAAAAATACTATTTTCCAAAATAGGTTGGTTCTTTTCTTCCCCACCCCATTATTTTTTCATTATTTACATTTCCTCATATTTAACAATAAACATATATTATTTCATACATTTTTAAGACAATATTCTCTGGGATCTGTAGAATGGCTAGAGGATAGAAACTGTAGTGAACAAAATAAAGTATGAAGGTGAAAACAAATACAAGTTTCCTAAAATAATGCTATTATCTTTACCACTTTGGTAACACAGGCTTACAAACATTTTTGTTGGGTTCTGCCACTGGGTTTGTGGACCTTTGCCTCAAGATGCTCTGAAGCTCCAGCCCCAGCTCCTCCGGCCACTGCTCAGCTGTCACGTGGCTTGTTATCCCCCTTTACCCACACTTAAGATAGGCACACCATTTCAAGTCCAGGAAAAGGTTCAGGACATTTAAGAATCATTAAAAAAGAAATCAAGAGAGTACCTTCACTGATATTTTTTGTAAAGAAATCAAGTCAACAACATCTTTTGTGTCCTTCATAAAAGTATATTCCGGGAAGATTTGGGAAACATGGTGAACTATTATGTTTACGCTGATAAATTTACACTCTTGGAAACATAATGATATATATATTTGATTACTCATAATGCAGATATGACATTGTCCTAGCAAAGAAATTAGGGAACTTCCAATAAACGCACCATTTCCTTCGCATGGAGATGAATCACCCTCCGACACTCATTATGGCAGTAAAACAGAACAGTTCTAGACTTGCAACTCAAAACCCTCTTCCCAGGAAAAGTAATCACTCATTAAAATGTGAAAATAACAAGCCTGGTCTTCAGGAACTCCCTGAATCTAAAAGCGGGGGCCTCCCTGCACTTCAATTTATTCCAATTTCCTGTTTGTTTCATTTGCATCTCAATTCTATCCAGTGCATTCCTGGACATCAGGTTAAAAGCAAATCACATTTTGCTTTAGATATTTGAGGCTTTATTTTTTATGTAGAATCCAAAGAAATCATATATATGCCCAATAGTATGCCACAGAAGCAAAAATGTAATAAGAATAAAACTTTTATCAAAATATACTTGTCAAATAACATTCTAAGTCTTAAAAAATAGTCTCAAGTGTGTGTTATACAATGTTTATGCATAGGCCCCAGTGTACTAAAAATGCCCGTAGAAAATGAAAACCTCACTTGTACTGTTGTAAAGGAATAAAACTAAAATCAGTATATTGGCCTTAACACTGGTTGTATTTACAATTAATACACTTCTGGTTGATTTAGAATTTAGAGCATCTGGAATTAGAAGAAAGCAGGTGGGGGATAATTTGGATTGCTCACTTTATTTTAAATAGCTGTTCAGAAAGTTTGATGTTTTTCTCTCCCCTTTCCCCTCTCCCCTCACGCGTTTCCTTCTTCTCTCCTCCCCACTCCCCTTTCCCTTTTCCTCCGGCCGCCTCACCCTCTCATTAACATGTCCAGAGCAGAGGCAACCAGTCTCTTGCACTAACTTCTTTCCTTGAGGAAGAGGGACGGTGAAATTTACTGTCATTCTTTTGACATTTCAATAATGGGTTTTTCCCCAGCTCTATTAAGCTACAATTGACATATAAAATTGTAAGATTTTTAAAGTATACATCGTGGTGGTTTCTTATACATTGTGAAACTATTCACCCCATCTAGTTAATTTTAACACATTTATCAACTCACATCTTTTTTTTATGAAAACACTTCCCACACTTAAGTTTTACTCTCTTAACAAATTTCAATTACACAATACAGTGTTATCGACTGTTGTAACCATATTGTACATCAGATCCTCAGATCTTATTCATCTTATAGCTGAAAGTTTGTATCCTTTTACCAGCCTCTTTCTATTTTCCCCATCCCCCAGTCCCTGACAACCACTTTTCTACTCTCTCTTTCTATGACTTTGACCTCTTTTTAGATTCCACATATAAGGGATACCATGCAGTATTTGTCTTTCTCAGTCTGACTTATGTCACTTAGCACAATGCCCATATTGTCACAAATGGCAGGTTTTCCTTCTTTCTCATGGCTGAATAATATTTTCTTATATGTATTATATATATATGTATGTGTGTACATATATATATATATATATATATACACGCATATTATACACACACACATTACATCTTCTTTATCCATTCATCCCCATGAACACTGTTCGGGGACACTTAGTTAACTGTTTCCAGGATAAAATCTTTGTATCTGATTTTGTGTTTTGAATTTCCTACTTCACCACAGAAGAACAAAAGGAAATAAAATGAAAACTTTGTCAATAGAACACACTGCTTATTATATTTTTTTTAATTTTACATATTTTTTCATACAAGACAATCTATAGGAATCAAATTGCTGATATTTGATTTCCGTACTTCATATTTTACACAGACTATTTCAACACAGAATATTTGAAACTGGTAGTTTCTTATTGAGATCTTGACAATTATTTTCATATTGACTCATTATTTTATATTGAGAAAACTAAAGCCTATAAAGACTGAAGAACTAATCCAAAGTCACATATTTCTATTATAGTAACAAATAATATTAAAATATTAAATACTAGATTTACAAGAATATAAAGATATCGCATATTCAGAAAATAAACAAATATTACATTAATTATTTTTTCTTAGACATTTTAATTGAAATTCACATACCATATAATTTACTCATTTAAATTATACAATTCATTGGGTTTTCATATATTCACAGAGTTATGCAACCATCACCACTATTTAATTCCAGAAGAGTACCACTCCCCCAAAATACTATATCCATTAGCCACCACTCCCCATTCTTCTCTGGCAATCGTTAATCTACTTTCTGTCTCTGTGGATTTGCTTAATCTGTATATTTCATATAAAAGGAATCAAAATATGGTCTTTTATATCTGGTTTCTTTTGCTTAGCATGTTTTTAAAGTTCATCCAATGCTGTAACATATCCCAAATTTTTTTTCTATTTTTTTAAAAGATTTTATTTATTTATTTGAGAAAGAGAGAGCACAAGAGTGGGAAGGGCCCGAGGGAGAAGGAGACTCCCCACGGAGCAGGGACCCTGACGCGGGGCTTGATCCCAGGACCATGTAATCATGACCTGAGCCTGAGGCAGATGCATAACTGACCGAGTTACCCAGGTGCCCCTTTTTGTCCATTTTTATGGCTGAATAATATTCTATTGCATGGATATACCACTTTTTAAAAATTCATTCATCAATTGATGGATATTTGGTTTATACTTTCTGGCTATCATGAATATTGCTGCTATGAATATCATGTATAAGTTTTTGTACAGATAGATGCTCAATTGTCTTGGGTATATACCTAGGAATGAAATTTCTGGGTCATATAGAAACTCTACGTTTAACTTTCTGAGGAACTGCCGAACTGTTTCTCCAAAGTGGCTATATCATTTCACATTCCCATCAGTAATGTGTGAGAGGGTCCCTATTTCTCTACATTCTTCCCAAAGCTTGCTATTATTAGGCTTTTTAGTTCTAGCCATTGTTATAGGTATGAAATAGTATCTCACTGTGATTTTGATTTGTAGTTCTTTACTACCTAATGATGTTGATCATCCTTTCATGTGCTTGTTGGCCATTTGTGTATCTTCTTTGGAAAATGTCTATTCAAATCCTTTGCCCATTTTAAAAAATTAGGTGATTTGTATTTTAGTCACTGAGATGAATCATTATACATTTTGGATACTAGTCCCTTATAGATATATATGTTTGCAAATATTTTTTCCCATTCTGTGGGTTGTCTTCCACTTTTTTTATAGAGTCCTTTGAACAAAAGTTTTAAAGTTTGATGAAGTCCAATTTATCTATTTTTATTTTGGTTGCTTGTGCTTCTGGTGTCAAATCTAAGAAATCATTGTGCAAGTCAGAGTCACAAAGATTTACAGCTACATTTTATTCTAAGAGCTTTATAGTTTTTGCTCATACACTTAGGTCTTTGATCCTTTTTCAGTTAATTTTTGAGTATGTTGTGAAGTAGGAGTCCAACTGCATTCTTTTGCATGTGGATACCCAGTTGTCCACATTTACTGAAAAGACTATTCTTTCTCCCATTGAATTGTCTTGGTACTTATTAACTATATTACACTGCTGTGTTGGACCTCATCAACATCACATACTGCTAAGGCAGTTTCCTCTTCTGTGTCAGTGATTCCCTTTCTTCTCTGGCCTCAGCATTTGGGTTCAACCACAGATAGAAGTCATCCTGACAATTGTTAAGGATGTTTTAAAAACCACTTTAAAGTATTCCATTGTTCTTTCACTCACTGTTCTATTGCTCCACCCTACTCAGTACTTGTTCATCAAAAGAAGTTGTCAGAAGACTTGAACAAAGAAACTACAAAACTGCCTGAACTGAGATGTGGGCCCCTTCCTTCAAGTCTTGTTTCCCTCTAATCCAACCCAGAAATCTGGATTTCCAAACACCACTCATTGAAAGTGAGATTGAAGCAGTGTCTCTGGCCTAGTCAGCCCCGTACTCTGACACCCAGAACAAAGGTAAGCTGGAAAAGGATCAAAAAAAGGCCCAATGGAGACAAAAGAACAGCCTTTTCCCAAAAGCAATTAATACAGAAAAACACCTCATCGTTTGACTTTCCCATTATGGCACAAAGACAAATTTTCTTTTTTTTTTTAAGATTTTATATATTTGTTTGACAGAGAGAGACACCCCGAGAGAGGGAACACAAGCAGGGGGAGTGGGAGAGGGAGAAGCAGGCTTCCCGCGGAGCAGGGAGCCCGATGCGGGGCTCGATCCCAGGGCCCTGGGACCATGACCTGAGCCAAAGGCAGAAGCTCAACGACTGAGCCACCCACGCACCCTGAGACAAATTTTCGAAATTATTTGAAAAAAGTTAATGACCCAAGAGTATATGATCACCAAAAAGTGTACAAAAATGTTGATAGCAGCTTCTCAGAAAAAAATTACCTTGTTTAGTTTGTGGGTTCTGTTCTTAGAGCAAATGCTTGGGGCTCTAAAGACTGTGGAGTTCATTAAAGAACTGTACTTAGATCAGGTGAGGACATCTGGATTACATTAGGGTCTGAAAGCAGCACAGACTGTGGAGCGTTTAGAAACAATGTTAGTACTGTATCACAATCACAACAATAAATACTTTAGCAAATTAGTTGTTACCTAGCATGCATTTAATAATAATAATTTCTTGTGTGAATCTCGGCTCACCATTTGTCACTGAACCTGACTAGTTAATAACTGTGTAGCTGTCTCTCATGGCTTTAAAAGATTGACAGCTGATTAAACTGACATTTTCTAAACAACCTTAAGAATTCTTTTTCATTTAATCTAGAAGTTTCATTAATTGATTAAAAAAAAAACTAGGTTGGCAATGAGATACTAATGCATGCCCACAAGAATAGCTAACATTTTGAAGACTTACAATACCAAACACAGATGAGAATGTGGAGCAATTGGAACTCTGAAACATTGCTGGAGGAAGTATAAATTAATAAAATAATTTGAAATATGGCCATTACAAATCAGAGCTAATCATATGCTGATTCCATGATTCAAGAATAATTATCTCATGTGACCACCAAAAAACACGTATAAAAATATTGATGGCAGCTTTCGTCATAACAGCCTAAACGGGAAACAACCCATATCCAATAATAAGAAAATGAGGAAATGAATTGTGTATGCTCATAAAATAGAAAACTATACAGAAATAAAAAATAGATTACAACCACAGACTTGCAACCACATACTTTCCCAGACATTATAGAGATCAGAAGAAACCAGACACAAAAAATACACTATATGGTGCTATTTATATTAAGTTCAAGAGCATGCAAGTTAATTCAAGATGTTAGAACATAGAAATGAGAGTTGTGATTACTTTTGGGGGAGGTATTGACTGAAAAATGAGGAAAATTCTTTGGTATGAGAATAGTCTGTCTTGAGCCAGGTATTCCACAGGTGTAGACAGGAAAAATAGATCAACCCATGCATTTCTAATTAATGCACTTTATGTACTTCATTCACATATAATAAACTTCAGTAAAAAAAAAATTTAAACAAGGTGGGAGAAGTGGCCCAGGAAAATAGAGAAAATTTCCAACCTTTTTTAACATGAAACAAAACGCTACCTCTCATCCACCTGTAACAGAAAAACAGAATGAAGAATTTGAAGCTAAGAAGCCGGAGCACAGTTGGTCTGAAAAATGGTGTGATGAAGACATCAGACATCATTCCCACTCCCCTACTGCCAATTTGAGTCCATGCATCCTACTATTTCAACTCCAAGAAATAGAATGATAAACACAAATTATCTGCTGCAGATGCAACCCAGTTCTTACTTCAAATCATGGGATGTGACAGAAAACTAGATCCTAAAATTTCTATAGTTCATTTCTTTTACTTTCCCACCAACTCACTTCTCATCCAAAGAATCAATCAATATTCAAGTTCAGCCACACTAAACTAAGTCATATGTTAATTCAATTCTACTTGAATGGCTTTTACATAATCCCTAGGCAGGGACCTTTTCAAAATCTTTGCTCAGTACATTTCCTGGGACGCTGCTGACATTCAGTTGAGTGTAGTATAATTAATACCATAATAACAATAACACACAAGGAAAATGCACACCTCCTGCAGTTTGCAGAAATACCGGGCTGGAGCTAACACAGAATTTTAATTCAGAAGCAACAAAGAGAGATCGGAAGGCAGCAAGAGCAATTGGATTCAATAAATTCACAGACTCAGCCTAAACTGCAGGAAAAACCATACTTATTAGGCAAGCTATCCTATAGGAGACAACTAAATTAAGCAAGATAAATTTGTGTTCCTAATGCATTTACTTGGCTACAATGAAGGTTGATGTCTTAGAAGCCACACGAAGTCAAACCTCCTTCTGAAGGTAGAAGGGACTGGAAGTGTGTGTGTGTGTATGTGTGTGTGTGTGTCTGTGTGTCTGTGTGTTTGCATCTACGTATGTATGTCTGTGCATATTAGGGAATGTTCAACAGTACTGATGGGTAGGGTGAGAAAGGAAGAAAGAGTAATAATACAATTTTGTGATTGAAAAAGATTGTCTAATTAATGAAATGAGTTATACCTTTAGCTCCTTATTCCCACTACAAGAAGAACTGCTGGTAAAATAAGGATTAATAAACATTCCCTCAAGGTGCAAAGTTGTTTTTCACTCTGGAGAGCAGCCAACATCTCTTCTCCAACCCTCGGGTCGGGAGCACATGTCTGACTTTGCCAGCAAAAAGAAAACTACTCTGGCCTGCGTTTCACGTGAACACCTGTCAAAAAGCCCCAGGGCAAGGAGGATTTTCCCCAAATCCAGGCTTCATCTGAAAGGCTCCTTTTATAATCCTTAATGGGTGAGGCTCCCTGAACAGCAACAGCAACATCACCAGAGAATTTAGAAAATGCAAAATCCCCTTCTCTCCTCCTGACTCACTGAATCAGAAGCTTCGGGGCTGGGGCCAGGGAATCTGTATTTCAAGAAGGCCTCTCCACGAGCTTGACACACGCTCATCTTTAACTTGTTTTCCTCAGTTCCACATCCTCTTCTACCCCCTCTAAAAGATAAATAAATAAATAAATAAATAAATAAATAAATAAATAAATAACTGGCCTGGTCTCTCCTTCAGCAGCTGCAAATCTCTCTTCTTGCCCCATTACTTTTTTAAATCATTCTTCATGGTGAAGTCATCGTTCCCACTTGTCACTTCACACAACATTATTCAAACAAGATGTACTCTCCCACTGGTGATCATTAGTATGCAAAAGAAGTTTTTTCTGTCCCCAAATCTTGCCAGTATCTATTGAATTGTATTAGGGCCACCACATAGCACACAGATGTTCTGGAATCCAGTTCTCAGTATCATGGTTCAGAGCATCCCACCACAGCCATACCTCAGCCCCCGAAGCACAGTTCTCCTACATCCTATATGAGTTTGCACTTAAGACTCCGTGGAAGAGATCCTGTGGCTGTATCATTATTTTATTTCTAGACGATAAAATGTGGAGGAAGTAACTCATGTGTGACATTTTTGGGTCAAGATTTTTATGAAGCAGGTGTTCCTTTCTCCCCACCACCTACTAGATGCACAGAGTGTGGGGCTCCGCACCGGGGGCAGCGGTTCTCAAATTTTACCATGGATCAGAATCATCCAGAAGGATTTTAAAAATGTTAATCACTAGACTTCAGTTGTGTTCAGTAGGACTAGGGTGGGGTCTGAGAATTTGTATTTCTAATAAGGTCCTAGATGAGGCCAGTCCCCCTCATCTCGGGACCACACTTGGAGAAACACACGGGTCTGAACTATTGTTCTAAAGAATGGTAGAGCCAAAAGAAGGAAGCTGCTTTCCTGGGGGACTTTGGAGGAGAAATGTTAGCCAATCAGGAACATCAACCTCATTCCATCTTTGGGCAAGACATAAACTTCTATTCGTTTGGAGCCAATGTGCCCTTACCCTCTATTTTTAACCATCGTTTGTTCTACTCTTAAATAATAAAATTGCCTAGAAAAGTCAATTTTGACACCTTTGAGATCTTATGCAAAAATATATTTGTAATATCCATTAATATAAAACAACACACTAAACAAACAAAACACAAAACACAGACAAAAATGAAATGGTATGCATCTTAAATTAGAAATAAGCGATTTCTAGTTTTTCTTTTTTGTTATAGATTTTTTTTCAGTGTTTATCTCCCCCAGGGTTTCAACAAGATTCTTATGGACTACTTTTCCTTAGTGCAATATAACATCTTTTTCTGTCTAGTTTTCTGTCAATCAATGTCTTTTTGTGAGGCCACCAGGACAAAGCTGTGTCTAATTTATCTTTACTTTCCTGGTGCCTAACACAGTGCCTGGCACGTGGTTAAGATTCAAAGAAAACAAAACAAAACAAAAAAAGATTCAAAGAATACACTGGTGAGATGAACAAATAATAATAATAATAAAGCATGGCAAATGGACAAATGAATATTTCTAAAACTTGGTTTTGTTAACCGTCAGATCCTAGGTTCCACTTAATTCCACAGATGCATTCAACAGGTACTGTTGAGATACTAGGTAAAAAACAGGAGACAAAGTCCCTGCTCTCAGAGTTTATCTCTATGAAAAGAGACATGAAAAAGGAATAAAAATGCAATACAACGAAATAGAAACAAAACTAAAGTGAGACAAGTAACAGTGAGGGTAGATTCATTAGAAAAATTAAAATAGGCTGCTGCTCTCTGAGATGCTTGACCTAGACAAAAGTACTTGGCAAATTTTATTTGCATAAAAAAGGGGAAATCTCCATGGTACCAGTAACACGTATTAATAGGTCCCTGTATTAGGGTCTAATACATCATCCATGGTGACTCTGACAAAGCACATGGGATGCAGCAGACACAGTGATGTGACTTTGTCGGCCTTCTGTACAGCGCTCACCTCCCTGAACTCCCAGAGATGAAGTAAGAGGGTTTTAAGTCCCGTTAACACTGTCAGAGCTTTTGTTAAATCTCAGAAGGCTAGGGGTGCCTGGGTGGCTCAGTTGGTGAAGCAGCCAGCTCTTGATTTTGGGGTCCTGGGATCAAGCCCTGCGTCAGGGCTCCACACTCAGTAGGGAGTCTGCTTGAGCTTCTCTCTCCCTCTCCCTCTGCCCCACTCCCAAAATAAATAAATCTTTAAAAAAAATTATCAAATCTTAGAAGGCTACACTGTGAATATATTGCCGCTACTTTGCAATCTGCTATATTTCCCTTTTCATCTTCATCCATTTATTTTATAAATACCCAAACTGAAATGATAATTGATTTAGAATGTCATATGAGCTACAAGCCCCAGATCTGGGGTCAAATAGACCTATTTCAAGTCACTCAATGACCTAGAAGGCCTTGGGTAAGTCTAAACTTCTAACGTTTCTATACTCATTGAATGAGATCACAATAGTGACTCTTTCATGGGATTTGGGGGAAGATTACATGAGACAATTGCATGTAAAACACTTGCATTGTAAATAGTCATTCACGTTGTGCAATTCTAAGGAGGTTAAGAGTATGTTCAGTAGGGGTGAGAAAATAAGGCAGTCATAGTGAAAGAGTATCAGAATTTGAAAATATAGTGGTAAAACCATTCTGGATTTTGGAGTTTTACAATGAGGCTATTGTGATGAGTTGCTGAAAATAAGTTTGATGGAATAGAGGAGGGTAGAAGAAACTGTGAGTCAGGGTGTTAGGCGTTGAACACAACAAGGATAATGATAGAGGGTAGGAGTCAAGTGCTAAAGTTATTAAAAACATGGAAAAGGGAAGTCAGTAGATGACCGTCAAAGAAGTGTTCTTCAGTTGATTCCTCTATTACATGCTCTTATACCACCTAGTACTTTTCCTTTGTGTCACTCATCTAAGGTACAATTAATTCATTTATTTATTAATATCCATCTGTAGGATAATAAGCTTCTTGAAGGTCAAGAGCAAGTATATCTTGTTCCCAAGCAATTCCATTTACTTGTAAAATACAGAGCCAAACAAAAAGCATAATCAGTGTTGGATGGGTAGATGGATGGATGGATGGACTGATGGACTATTTGGCAGATAAACAAATAAGAGATACTACTAAAAATAAATGGCATCAAGATCAAAAGAAGAGAGCTTCCAGAGTAAGGTCTATAGGATGATTATCTGCAAAGCAAAATTATACCTAAGAATCCAGGATGTCTTAGTGAGGGTTTACTTATTTCCCACCTCCCTATTTAACTCCTCCTCTTTCCCAGATTAATAAACCAGATCTTTAGAAACTTATTTGATAATTAATAACTAAAATAAGTGTCCCGAGTGCTCCATCAAGCATACTACTAGAATCTCTTGGCATCATTTATCACCTTGGCAATACACATAACAGTTTAAAATGTGCATGACTTTGAGCCAACAATTCCATTTCTAGAAATTTATCCTCTAGATACACTCATTCAAGTATGTGTACTATGCATACAAAGATTTTCTTTGCAACATTATTTAAGATACTAAAAAAAATGACACTAAATATCTCAAAATAGGAGATTTGTTAAATAAATAAGTGATAACATTCATACAGTTGAATTTTATATGCCATCAAAAATATTCTGACCTTTAAATAGTCTCCATGATATACCGTTAAATAAAAAATATGTATAAAACATGGAATAATCTATATAGGATGATTCCATTTTTAAAGTATATAAATGTGTAGCAGGGGGCAGGGAGCAAATATTTCTCGATAGTACTCAGGGGCCTCCTCTTTCCTTTCTTTTCCTCTCCTGTCTCTCCCTGCTCTTGTCATGTCTTATTCAGGGGGAGTGGTCCTTGGTGAGACGCAATAAAAAGATTTTTGAGCATAACACACAAACATTTGCCAGGAGAAACCGTCCCTTTTAGCCAGAAAAGTACTGGTTTGCCTTGTAGATATTTTACTCTGAAGACTGGAAGGTGCTCCAGGTTTCTTTGGCTCTGTAGAGCTCAGGGAAGAAGGGGTGGACCCTGTCTTCTGTCTCTAGGTGACATCCAGGCACTTGAGCATCAGAGTTTTCAATGAAAGTCATAGGTAAGACCAGGGGCTTGTGGAGGAGAAGGAGTAACCGAGAGAGTGACGAGCTCTCTGCGATTATGTCTCAGCTGGGAGCTGTCTGAACGGACAGGTGGCATGAATTAAAGGAAATGCTTTGCTCCACCCCCAGGACTCCAGAGGTAAGTGTGTCAGTACTGTCCACACCTCCAGGTCCTCCTGGTATGATGAGGTGGTAAAATATGTATGCTTATATATATGATTACATATGAAAAGACAATCTTAAGACACAAACCAAGGTGTTAACGGTGATTGTTCTCATGGAGTAGATGGTTGCATTTTGGTGGGAGAGAGGTACAAGTGGGATAAGGATCAGAAAGGAATGGGGACACAAAGGGAGGGGACGGTTTATGGCAATTATGTCCCATAATTTAAAAATGAAGAGGAATTTTTAAAAAGAGCTCAACCAAACCATAGCTTGCTCATACATTAATTAGGCCTGAGCAGGAGAAAGTCAGTTTGACTTTCCTAAGGATGGTGCATCTGTCATTAGAGTTGCCCCCAAATTTGGAATAAAACAGTTCTGAAATCTTCCGTCCTAGGGAAGCAATTGTTCTACCTTCTTGGAAATGACTATTTAGCTGTGCAAACAAATGCAATAGGCATATCATAAATTTTCACTATCACTTACACAAAGAGAAGAAAGAAATCTCACACAGCACACCTCCCACATTCAACACTCTATAGATTAGCTCTGTTCATCCACACAGCACAAGAATTCATACTATTACCATCTAATTTAAATAATTTGAGTTCTTTCAGAATAAACTCTGTGATTATCTGTGGTATTCAGAGACTCACAGCTTATAGTCTTATAGCACATATTACTCCTTTTACATAAGTGGACTCCCAAGGCTGTAGACATTAAAGTCACAAAGATTACCACTTAATAACTAGCTACAAAACTCTATATTCCTATTTCTACACTAGATTGCAAGTTCTCAGAAGGCCAGATGGAGTCTTTTTTTTTTTTTTTCAATCTAATTTCCTATAGCACTAAGTAGAGCGTATTACCAAGAACAGACACTTACTTCAATGAAAACTAAATCTATCACACAGAAGCGACAGGTTAACTGCTCTTCCTTGGGCTTTCTGGCCATAATTTTTTTCACTTCTTCACTGATAAAGTGTAATATTTCAGTTCTTCTGTTCCTCTAGCACATGCTTTTTTGGAAGCTTAATTTATCAGGACACCTATTACAATGTGGAAAAGGGAGAAGAGGTAAAAATTCAACTAATAGATTTGGTTCTTCTAAATAACTCTGTAGGAAGGTTGGCTGGAGATTGTGTTTAATTCCTGGCCCAGGTGATTCTTTCCCCCAGACCATGGGGCCAAGACTTGGTTAACCAAGGCTTGGCTCTTGTCAGGGACTCACTAAGCTTCTTAAGTTACTTTCATAGTTTCACCTGGAATTGCCCCTGCCATTGATCCGACAAAACGGCAAGTGCTTAACTACGAAATCACGAAAAATGGGTATAATTTGCTCTTACAAATATTGAAAGAGCTCTTATCAAACTTTAAGTTTTTAGAACACAATTTTTAAGGGATTGGAATTTATATATTCTTGGTTATTTCAACATGTACTCGTGTTCCTTTTTTTTTCTATAAAACAGCTTCCCCATACAGCCAGAGAGCATGACTCTAAAACGAAGAACTCGTGACTGGGTGTGGGAGGGAAAAGACTAAAATTAGAGAGACCAACAGGCTCTAATATTAGGGATTTATTTCGAAAATGCCACCTCTAATGAGAACTAACAAATAAATTCTCTAAAAATGAATTGACTTGTTTAGCAGGTTGGAGTTCTGTCCTGTAGTAACAGGAGAAATACTCAGCCTTTCTGGATTCTTTTTGAAGTTGTACAGTCAAAAGAAAAGAGAAGTATTCACCCATAATCATGTAGAGAAGAAAACTGAATATTTGGTCTGAAGACAGAAGAGGTTGACCAGGACAGAGATAGGGCAAAAATAAAGAAACCTAGAGAGGTACTCTTGATCAGTCTGTCGGGCTTCTAAGATGTTCCCTGGTTTTCAGCTAAATAGTTAACACACAAACAGAATTAGAAGTCACACACTGCACTTAGATGGGGTACTGTGTCACCATGGTAACTGGTTTTGCTTAAACATAGCTCTGCATGTACAAAGTCCAAATTAGCTACAGAAGACACACACACACACACACACACACACACACACACACACAGTATTCCTGGAGCTTATGTAACATCTGCCTATCTGTTATATTTTTTTGAAATGGGGTATTTGAGTTCATGTTTGTAAATGCTCTTTCTTTAAAACTTTCCTTTCTAGGTAGTGTGTCTCTGATCCCTCAGCTGTTATGATCCTGGAAGCAATATTACAGATACAATTTCAGGTGATAATCAACATGTGAAAAGAATAATTTGCGCTGGCTCTTGTCAGGAAGTTCTGGGTGCTTGGAATATGGATTGTAAAACCTACCACTGGAGCTTCTTACCTTTCAAATGCTATTTTATTTGGCTCATCCTTGTGGAGTATTTCGGATCATTTTTCTTGAAAGATGATCCCCAAATAGCATTCCCACCCCCATCAACTCCTCCTTATGATAAAATTGCTAAGAAAACAACTTAAAGCAAATTGAAAGAAGTTTTAAAAAGAAAGGAAGTTGCCACAATCTGGTATCCAAACCAAGAAATATCCCCAGCATTCTTCTCATGATTTTTCCTTGAAGATTCATCTAAAAGAAAGGAAAAATAATTTATTGGTTGAACCCCATTACATGGCACTGTTAAAAGCATGTGATTCTTTTTACTTGTCAGGTCTCTATTTCTGTTTTTGTTTTGTTTTGTTTTGTTTTGTTTTCTCCTCTCTCTTATTTTCTGAGACGAGAACTAAATATGATACACTTTAGGGGAAATTACATCACTGGCTGTTTTACCATTTTCAAGACCACTCTGATTTTTGTACTAAAATGGCATAATGTCTGCAGTGTTCATGAATGTTTGTCTAAAAAGAGGGAAAATTAATCACATTTCCCCTACTGAACACCAGTGAAATTATCTTTCTGCTTTCGGCCACAGGATATATTCATAGTTTGTCCAATGTCTCTTTCATTTAAAGGAAAATAGCTACTATTTAATTGAACCCCAAGTATGTACCAGGCACTTGGTGAATCTAGCACGCCATTTCATTTAATTCTCACAAAACCTTGCAGGGTGGGTCTCATCGTCTCTACTGAAGAAAAGGAAATTAATGGTCAGAGGGGGTCCGTTTTTTACCCTATTTTTACACAGCTTGTAATTTGGCAAAGCTCATATACAAATGCAGATTCCAGAGCGCACCTGCTCAAAAGATACCCAGCCCATTTCTAATGGTGCTACTACTGAAAAACAGCAGATAAGGGCTCTTCTGCATTGGATTAAGTTGGATCTGTTGTATTTTTTCATTAGAACTCTCTTCCCTCTAGCATCATGACTGCGATCCCCCGGAGGACCACTGGGAGGCAGTAGTAGTCCGAACCCCGCATCCTACCTTCAAGTCATCACCATTGGCTGGCTTTCTCTACAAAGGGTCTCTATATCTACAAGGAAGTGAATATGTAACACTTTTCTTCCTCCCCGAGACACCCAGAGTCGAATGTGCTGAAATATTTCTTGAAAACCGTTTAAGAAAGTGAAATGTCCTGACCTTCGTATGCAATGAGAAGAAGCAAGATAACTGTTTCGCGGAAGTTTCTGAGAGCGAGTCGGGAATAGCAGTGCCTGGGGAAATCGAGGCAGTGGGACGGGCTTCTGCCCTGAACTCACAAGGTCCAGAGGTGCGGGAGTAGGGGAGAAGCTAACATCAACCCTCCAGAATGGTAGGAGAGTCGCCAGTGTGGGCTGAGAGGGATCGATGGCTATAGGAGGGGACCATACCTTTCCGTGCGTGCGCCTGATGTGACAGACGCGTGGAGGAAGGGAATCCACAGATACTTGAATGCCAGAGATGGAGACGAGCCTCAAGAAAATCTCATCCAGTCGTTGTCACGCTGTGTCTTGGAGTGTTTCTTAGGCAAGTGCCCTAAAGGCAACTCAGGGGGAGGAATAGGGAAAACTCCAGGTGAGGCTCCTGGTGGTGCATTCCAACCCTGTGTTTCAGCCACAGTGTTTCCCGTTCTATCAGTTTCGGGGTTTCTGCATAGGATATTCTTTCATAAAAGAAACCTATAGCTTTAAAAATTTTGCCAGCTGCTTTATAAATGAGGAAACGGAGACCAAGAGTTGGTCTCTCATATGATATTTCTTTCTGCAGCAATGAGCAGACTGTTTGGAGCCTATTCCTTTCAATAGCACAGGCAGTTACATCCATGATGTTCTGCAATACCCCAGCCCTGCTCTGGAAGACTGCGAAGAGGTGTGGACAGCAGAAGAAATAACAATCAATGCAGTAGCCCGAGGGCTAAGCCTCAGCTCTACCAAGATGTCTTGCTGTTACATGCCTTGAGACAAATCAGTGACAGACAACCCTTCCTTTATTTTCCTCTTTAAAATAAAAGGTGCCTCCTTTATTAGAAACAGATTCAAAGGCCCACTTGGCTGGGTGCTCTATCAAGAAAGGGGCACCGGCTAAGGGCTAAAGGAAACAAAATTGTATGTTTAGGAGTGTAATTTTTATACTATTAACTCAAAGCAGGAAGCCTTAATTCAGCTAGGGGATTGAAAAGATACTTGACTGAGGCATGAACCAAACTCACAGTTCTTTATGAAGGCAGGAATTAAAACCAGAGTAACCTCTCTTTGGCAAACTAATGTGCAAAGTTTTTCCTAAGAAGAGTTTCCATAACTGGGGGCAACAGAATATTTTAGAAGAAAAAGCATCAGCTTTAGACACAGACATTCCCAAGTATGAATCTAGCACTGCCAGTTCCTGATTGTGTATGCCCTTGACCAAGTTGTTCAGTCTTTGTGGGCCTCATGTTCCTGTTTGGAAATGTTTGCCGGACTATTACAAGCGTTAGAGAGAATACGTGGCACGCATCTGGCACGTGTCTGACATTATTATTATTGTGTGTCCTTGTTGTTTCCATTGTTCTTGGACCTGAAAATCAGGATTCAGAGTTAGAGTGAAGTGACTTGAATGATCTTCCCACAGTATAGAATCTTCTGGTTCTATAGCCAGTTTCATCTAGCGGGGAAATTCTGTTTGGTGGTGGATGTTTTGACTACTCTGAGGAGAAAATTTCAGAAGCTTCTCAGCAGGAAAAAAGTATCATGAGTGTAGGAACGGAGATGTGGCTAGAGTGGGGGCACAAATGTCAGGTATATACTGTCTCTGCTCTGAGCTGTTAAGGGAAGCCATGTATGGAGCTCCAAGTTTGTGCCTGATGTTTGAGCCATCATGGGTCATCTTTTTTCACTGCAGGGTTTACTTGGTGCAGAACTGTAGCCAAGCCTTTGGGGCTCTACAAACTGGTTGGGGAAAGTGTTAATTTAGAAGAAGAAAAAGCAGGAGAGAAAGTTCACAGAGAAGTTGGGGAGGGAACAGTATAGGTTGGCGATGTTGGTCAGGTGTCACCTGCTATCCCTAGCACTCATTCAACCATGCAGCCTTCATGCAGCAGGTTGGAGTCTTCCTAGGGCCGTTGTAAACTCCTGGAATAACCTCAGTGTTGGACAAAGTTCATTTGAAATTAAGCTATCCAGGAAAATGTGACCTGAGCCAATTTTGTCAAGAAACTCCAGAGGCCTAGAGTTAGTGAATTCAGAGTAGCCAAGAGCCTAGCTGACCGGCTCTAAGGTTTAGATGCTCCAGAATTATTTCTGGGTCAAGGAAGTCAATTATAAGATGGGCTCTTACAGAAAAAGAATGAGAAAGAGATAAGACTTGGCAAAACTTCCTAAAGTTACTGTGGTCCTAAGAGCATGGAATTGGAGATTTTGTGCACTTTGAGATTTTTCTAGAGTGACAGGAAAATAATGCAGAAAAATAATACCTCCTGTGGATGTAACTTTTTCTTTAGAGATTGTTGGAGGACAGTTCCTTTGCTCCCCATGTTAGAAGTCTATCAGGCTGGTCATCCATCTGCCATGAACAGAAATTACAGTTTTGAAAATCTAAGCCATGTGGGTCTCACGGTGTGGGCTGGCAGTGTGGGCCATATAGATTGAGGGCTACAGCTGGTCACTTTGCTCAAAACGTGTCAGCCGGGCCCTTGGGTTCTCCCAGGACTGGCTGCTAATGGAATCTTCAGTGTTTCTTTTATAAGGCCTTGTTTCTTAGTTATGGCCTTTTGGGCTATAATTACTTGCTAAAGATGACATTTTTCTTTTGCAAGTAAGAGGCCTAAGATGAGTATGTGAAACCACCCTATTTGAATAAAGGCATCAATTTAGTATCTTGAAGTAAACAAGGTTAATGAATTGGTGCATTCCATATAGTCCCTGAACGTAATTAAATTCAAACTTTACCTAGGAGGGAGTCTTGTTGCTGACTGCCTTCCACAAGGACAGCACCAGGGAAAATAGCAGCCTACAGACTAATTATTAAATCTTACCTCTTCATCAGGGAGAAACAATGGGTTAACCATTTTAAATCACACTGGAACTCAGGGCTTCTCTGCATTTCTGTTATAAATATTTACCCAACACTCGGGTTTCACCATGCTCTTTACAGAGTTAGAGTTTGTCCTGGGTCCTACATTCCTATGTTTCTTCAGGTTACATCATTGCCTGGGGATTTTTTTTTTTTTTTTAATTTGTAAATGGTATGTTCTCTTATCTTGGGTTCCTGAGTTGATTATGGAATCTCCATTCCTTTTCCAGTCTTTCAATCTTGGGAGCCCCCAGGAAGTGTCTCATCAATAGCATGTTGAGCTATCAATCAGATGCTGCCATCTTTCTACTCTTTTGCTCTACTTTGAGATCCCTATCTACATATCTGCTGCCTTGGCCATTAAAATCTTAAAGGCCCCATAAAGACAACTCACCATTGCTCCTACAGGCTTGGGCATTGTCTATAAGAGTCGTCCACCAAAGTCAGGCTGTACCAACCCCATCGAGAGTGAAAACTCCATGTCCACTCATCCTCTAAGACTAGGGCTGTCAGATTTAGCAAATAAAAATACTGAGAAGCTGGGGCGCCTGGGTGGCTCAGTTGGTAAAGTGACTGCCTTCAGCTCAGGTCATGATCCTGGAGTCCCGGGATCGAGTTCCTCATCAGGCTCCCTGCTCAGCGGGGAGTCTGCTTCTCCCTCGACCCTCCCCCCTCATGTGCTCTCTCTCTCTCTTTCTCTCATTCTCTCTCTCTCTCTCTCAAATAAATAAATAAAATCTTAAAAAAAAACAGAGAGGCAATCAATAAATGTTTCTTGGAAATATGTCCTAAATGTTGCATACAATATACTTAAGAAATGTTGTTTATCTGAAATTCAAATTTAATTCAGTGTTGTGTATTTTCCCTGGCCACTCTATCTAAGACATATAGAAAATGCCTGGTTCGTTCACACTACAGTACCATAAAGGAGTTTTTATTATTTTTATTAACCCCACTTTATTGAAGAGGACACTGTGGTTTCCAGTGTCAATGCACGAGTTGTACTTAGATGTCTGATTTCAGTCCTGGGCTCCTAAATCCTCCTTGTGCTGTTGAGCCTCTCTTCTATACTGCTGCATATATCCTACCTCTGCTAAATAGAGATCATCCACACTGTCAAATGGGGGTATTAAAATTACAGCACATAGATGAGTGGAATTTTGAGTTAAGGGTGATGAGACCTCGGTACAGTCCAAGAGTAGCCTACATTTGCTATGGATTTAGCACCTAAATGAGGTGGGCTCCAGCTGTTAAGGAAACCAGCTGACCTGAGTATCAAAAATGTGATAAGGCCTTCATATTTTTTAAAAATATGCATCCATTTTGGAACCATTCCTCTCTTACCCTTTTGATCTATGTACCACTCATCCTAAAGCCCAAATCCCATGCCCTTCCTACATTGTCTCACCTGGCTGTGAAATTGCTTAATCAATAAAGCACTTCACCTGCTATTTCCACCTACTTCTTGGCTGCCTGCTCTCTTTGTTCACTTGTAATGCTATCCAAACAGAATTTTCTACCCTGTCTTTTTCAATAACTAATAGAAAAATAAGTGCAGTATCTGTCCTGACCAGCCATTGGTTGTGGTCTCTTTGAAAGAACCAATAGAAACCATGCTCCACACTAAAGAGATTATTAAAATAACCCCACTACTTTAAAGTCATTTACCTGGAAAAAGAAGTTTATATGCCCCTCAATGCACAGGGGCCCACTTCCTTTTATCTGGTTGTATTCTGAGACACATACACATGTAGTTTGGATCCAGGAACAGAGAGTTCTTCTAGAAGAATCAAAGAAGGCAAGAGCAGAAAAGTCTTGTATTTATATCTTTACCGTATTTGACATATTTTATTATACTGAATCTCTTTTATTCGATATGTTTTTGAAAACCGAAGGTGAGCTGACATGCCTACTGGGCAACCACAGGCTAAAAGAAGCTTTCAGCATTTCAAGTGTTCAAAACACAATCTGAACACTCAGGCTAGGACCTTTCCATTTTCTTAGATAGGAACTTTGGGCTCAGGAAAGACACTTCCTCTTGCAAGGACTCGCCGTTAGACAATAGCAACTACCTTAAACATGTCATTTGCATGAATAGAGCATGCTCTGGGACTTTCCTTCCCAGTAAAACTTATGATCCCAGGAGCTTACCATATTTTTGTTGCAAAACATGTTAGGACAGGGGTTGCAAATTAGTTTCTAGTCACTTCCTGGAGTACTGTGTTAAGGATACTACTCAGGCCACGTTTGGGCTCTAGAAAACAGTTTTATGGATCATCAGCCATGTTTCCCATGGTTGCATGCTTGGAGAAAATGCAAGCATACATGCCTTGCATTTAATATGCCTGTATTAGAAGCATAAACTGATTACATGAGACTGGAAATCAACTACAGATTCCTGGGTTGAGACAGCAGAATTGGTAACTAACAAAGGCAGCTTCATCTCTTCCTCAAACTCTTCTCTGCCAAGCAGAGAAGCACTGATGTCTTTCTCTAATACCTTACCATCTTCATCTAAAAGGACTTGTTAAGCCCTTAATTGTGCATTTGGGTGCTCATGGTTCTGAAAAGAAGCACAACCTCATCTTCAAGCTGCATCTTAGCCTAGAGAAACATTATGATAGGGTATTAAAGCATGGAGGCACTCAATGTCTTTTCCCTTCCATATCATATTTTATCCAAAGGACCCCCTCTTTAGGTTGCTTGAATCAACATTCCCAATGTATAAAATTCTTAGTGGAATACTCTCTTAATTTTACTTGTCATTCCATTTCTGCCTAGGAATCAGACACTTTTTTCAGAAGCTAGCCCAAGATTGACTCAACTGACAGCCAGCAAATCAAACTCAGATCACCACCACCACTCAGGTGACAAGATCTTTCTTGCTAAAAAAGACCCAAGCTCCTGTTTGGGTCTTTTTTTCCTTAAGATGACTTTTCCTGAGAAGTTCCTTTGTCCTCATGCAGACAAACATCTCATAGCTCTTCAGAGAAACCCAAACAGGTGTTAATTCCATATGGATCCATACTGGGATTCTGGACAGAATTTCCATAATCAATTGGGTGAAGCTCAGTTGAGGTAATCAGTTAGTTATCTATGACTCTCTTAGGTGTCCAGAAAACAGCAATATGATTACAAAAGCCAGGTAACGTCCAAGCCATTTCTTTACCATCCATGAAGATTCCTAAAAATGGGCCTGGGTAGATTGCGGTTCACATGACTCCATGGATAGGACAGCTCCAGCACTTCAGCAATGGTGTGTATGATGAAAATATTAAGTCTCCTCTTGAGTGACCCTCTGGGTCACTATATATCCTCTGGGATATAATAGCACTATGTTCTCAGGGAGCAACCTAGCCTGATAAGGGCATCTTTCCCCCCTTTAAAGTTGCCTAAAGGAAGACCCAGTAGTTCTGAGTTGAATTGGGAGCAAGCCTGTATAATGACATTGAGAGAGAGGGTGGGTTGGGGCTGATCACATCCCAGACCTTACTCACCAAGCCGTGCTCAACCCAACTCTTTATTGGTCCAGAAGAAGAAGAAAGGTGCCAGATGGGCTAGAGGTAGCTCAAGTTAATCATTAGTTCTGTGAATCCTCTGGGTAGATAAGGATCTTTTGAGTAGACCCATGCCAGATTTAAAAAAAAACAAAAAACAAAAAACCTAGCTTTTGTCTGAACAGCTTCACCAAGTTAGAAACCAAAGGGAAATGAGATGGAAAATTAGATTCACCTATTTGAAAATCCCTATATTTCTACGTTTTTGTTCTCCCTGTGCTTATAGCAGAGATCTGCAAAATGACAAAAGGACTCACAACTAAAAGAACTATTTGCAGGATTATACTTTGTGGAAAGCTGTTGTGGTACAGTGTAAAAATAATCAGGACAGAGGACCTGGCCCACCTACAACCTCTCTGAGCTTCAGGGCCTTTATCTATAAAATAAGAAAATAGAGGCTGTATGGGCACTTTAAGAGATGTCCAAAAATAACTTCTGCATGTCATTGTTTTATACATTGTAAAGTTTTATAAAAAGATGAAGGAGTATGATGATCACACTGTAAATATATATGGTGGGTTAACATTGTTCCTTCTCACGGTTCTTTTCTTTTTAAAAAGATTTATTTATTTATTTTAGAGAGAGAGAGGTAGAGCGTGGGTAGGGAGGAGCAGAGAGCAAGAGAGAGAGAGAGAGAGAGAGAGAGAATGAGAATCTCAAGCAGACTCCCCAGTGAATATGGAGCCTGACGCAGGGCTTGATCTCACAACCCTGAGGTCATGACCTGAGCTGAAATCAAGAGTTGGACACTTAACAAACTGAGTTACCCACACGCCCCCTCACTGTTCTTTTCTAGTGTTTTCCCTTTTCCCTGAACTCTAAACCTTCACCCATTGGTGCTCAGTCTTTTGTCTTCTTGTTTTCTCTCCCCAGCATTCTTTCCTTCAGTTCCATAGACTTAAACAATATCTACTCCTGTGATTTCCAAACTTAAATTTCCAACCCAGCCTTCTCTCCAGAAACTTCTAGTCAGCCTTTTAACAAATCCATTTCAATGTCCACTGGCCCCCCCATACTTAGGAAATTGAAAACACATCTTTACATTTTCTCCCTAAAGTGTGCTTTTCTTCCATCTTTCTTAGTTTTGAAATGGTACCACTCTCTGCCCAACTGCTCACACCAAAAACTTCATATTTATTATTGCTACCCTTTCCCAAATCTCATCTACCATTTGGAGGGCTTAGACCTGTCTCTCATGATCATGAGAAAAATCTCCTAATGTCAGGGGCTGCAGTTCTCATTTCTTACCCAAATTCTTCACTCCTTGAAAAGGTAACACCAACTTGCTTGGGATGAAAAACAAATTGCTTGGAGATGGAAAAATTATTTAATTAGTGGGCAAAAGTGTCTAACTCCAGGAAGATTGAGGATTAAGTTTAGAAATAATGAAGTAAATTAAATCCGTAGTATTAGTACTTTTGCATTAAACTAAGAAATAACCTTTGTATATTATTTGTTTGATATACTTGTAATGTTTAAGAAAACTTGGCATATTAGAGTTGCAACTATAATTTAAAATGTCTAATTACTAATTTACACTTGTAATTTTAAAGTCAAAGGTATAAAAATATTTTATCACTAACTTATGATAAACTATTTGTAACATTAGTCAAGTTGCAGTAAAGAACTTCCTAGGTCCTTTCTAAGTTTCATTTGGTCATATTATTGAAATAGTTAAAAGAGTTAAATATCTTCAAAGTATAAAGGATAAAAATATTAAAGCTCCTTAAAAGTGGTTGCTTCAATTTATCAGACTTTGAATAGAAAAATGAGATTTTAATGAAAGAAATTAATATTTTCAATCCTATTAATTTGAAGGGGAAAAAGCATGCACACGCACAAACCCTTAGGAAATACTGATATGTGCCTGCAATAAAGTAATTTTTCAACAAATATGTATTGAATGAAAGAATGAGACCAGATCTATCTTAAAGTTTAATCCACTGGAGATCTAGGTGCACAATGTGACCATTTATTTAATGAAGAAGGGACCAAAGCTTTTGCGGAGGAATCATAAAGGATTTGATATGTTCTATTAGCCTTACCAGCAACCATATACCTAATAACTTCCTGATACTGCTAGAGTCAAAACATCCACCAGTCCCTGTCCACATTCCCATGTGTTTGCTGGACTTCCATCTTCTCAGAAGGCAAATAGATAAGAACCTTATTTAAAGCAATTAAATACTGCTAGTAGAGCTAGTAAATACTGCTAGTCATATGCCTGGTCTAGGAAAGAAACTCATTCACCTAGATACCTCAGTCCACGGGCCAACACTGAGACTTCATTTCAGTAACTGTACCATAGAGAGAGCCTGTGGCTTGCATAATAAATTCTGGACTCAAGAAACCATTTTTAAAAGTCTCATTTTCATTTTAGCAGCCAATTCAGATTACCATATTGTTGATTTGATCAACTGCCAGAAACATTCAACTTTTAAGCTTCGTGTAATTTCAGACTAGACCATGCTACCACTATATAGAAAATCTTGCAGAAATAACCTTTGAGTTCTCTCCAGGTCAATTTAAAAATAAACATAATTATGCTTAAGATTGTAGCCCAAACCTGAAATGTTCTGTAGTCAGATGCTCATCTTGTGCCATTTTACAAAAATCTTCCCAGAACCCAGCCATTGGAACCAAGTCCCTCGTACCAATTTTATACATTGGAAGCGTTTGTAGGGTAAAAATACCAAACTCTTCTCCTAGTCAGACCTGACTCTTTTTCTTCAGTAATCTCTGCTTCTATGTGTAAACTTTGCAGATGCATCTGTTTTGAGTTACATAAATACACCAAAAACGTATTTTATACCAGGAAAATTTATGCATTCCATATTCTCACAGTTTGAAAATGGCCAAATTTATTCTCTTGAATAAATGTTCTGGGGATAAAATCAAAAGAACAACTCAAAAGCAATATTTTGAGGGTTTTTGCCAGAATCAGAGAAAAAGAAGGTACATAAAAATAGACACATGTTTACAATACATATATCCAAATATCTCTTTATCCTGAGAAAGGGGATATACTGCAAATAATTCAAAGTGATTTGACTACTCAAAATTTCTTTATTTTTGGCTTGAAATATGTTTCCATGCAAATATTTCTATTTGAATATAGGTGTGTTTAATATTCTTGTACTTAGTTCAAAGCAAATAAACGAGTTAAGAGGATACTAGTTGGGACCGTATAGAAGAAAGGATTTTATGCAGCACTTGTATGACTACTAGTAGGTTTTCACCATCAAGATAGTATCAACATTGAGACTGCCCCCTCCCAG
The DNA here is from genome assembly GCF_003265705.2 of Callorhinus ursinus. Taxonomy (NCBI): domain Eukaryota; kingdom Metazoa; phylum Chordata; class Mammalia; order Carnivora; family Otariidae; genus Callorhinus; species Callorhinus ursinus. The sequence goes on from NW_027397066.1 coordinate 82,757,866, forward strand.
AGCTGCTGGCAGGCAAAGAGAAATGGATTTCTATGCCACTACCCTTCCTTACTTTCTTCCATAGGAAAATGTGTGTCTGGGGTGCAATCTCATCCTACATGCTCTATTTCTTCACCCTACTCCAGATAACTGCAGTAAAAAAAGAATTCTAATCAAGGTTCAAGAACAGGAACAAGCCAGTAGCAGATGTGGAAGGTGGGATTCTTGGAGGGGGAGCAGAAATGGTTAGACAAGTACTTCACGTGCTGTGTCTCTTCAGGGACAAGAAATCCCGGACAATTTCCCAACCCAAGCCCGTAATCCTAGCATTAACTAGTTTCCACTCATGCTTCATAATGCTTGGTGTTCTTTCTTAGCTCCAGCCCCATGACCATAAATACTATCATCTGTAGCATAGGGTCAACTCTGCCCACCCCTACCCTTCATCTCTATGGATGTGCCCCACCCAGCATCAATTGTTATTACAAGGAGAACATCAGCTAAAGAAGTTGGAAAGCTGTTCAATTTCCTAATTTTGTCTTTTAGAGGGTAACCTAATTCAAACTAATAATTTACTTACTTAGAGTTATTATGGATTTAATAACTTAAAAAACAAAATAAAACTTGAACCTTAAAAAAAAACAAACGTTTGAACGTTTTAAAAAAAAACAAAAAGTCCTAAGAACGGGAAGTGTTTCAAAGATTTTCTCTGCATAACACATTAAAAAAACCTTAAATGTCAATGAAGGTGGATAAATTACAGGCCAGATCAGTAGGGACATTTATCATCAAGCAGCTGGGCAGAGAAGGTAAGGGTAATATATTTAAAATCAAGATTTGTCAGGAGTTGATCACAACTGAGATACTCTTTTTGAGAATAACAAAGAGAAGATTCTATAGATGGCCATTTACTTTCTGGATTAGAAGCATGAAATGTTGGGGCGCCTGGGTGGCTCAGTCATTAAGCGTCTGCCTTCGGCTCAGGTCGTGGTCCCAGGGTCCTGGGATCGAGCCCCACATCGAGCCCCACATCGGGCTCCCTGCTCCGCGGGAAGCCTGCTTCTCCCTCTCCCACTCCCCCTGCTTGTGTTCCCTCTCTCGCTGTGTCTCTCTCTGTCAAATAAATAAAATCTTAAAAAAAAAAGAAGTATGAAATGTTCATGGAAACAGCTCCTTCTTTCTGTCTCCATTTCTGGTAAGATTTTGCACCTTCTGGGCTCCTGGTCCTATTCTGTACATCCTGTTTTTGACTAATTCTTCACTAATCTCTTTCTGAAATGTTTTGTCATTTTCTATGCGGACTACTTCTGAAAATTTTACTTTTCTTATTTCTTTTTACTTCTTTTCCATTAGGGAACACAATATCAACCCAAATATCAACTCTGTCTGGTATAAACATGGAGCAGACATGGATTTCTGTCAAGAAAAGTCCCCAGATAATTTTCACACAAAATGGGAAGCAATAAAAATCTACACTCTCAAAATATAAATTTCCTTAACAGTTCCAGAAGTTCCTTAACAAATCCCCACAAAGCTTTGCATTTCTGTTAGTATGTTTTTTATTTTTCTCAAGAACGTATATTTAATTATAAAAATGAATTAAATTTTAATATTAATTTAACTTTGTTTAATTCCTAGTGTGGCCATTAGATTTTGTGTACTATCTTTCATTATAAATATGTAATTTTTCAGTCATGTTGTGAATTAAATAGGTTTTCAAATGCTGATCTGGCCAAGCAATAGCTGTTTATAATATTATACATATAAAAAAGAATATCATAAATAACTAATGTCAAGAAGACTTTTCAAACACAATCTATTTTACATTGAGTTGTGACCGAATAGATGTTTGCAGAACAATTATCTATATGTCCAAGTTTCCCATTATAATTCAAGTTTGGTAAGTTTTCCCTTTTATTATGTCAGCTGTGGGATCAACAAAAAATACTGTGAACTCAGCAATTATCTTCGTACAGAAAGTCAGGTGGAGAATGTGAGTGTGATCCAGTCAGTCTAACATACGTATTTCAACTTTCTTGCACATGCAGAGATTGAAAAGTTTGTGAGGCAGCCAACCCACTGCCCTGATTTCAGTACCTGGAAAGAAGCTACTGCAAGCTTCACTAGCAGAAAAAGTAATCTTTTACATTTGTCCGGATTTAAAAACTCATAAAATCTTCTGGTAAAATACAATTTGACCTGAAGATTCTGTAATAAAAACTCACAATTATGTATCTCTGAAGCTAATTTTTATGTGCATAAAAATATGTTGCAGGAGTTCTGCCAATGGTTTTTTACTGAGCAAAGCTTGCTCCTTTAAATCCCTCAGGATTAAGTGTCCATATATAGCCCCATGGCAATTGAGCCTTGCCTGCACAGTTTGAAGGTTTCACAGAGTGTGGGAGCAGTATGAAATAGACATGGTGTTCTTTAATTTTTAAACATTTGCAGAATATGGCTTTCATGGCTCACCAGTCAAAAATCTAAGATAAATTATGTATAGTGACATTTGACATATTTTTCTTAAGGCCTATAGCTAACTAATTTTTCTCAAATTATCTATGCCTCAGTGATTTTTATCCTTAATTAATCTTGGTTTTATGAAAAATAATTTAGGTTTAATTTCCAGAGAAATGATTCCAGAAATATTTTCTCCAACTATCAGCCTCTAAACTCTCATCCAAACTTTTTATTCTTTCAAAATTCCTTTTATTAAAAAAAAAAAACTACATCTTCAGAATCAAGTACCACTTCCATCCAATAATTAATATGATTCATCAGTTGAACAAATATTAACTGAATACCTCTTCTTTGCCGAATGTTGTATCCAGATAAAGGACATAACTTGTTGCTGAGTAGATTCAATAATATTGAAAACCTTATTCTTCTAGCTAATATTTACTGAGTTCCTCTTATGTTCTAAATACTGTGTTGGTCATGGGTTTGCAAAGAAATGATTTGAAAACCTGCCCTCGAAAAGCTTACATTCTTGTCAGGAAGACAGTAGTAAACAAAAAATCACAAAGGGATAAATGACCTAATAGAGGTACTGTGCAAAATATGAAAACAGAGAAAGGGGAGGATCTAATTTTAATGTAAGGCAAAGATGATTCAAGCAATCTTCCTAGAAGAGGTAGAACTTGAGCTGGTTCATGAATGGTAATGAGGGATTTTCCAGAGAGAAAAGTGGTGAAGGATACTCTGCAAACAATATATATGTGAATCCACAATAGGTATGAATTTATGAAAATGAGAAGAAAGGCAGGTATTTTGGTGAAGCAGGGTGTAGAGTTTAAGGGAGCAATAGGGTGTGAAGACAGCCTTGAAATCTGGACCTGCTAAGAGAGGCTATCCTTGGAAAGGTGTCCTTTGATTCACATAGTCTCAGAGTAAACACTGATAATTTATTGATACCATTTTTTTATATCTGCTATTTGCAGTTGAAGAAAAGGCAGGCCTGGAGTCAGCATACCTATGAGTTAGGGATTGAGAGTAGGTCTACACAGAATAATGAAAAAAATTGAAAAAGACTAAGGAGAATTTTTCACCCAGTCTGCATCTTCAACTTCTCAGTAGAATCAGCATCAGTTGTACATTTCCACAGGGCACGTTGGTAGACCTGAAAAGCCTGAACCAACCTCTGAGAAAACACTGGTTTATCTCCTGTTTTGTGCAATTATTATATTCAGTTTATTATTCTTTGTCCATTCAAAAATTTTGTAACTTTTAATTGTGTACTATTATCTATCTACTGCAATGCCCATGTACCTCCTATACAAATCAGATTTTTATTTCATAGGTTATATAAATACCAAGATAGGTTCAATTTGGGGAGTTATGTATGGTTCATCCTGGAAGTAATATCTAAGGTGAAGGCAAAATTATTGAGCCAGACATATTTCCTAGCTGGCCCTTGGTAAATAATTCAGGTAGTAGAAGATTAGCTCCTGAACTCAAGTGTATGGCACTCAGAATGAAGGGAAAGGGTCAGATTTTAGAGATCACATGTACAGTTTCAGAACTTGGTAACCGAATAGATCAAAAGAATGAGAGGGAAAATGATGGTCTCTGGGGACCTTATTTCTAGATTAGCCAAACTCACATCAAAAATCAGAAGAAAATCTGGGTTTAAAAAACAGAAACACTTTATTTGAAGACAGAAGAGAGCTACCCAGCAGCCAAGACTTGAGGTGTTCAAGGTCCCAGAGAAAAGGAAAATGCTAATAGGTGAGTCAAATATTCTCATTACCCTGCCCCTAGATGCATTTGCTATTCGTAAGTAGACTGGAGCTAAGAGCCTCAAAAGCCAAACAGAGAGAGATAGAGGAGCTAAACAGGGTGATTGACACTGTCATAAATGCAAGAGAGACATAGAGTTTGACACCACGCAGATGAAGCAGAACTGGTAAGCATCATAAACTTTCTAGGGGGACTCTTGGAAAACTATGCAATAGCGGTAAAGGTGAACTGGAAATAGGTCAAACCTCACAGAATTAAATTCATATTTGATCAGCTTAATCCCAGATTAACAAAATTTCACTATCTGAAGGAAAGACATTCAGAATCTTTCCAATTATTTATACACAATATCTAGCAGATAAAATATTACCATGCACACCAGAACACAGGATCGATTGATCAAAACTCAAAAGGAAAAGAGATAACTAAAAACGATCCATAGGTGATAAAGATATTTGTTTTGTCAAACTTAAACTTTAAAACTGATAACAAAGACCTATCACATTCATAGGAACAGCAGTTAGACTGAGAGCTGATTTCACAGAAACTCTAAAGGCCAGATGACAACAGAATGGTATCTTTAAAATGCTGAAAGAAAATAACCAGCAACCTAGCATTCCATACCCAGGAACAATCTTCTTCAAGAACAAAGTCAAAATAAAGTCATGCCAAGCCAACTAAAACTGAGAGATCATTGTTGGCAGACCCACACTAAAAGAAATAGAGGCAGAGTTACTTAGGCATAAGGAAAACAATTCCAGAAGGAAGTGGAGATGCAAGGGGGAATACGAGGTAACAAAAAGAGCACATATGTGAGTAAATATAAATAAATACTGACTATTAATACAATAGTAATGTTTGTTGAGTTTAAAATACATGTAAAATTAAAATATGTGATAAAAATATAACAGCAAGTAAGAGGCTTGCATTGTAAGAGAATGGATAAAATTAATTGACATTAGACTCTGATAAGCCAAAGATTAATGTTATAATATCTGGGGTAGCAAAAAAGTAATGCATAGAAAGGAAAATGAAATAATAAAAAATCAGTTAATCAAAACAGATAAGAAATGAGAGAAAAAGAAATATAAAGGAAGCTGAAAAAAATCATAAATAGTAAGATTATGGATTTAAATGGAAATATAAGAATAATTACATTAAGTGGAAGTGGACTAAGCATTCAAATTAGAAGTCAAAGTTTTCAGACAGGTTGCAAAAAAATAAAATCAAAACATACGTTGCTGGAGCACCTGGGTGGCTCAGTTGGTTAAGCGACCGCCTTCGGCTCAGGTCATGATCCTGGAGTCCCGGGATCGAGTCCCACATCGGGCTCCCTGCTCAGCAGGGAGTCTGCTTCTCCCTCTGACCTTCTTCCCTCTCGTGCTCTCTCTCTCTCTCATTCTCTCTCTCTCAAGTAAAAAAATAAAATCTTTAAAAAAAATACGTTGCCTATAAAAGAAACATTTTTCTATTAAGACACAGAAATACTAAAAAAAAAAGAATTTTAAAAAGGGTATCATGAAAACACTTAGAAAAAGTGAACACTTATAACTATATTAATGCCAGATGAAGGCCCCTTTAAGGGAAAAAGCTGTAATAAAGGTAGAGAGGGCTATTTCATAAGGATTTCACTAGGAAGATAAAGCAATTCTAAAGTAAAATATATGATCTGAAACTAAAAGGAGAAATCTTATCAAAACTAAAAGGAGAAATATACAAATCCACAACTCTATGGAAAATTTTAATCCACATCTCCTATTAACCGATAGTATAATCAGACAGAAAAGACTGGCATTGTCTTACATTTTTGCAAATCCCTTTAAAGCTTTGTGTAATAGAAAACAGCTAGCTTCTCAGATCTACTTCTGCATTCAATCTGATGTATTATCACACATAAAGTACCTCTGGAAAACTCCACTGTTCACTCATAAAAGAATGAGAGTAAAAAAGGATCATCTGAATGGAATTTAGGAATCCCCAGGGCTCCTTGGACCACACCTTGAACACTACTACTTCAGAGATTTGATTTTTTTATGCTATTATAAGTAGTAGTATTTTCTAAAATTTCATTTTCTAATTATTTTCTACGTGGATATGGAAATAGAGTTGATTTGTACATATTGACTTTGTATTCTGTGACCTTGCTAAATTTGCTTACTAATACTTTATTTGTAGATAACCTTGGATTTTCTACATATACAATAGTATCAGGATGAAAAATGATGATTTTATTTCCTTATTTTCAAAACTGTTTCCGTTTTGTTTGTTTTTCTTCCTTTATTGCAAAGTTGGGACCTCCAGCTCCAAGTTCTGAGGTTCTGGAAATGTTCTATTTCTTTTCTAGGTGGCGTGGACATGTATCTTCATTTTGCAGTAATTCACCATGCAGTAAACTTTGTGTGAAGTCACCGATTAAATTTTTTCTACTGGCCAAAGAAAACTCAGTGTTGGGGGGAAAAAATCAGCATATGAAAAAATTCATACAGCATTCAATTTTCCTTTGAGATTTTCCGAGCCAATCTACCTCTGGAGATGCATGTTAAAGGGTTAAAATTTGGATAATAAAATAATCATTGCTTCCAGAGAAAGCATTAGGCATGTTCATGAATTATTTACTTTTATAATTTCAGCTTACTTTGCCTGCACATGTGTGCCAGAAAAAACACCCATTTAGGTTGATGCCAACTAGATTTCTTTTTTAATTCCTGCTTGAGAACGCTGACGACTTCAACAGGATTTAGATCGATTTACTTTGCCAAGTAATTCGAGTGGTGCTGCTGACTAGTCCATTAACCAGGTTGGGCAAGGTTAAAGACAGAGGAGAGTTAAGGGAACAGATTTCCTCTTGCTGGGTCCTGGGGCCCTGTCATTATTCTCTCTTTTCCCAATCCCCAGAATCGCCTTTGATGCCATAGGAGGAATATCAGGACCTTCCCTCTTACAAAGGAGATTAGCAGGTTTTATGGAGTTCATCCCTACCTAATTGAAAAAAAAATTGCAGTGATATCATTAGAACAGTAAGAATACATAAAGAGAGAGAGAGAGAAACAAACATTATGGAGATCGGCAGATATGCTGCTTATTTATTTTGGACTGGAAATACTTCTAAACATATTCATTCAAAATTTATCCAAGACATTCTTCTGTTCATGTGGCCCAAATTACCTGTAGTAATATAAATATTTATTTTATATTGTTTTGCCCCAAATATTTCCCTAGGTAATGAAGTTATTTAGGGGAAAATTGTATTGAGGAGGATAATTGAGAGTGACCTCCCAGGACTCTCAACATGAGGGAGGTGGTGGGAGAGAGACCACAAAGCAGAGCTGCCTGGCTCTTTTGGGGTGGGGACAGTGTCTTTTCACGCTACTCTTAAGAGTTCTCCCCATTGTCTTTGTCTCAATTCCTCAGAGAAATTGAGATGCAAGAAGGCTTAATTTCCTCTCTGAGGAGAACACTATTTGTAAATTTTGGAGTGCATTTCCTACATAATACATCTAGTTTTCCCCTTCAGTTTAAAGTCCATGTTCAAGAACACTTGTAGGTCTGCTAAAGGCAAATAAGGAAGCTCTGTTCTATATCCATCGTCAATACTGGCAATGCCAGAATAAATCCCAGCAGGGGTGATGGAGGTAAAAAGAGGAGATACCGAATTCTGGAAAATGGGATCTCCTTTCCCGTTTCTGCGCTCTGTCAGGAAACGTTATACCTCTTTTCCAGCAGCTGGCTGCAACCAGGTGATGACTGGCACGAGGGACAGAAGGCAACTCCTAATGAATCCACCACACCAGAGAGCCAGGCTGCTTTCTTCTCTGTTGACAATCCTCAAATCCTCCTGGCAAATGGTAAAGTGTCGTTAAAATCTGGAACATTTACCTCCCTCTCTATGGGTCCGACTGACACATGGGATTAAGGTCAGATACATCAGGGGACCACTTTGTGTAAAGGTAAAATGACTTTTTGAACTGAAATAATGGATTTAAGGCACTGAGGCAGAACACCGCTCCATCCAAACCCCCGGTGACATATTTACAGAACCAGGTCTGGCTGGAAACAAGGTGAAAGAAACAGTAACTCTAATTGCAGCCAGCAAAACGAACGAGCTGATTGGCTGAATGCTGGCCAAGCTCTTACCATTAAAAATACCACGTTGCTGCCAAAGGGGTGTTGGGACAAATTGCCAGAGGCAACCGTTACATAAGCCAGAGCTCCCGCTGCCAATTAGCCAGAAACCATTGCTACATCTCTTCTGGCCACAATGGTTCTGATAGGGTACTTGCAAGCTCTTCCGCTGCTTCAGGACTGTACCAGAAGAAAGCAGTTCTGGGGGACCAGAGAAATCACCTCTAGGCCAAAGTAGCTGGTGGGGTCCTGGTGAATCCACCCTATTGGTTGGTAGTATTTTCAGCAAGAAAGTCAGAGAACTCAGGCAAATGACCTTATTAAAATTGCTGTAGCTTTTTCGGAGGAGTGAGGATAGGAAACGCAAAGAAATGTGCCTTGGCTTGCAAAAAGGAAGGAAGGGAAGAAAGGCCCATCGAATTACCTCATTTTCTTTTTTAAAAGTTGCTTTCCATTCTGATTAGCTTTGAGCTCAAGCAGCAGTTCCCTGAGGATTGTTCTCCACAAGCAAAATGGAGACAGGCACCGAGGACAGTTATCCAGGGAAACCTGAAAAAGCCTTCCCCTTATCTTGAAAATGTGGGTGTACACGTGGAATTACCCAGGTAAGAACTCCCACGCCCATGTGTCACTGCTCCATTAGGCTGCAATGGTTGTGGGGTCCTGGCACCACCTTAGTGCCACCTGTCATCAAGTCCTTCCTGACTCCCAGCCAGAGACTGCCTCTGAGGAGTCTATTTCCCCCCCAGGATTATCCATTTTCCCACCCCACCCACAATATACTCAACAATGTCATGTCCACAGTCCATTCAACTGCCACCTACCTAAGGTCTTGGTCTAATCCACAAATTTGATTTTGCTGTTCACCTGCATAAAATCCTTGAGGACTTCTCTGTGACCTTTATTTTAAGTCTGAGCTTCCTACAGTGAACCCCACCTGCTTTACAAGTCTCTTCTCTACTCATCCCCCACGAGCTCTACAGTCCAGATAGAAGATAATTTCCAACAGTGGTTCTCAACATGAACAGCACGTTCTAATACTCAAGGGAGCTTCTCAAAAATCCTGATGCCCGGACAGAATCTTGTACCAATTCAATTGGAATCTCTGACGATGAAACTCAAGCATAAGTATCTTTTAAAATTTGTCTTGTGGTTACAAGTTTGAGAACCAGTGCAATATTACCACGGTTATGGACTGAATGCTTGTGTTTGCCTCCCCAGAATTCATATACTGAAATCCTAACCCCCATGTGATGGTATAAGGAGGTGGGGCCTATGGCAGGCGCCTAGGTGATGAGGGTAGAGGCCTCATGGGTGGGATTAGTATCTTACAAAAGAGACCCCAGAGAGCTCTCTAGCTCTCTTTCCATCACATTAGCTCACAGTGAGAAGTCAGCAGCGTGCAGCCCAGGAGAGGGCTCTCAGTAGACGCTGACCGTGCTGGTACCCTGATCTCTGACTTCCAGCATCCCAAACTGTGAGAAATACATTTCTGCTGCTTATAAGCTATCCCATTTATGGGATTTTCTTATAGCAGCCCGAAACTAAAACACCCACTGCTTACGCCTTTACATTTGCTTTTTCCTAGGCTGGAAATGTGTTCTTTTACATCTTTTATTTTTTTTTCCCCTGCTGTTCTTATAGGACACAGGTAACATATCTTCTCCTGCAACCCTTTGGTCACCTCCCTTAGCTTTCCCCATGACAACCCTCGCGTGCCTGCTTCCTGATCCTTGATGTCTCTCATTTCCCCGCTAACTGGATGAGAAATCCCTCTGGACAGGAATAGCCTTGCATTTGTCTTTGTATCCTCAGTGTCTACTGAGGAAGGAGAATAGATGCACACCAATACCAAGCTGGGACTCAATTCTCCAAGCTCTTCTTCAACCGCCAGAAAGCAAAAAATCTTCTGTTTACAAAAATTTCACAGGCGTCCTAATTTTAGGACAAAAGAAAGTGAATGAAGAAGAAAGACATCTGGAAGATAGGGCATCACAACTACTCCAGGACATTGGTAATGCTAGGACTTTATTACTATCGGGTGCTTGAGACTGGGTGAGAGTCCCTTGATGGCTTCCATATTGAAAGATTTAAAACTGGAATTCTGAAGTATTCAATCAAGAACATGCAGGCTCATAAACAGTTTGATTTCGTGGCCTCTCCTCAAACGGTTTCGCGTTTTAATGCATTCTGGCAAGGAGTGCTCCGCAGTGTAGGAGGCGGGGAAGACATTTACATCAGTGCAAACTGGGGCGTTGGTTTCCATGAAGAGAAAACCCAGAACACTTCCAAACATAAAAGGGCTCCTGGACACAATGCAAGAAGGATGTTGAGAGAAGAGGTCCAGATTTAGCAAGAAGGATACAAACATGAAAGCAGTTCTGTGCTGGAAAGACATTTAAAACTCCTGAGATCTGCAGGCCAGAGCCTGCCACTGGAATTGGCAAAAGAAGAAGAAACAACTGACTTTCATTTTGGCTTTTGCCGCAAGTACGATTGCTTTGTGATTCTTGCCCAAAGTCTCTAAATGAGATGCGTGGTGTGTATTCCAAAGCTCTTGCCTTCTGACGCTGGCGTGGAAGACACGGCACACTCTTTTTCCTTTCTTCCTAGGGGAAAGAGTTTGAGAAAATAAGCGGCCCTGAACAATATGTTTAAAATAAAGTTATTTTCCAATATAGGTGGTGACCTGACCATTCGTGCTTCGGAAAACCACAGGGACATATAAAGGCAAAGGAAAACACAAGTAAAGAGCAACATTTTTCCTTCCCTTTCCCTTTGTCCTTTTCGGAATTCTCCTGAGAGAAATTTTATGCTTTATATGATACTGAGATTTTATGTTAAGGAGGCTTCATTTCCAGGAGCAAATACAGAAAGGCACAGGAACTGTCTTGTAAAGAACTTATATTCTAGTTGCAGACATAGCTCTCAGAAATCGCCTCTGTCTCAAGCCAGGTATAGAAGCAATTAAGAGATAAGGGGGGAGGGGAGCATAGTAAACATTCCACACAGAATCACCTTGCTGCAAAATTCTTAATCATCACATTTATCCTTTGTACTTCCTCTTTGGACACAATGACATTAGATTAAATGCCTACAACTGCCATTTCTATAGGTCAAAACCTGTCAGATACCAACGATTACATTGAATTCACTCCAACACCAAACTGATGCCCCCTGAGATGAATGAGTCCCCTTTGTATTTCATCTTTAAGTTTCAAGTCCCTTCTTAACATTTTGAAAAATATATAGTTAGTTAACCTTTATGGAGTGCTTCTCATGTACTCAGCCCTGTGTGAAATGACTTGTACAGGAAGTCTTGCTTAAGACATACAACAGTTCTATTAGGTGGTATTATGATTAGCCTCAATTTACAGAAAAGAAAACTGAGGCTGGTAAAAGTTAAGTAAATTGTTCATTGGCACATAACTTGTAAGCAGCAGAGAGCTGGGACTTAGAACTGTGTTCTGATGGACACCCGGCTTCAAACCCTACGCAGAGGCCAGTTGGGCCATTTCCAAGGACCCAACTGGGGGGGTATTCAATATTGCGGCAAATACAAGAAAATGAAATGAATGACCATAATTCTTCTCAGGATGAGTGCTGTGTGTCAGTGGGGAGAAATGCTTTGAGAGGCTGCATGGCTGGGGGGGGGTGTAGCGGTGAGGGGTGACAGCCCCCAAGAGCTGTGTGTGCACACTTGGCGGCAGCCTCCCAGTCACTCACATAGTGTGACTGTTCCAGGACAGCATGTGCGGGCCACCGTGGCTACGGATTCAGAGGGTTTGAAGTGACCGTGGTAGCACTAGGCTATTGCCCTGAATTCCCAAGTTTGCATAAGTTTCCCCAAATGGATCTCTCAATTCCTGGTCTCACTTTTGAATCAGTATTAAACCTTGGGATGTGACAAATGGCCTGGTCAATTCCTCACTCAGTGTGTTCACAGTTCACTACTCCGTGCTTTTTCTATACTGCAGACTCTCCCACTCGTCAGTCCAGTTAAACAGTTACTTTATGCAAACCTTTCAGTAGAAAAATAAAGGGCACATTTTGGAAGGGTGCACATTTGGTGATCAAATAACTGAGAGCATATCGTGGCAAAAGATCCAAAAGCATTAAAAACATCCCCAAACATTTCTCAGCCAGTTTTATTTTTCCACTGATTGTAAGCCACTAGCTCTGCTTTTCAGTTGCGTGAGGGCTTAAGCAACTTTCCAACTCAGAACTACCGCCGTTCCACAGAGCACAAACATCCAGACTTTTAACAGGAAGTTGCACACAAGAAGACAGGCTTCTCTTTAAAATCGTCCATTATGGACAATCCTCAGAACCTTTGATCTTAATTAGCTGAACAAGCTCCTAGCGCTTCACTGACAGCTCAGTTAATTTGATATAATCACATTTTGCCTTGTTGGTATGCAGTTTGGATCACAGTAACTTAAGATGACCAAGATAGGCAAAGATACTTCATCAGAGGGGAAATAATACTATAAAATATAAACATCATTTCCTGTGACCAGTAACATGAAGTGCCCAATATGTTGTACATATACTTACTCCTGCATCTCGTTTGATTCCTACAATCATGGAGCCCTGTAAATAAGAGAACTTTAGAATTTTCTATTATTAACTCCCAGGGATTTGATAAGTAACTTCAAAAAACAAAACAAAACAAAAAATGGATTGAAAGCCCAGACATCTGCACCCAGCTCTTTCTTTTGTTCTTGCCTTTGTTCAAACTCTGGATTTGCAAAGAAATCTCTGTATAGGGTTGTGTGTGTAGAACCATCTACACTCGACGTACTCCATACGTTGATTTAAGGGATTTACAATGGTAACTATTTCCATACGTTGTTTTCACTTTCTGCATTGATTTTCGGGATTGATCCCTGTGATTCTGCTAAAGAAATGAGCTAATGGGGACTCTAGGGAATTAAAAAGCATTCAGACTGAACCCCAGGGCTAGGCCATGAGCAACTTTTCTTCATAATTAGTCTTTGTTTAGCATGTGATGTTCTAGCTTCAGATATTTATATGATAGCCGTTCAGACTATTTATTCCTCTTAATATGTAAGGAAAATTATGGGTTTATTTTTGTTCTGTTTTGTTTTTTTACAGCAACTCCTTCCCAGCCCAACCTCTCCTCATGTTATGATAGCCTTTACACGGTGAGCAGCAGAGAAGGTTCTAAGACTTCTCAGCCCATGTTGGGTCAGGAGGCCGGGGTGCTCCTCCCTTTATCTTTTATCTGATGTGGATCAAATGAGGCCAATTGATCCCTGAGGATAAGATAAACCAGCAGCCTCTTCATTTTCTTTCTCCTCCTTAGTCACATACCTAGCCCAATTCGAGTAGGATGTACACATGCTGACTACTAGACTGGTAGAAAAGACACCCATCAACTCCAAGGGAAAGTCGGCTCAGTTATGGACAATGCTCCTCAAACTTTCCCATCAAGTGCTCTCAGGAAGAGGAGAATGAACTGATACCCTGGAAGTCTAAGGATGTCACTTCTACATGGGATGCCACAAGCTGGAGAGGTTTGCAATGTTTTATACTTTATCATTAAAAAGGTCACATGATTTTTTTTTATCCTACTCCAATTATATTTTTAAATACAAAAGTAGTGGGGTGTCTGGGTGGCTCAGTCAGTTAAGCCTCTGCCTTTGGCTCAGGTCATGATCCCAGGGTCCTGGGATCAAGCCCAGGGTCGGGCTCCCTGCCCAGTGAGGAGCCTGCTTCCCCCTCTCCCCACTGCTCATGCTCTCTCTGTCATTATCTCTCTCTCTCAAATAAATAAAATCTTAAAAAAAATAAATACAAAAATATTTTATATTACTTACCATAGAATAAAATTGACTTACCATGGAATCAAATCACTTCTTAGAATCAAATTCAAAAAGATACACCATGTTTTTCTTATGGAATCATGTGTCTTTTGACATACTAGTTTGAGAATCTCAGATGTAGATGAAAGAGTCTTGAGCCTGAACAGCGAAGCCTGGATTCTAATCCTGCTTCTACCAGTAATATACTCTTCAGTCTTATTTTGTTTAATATCTATCTATACTCCTCCATTTTTAATAAAGGGAAATATTTTTGAAATCTCCATTCCAGCTTTAAAATTTTTTAAATCTTATATTTTTGTGTTATAATTTTATACATATTATCTTTAGGATAAATTAAGTCATGTTAAAAATCCTTGAAAACATTTGATGCTCCTAGAAAAGAGAATGGAGTAGTCATGAAAAACAACAAAGGGAAGGTTTCTCAGAGCACTACCAAGAGTTTACTGAAGTCAGGGAGACTGACTTAAAACTCAAAAACCAGTACCAGTGATCGGTGAACTGGAGCTTCAAGATTTCTACTATTGTCTGCCTTTTGCACTTAAAGGTGGTCAATAATTGAAGAAAAAAATACTTAGCAAAATTATGTACACATTTGTTCTTTCACCTGGAAAAGCCACTTCAAAGAATCTATCCCCAAGATACGATGGCAAAAATACAGACATAACAGGGTGCCTGGGTGACTCAGTCCATTAAGCGTCTGACTTTTGATCTCAGCTCAGGTCTCGATTGCAGGGTTGTGAGTTTAAACCCTGCATTGGGCTCCATGCTGGGCATGGAGCCTACTTTAAAAAAAGGAAAAGAAAATACAGACATAACATAACCGTAATAAAAAGACTGGAAACAATCTAAAACTTCCTTACCAAGGCACTGGTTAAACAAACAACAGTTTGTCTGTATAATGGAGTATTATAAAGCTGTAAACAAAGCATGAGAAGTATTTCCATATAGTGGGATGGACTGATCACCATAACATAAAGTTTAAAAAATATGGAGAAAAAAATGAGCATAGTATAGTTCATGTAAGAAGGGGATGAATATGAATGTATATACATATTCATATTTTTAAATGGAAAGATAAACCAAAAGCCATTTTATTAAAAATACCATCTGTAGTGGGAGAGATGAAGTAGCGTGGAGGAACAGAGATGGATATAGACTTCTTTGAATATACTTTGCTTTATAAATTTGACTTTGGAATTTTTGCATAATTATAACACAAAATTGAATTTTAAAAAAGCAATGGGGCGCCTGGGTGGCTCAGTTGTTAAGCATCTGCGTTTGGCTCAGGTCATGATCCCAGGGTCCTGGGATCGAGCCCCGCATCGGGCTCCCTGCTCCGTGAGAAGTCTGCTTCTCCCTCTCCCACTCCCCCCGCTTGTGTTCCCTCTCTCGCTGTGTCTCTCTCTGTCAAGTAAATAAATAAAATCTTTAAAAAAATATTTTAGAAAAGCAATGCCTGAAGGTCAAAAACAATATTGAAACAAACTTAAGTATTTATCAAACGGGTAGCATAACTGCATGGAAGGAAGTAGTTCAATCAACTTAACAACAGAGCAAAGTGTTCACATGTTCCTAATGGGATATGTCATAATACAAAGACATAAGACAAAAAGAACTACAGGAAAAAAATAACAAGTCTTAAAATATTTTTCAGGAAGCACATTGTTGAAGGTAGTACTGGTATTGTTATCCTAAGATGATTGCACATGAATTGTGGGATAAATCCAGCGAGGAATTCTGTTGGTTCACTGGGACCTGGGATTTTCTGTGTGGGAGAAAAGAGGAGTGGATAACATTTAACTTTTAGTAAGAACACTGTAGTCTTGAATTGAAATGGAAATTATTAGTAGAAACCTATAAATAGGTTATCTTTTGAAAAGAAGCAATTTTTTTAGCCATATTCATGGAGTAGGTCTAGAAACAGGAGCTTATCCCTTGTTGCCAACATTCCCTTAACCCACTAAAGAGAAACCAGGCTGCTTAGAGAAGAGGCCTATTCCAGGCCTGGGGTGGGACATATACAAGACAAACCTGAAATAGCTTGTCATACAGGCGGCAAGGATACACTTCCAGGCTTTAGTGGTTATACCAACAGGTATCCAGAGCTGTGGTAGACGGGAGGGAGGATATGTAAGATCATTAGAGCTGATTGTGAAAATCCAGAATTCTCAGACTGTGTTGTTAAAATAGTGGTAGCTTGCAATCAGCCATGTTGAGAGAATTTACACCAAAGGAATTGGTACCAAGCTGCATATTATAGCCTTTTTTTTTTTTTTTTGAGGTCCTCTTTGCCAGCACTACACTATGTAGTGTCAACTCAAGGAGGCTACTATGGACAAGGGAAGAACATCTGAGCATTGCCAAGAATAACAACTGCAGTGGAGTGAAATATATCAAATATAATTAAATCTATGTGATTATAGTTGTATCACCCCCAGACACACACAAACTCAAAAACCAGTACCAGTGATCGGTGAACTTGAGCTTCAAGCAATTAGGTAATCCAACTTCTTGTTTTGAAAGATGGTAAAGAAGGGGAAAGGACAAGGCATTTATCTTGTCTTTTGCACAAAATATATAGGGTAAACACAGTTGATAGGGAAAGATTTTTTTTCTGTAAATCTATGCCAGATGATGTATGATAAAAGAATGATAGACCATCACCATTTATAATCCCTAATTAATGAATGAATCATGGCAAAGAACAATGATGTCTGCCAACATGACCAAATGGGAGAGAACCACACATTTGCTTACCTGCAAAACATCATCCATGAAATAGTCTTGCCTTCTTTGCTCCCTCACCCCCCAAATTAACCTCTATAGCTATAACTACCATTTTACAGGAAAAACAAGGTAAAAAGGAATCCAGTAATCACTGCTTTTCCTCAGAGATGCATTCCAAGACCCCCAGTGGATGCCTGAAATGGTGGCTAGTACCCAACCCTACAGATATGTTTTTCCTATACTTACATACATTCCTATGATAAAGTTTAATTTATAAATTAAGCACAGTAAGAGATTAACAACAACTAAAAATAAACTAGGACAATTATAACAAAAGACTGTAATAAAAGTAATGTGAGTATGGTTTCTCTCTCAAAGTACCTTCTTGTACTGGACTCACCCTTCTTCTTGTGATGATGTGAGATGAGCAAATGCCTGCGTGATGAGGTGAAGGAAGGCGAATGACGCAGATATCATGACGCAGAGTTAGGCTACTACTGACCTTCTGAAGAGATGTCAGAAGAAAAATCACCTGTTTCTGGCCCTACGGTTGACCAGGGCATAAGTGAAACTGTGCAGCGCAAAACCGTGGATGGGGGTGGGGGCTACTAAATGTTAACGAAAACCAAGCAATCCGCAAAATGTAGGCTGTTGAAAATCTGCAAAACAAATTCTGCAATTTCTTCAAAAAATGTTGCAAAGAAAAATAAATGGGAGGTGGGAAAAGGGAAAGAAAAGGGAGAGAAAGAACATCTATAGATTATAAGAGACCTAAGAAAAATCAATAGGGGTGCCTGGGTGACTCAAGTCAGTTGGGCCTCTGGCTCTTGATTTTGGCTCAGGTCATGGTCTGAGGGCTGTGGGGTTGAGCTCCACCTCAGGTGTGGAGCTGCTTGAGATTCTCTCTCTCCCTCTCTCTCTGCCCCTCTCCTTCCCCAGGACCCCCTTCATGTGCTCTCTCTCTTCTCTCTCTTTCTCTCAAAAAAAAAAAAAAAAAGAGGAAGGAGGGAGAAAAAGAAAAATCAATTGCAACGTACAGACCTTATTTCAATTCTGATTCCAACAAACTGTGAAGGAAAAAAATAAAACAACTATTAGACAATCTGAGAAATTTGAACAGTGATTGAACATTTAATGTTATTGAGGAATTATTAAATTTTAAAGTAGAGTAGTGGCATCATGGCATGGTTTTAAAATTAACTCATATTTTCAGGATATTTGCCAAAATATTTATGGTTGAAATGAGAGGATATCTGGAAAATAAGTAGATAAGGGCGAAGGTAGGTAGGGGATAGAACTCTGCTACTCCAACAGTAATTCACTGGCTAGCGAAATCCACATCATCTAGCAACTTATTAGAAATGGACAATCTCAGGCCCAAGTACACACAATAAAAAACTGCATTGTAACATTTAGGTTAATTCTTATGTTCATTGAATTTTGAGAAGCTCCGGTTTAATAAAACATGGTTGGCTGTCATTTAAGCCGGTGTGAGTTACTTTAGGGCACTGTCCTCTCTACATTGGTGTGTATCCGAAATATTCCACCCTAAAAATTTCTCCCAACAAGAAAGCCAAATCAGAGAGAAGGGTGACTAGCGTGTGAATAACCCCAAAGCAGACCTTGTGTCTCTTTTCCTCCTCACCTCACTCTGCCTCATGTAGCCCCGGGGTCTGGGACTTGATCAGTAGCACATCCCTTATTTGACCCTGTGGTGACCTCACGAGGCGCACTCCAAGCCTCTTGGACTCTAGGGCCATTTCTACTGTGTTTCCAGTCCTAACCCCCAAGATGTGCAAGTAGTTTGCATAGATGGAACATTTTCTCTGGTCCCAAAGCCCTAATAGCTTCTCTGCGAACTGCGTGTGAGTCTTTCCAGAGGAGTGGAGCAGACGGTGATGGCTCCTGCCAGGAATGATTGGCAAAACTCTCAAGGAGAGGACGTTTTCCAGCTGGCTCCATGCCATGGCCCAGCTGCACTTGTTACAAAGGTCCTTGTTCTTTCTTCAGTGATTTTCAAAAATATTTTAGCATTCTTACAAATGCCACAAAGAAGAGGTGCAAGGAGATCTCTGTACACCTGGATGGAGCATTGTATTTTCTGTGGTCTAAATATGGCCTAGGAGTGAAGTTCAGAGGATAGACTGGACTAGAAGAGAAATAGGAAAGCAAAGATCACGTTCTTTGTGTTTTCCCTCTTCTGTTAGGGCCAGGTGCCTTTAGCACACAAATGCACTGACACAGTGGTTCCAAACCAAATTATGCTCAACTTGCATTTATACATTGTCCCGTCTCCTGGTCAGTCTTCTTTCCTTGCCCCCATTCCCCCACCAATTTACACGAAGATTTGCCAAATAATTCAGAATCCAGGGTCTTCTGGGAATCGCCCCGCCTGGAAATGTCATGACTAAATCCAGTTAGTACTGGGCAAATTCCATCCTATTTGAGAGCAACAATACCATTCTTTTAAATATTTGAAAAAGAGTCAGCTTACTAGTAATCAAATCAATGCAAAGGAAAATAATGCGGTGCCCCTTCACCTCTCAGATTGGCAAGTGCTCTACAATGACAAGGGAAAGCCTGCCCTCTTCCATAGTGCTGATAGGAAAGCAACGGGGGGAACCTTACTAGACCCCCCAAAAATTAGCATTATCTATCGGTAGGTTTTTTTTTAAAAAACACTTTATTGAAATATAGCTGACATACGATAAGCTGCCCATATTTAAGGTGCACAATAAGGTAAGTTTTTTTTTTTAAGATTTTATTTATTTATTTGAGACAGAGAGAACGAGAGAGAGAGCACGTGAGAGGGGGGAGGGTCAGAGGGAGAAGCAGACTCCCCGCTGAGCAGGGAGCCCGATGCGGGACTCGATCTGGGGACTCCAGGATCATGACCTGAGCCGAAGGCAGTCGCTTAATCAACTGAGCCACCCAGGTGCCCTCACAATAGGGTAAGTTTTAACATATGTTGACACCGGTGAACCCATTGCCATTAGCAAAATAATAAGCATATCCATCGACCCCCAAAATTCCTCTTAGTCATCTCACTCTGACGATCATCCCTGACATTCATTCTCGTCCACAAATATGACATAGAATATGACTGAGATGAAATCATACAGAATGTATCCTGCCGTCTGGCCTCCCTCAGTCAGCATAATTACTTTGATATTTACGCTGTAGCACATATCAATAGTGTATTCTGTTGTAACATTGACTAGTTGCTATGGACTGAATCGTTGTGCCCCTCTCCCCTTCCATCTGTTGAAGTTTTAATGTGATGGTATTTGAAGGTGGGGCATTTGGAAAGTAATTGGGCACATGGGTGGAGCCTCCATGATGGGATTAGTGTCCTTTTGAGAGCACTAGCTCTCTTTCTCTCCACTGTGTGAGGGTTCAACAGGAAGGTGGCTATCTGTAAACCGGGAACTGGACGTCCATCGAAAAGCCAACTCTGCTGGTACTCTGAAGCCTCCAGAACTGTGAAAAATACGTCTTGTGTAAGCCACCCAGTCTATGGTGTTCTGCTTTAGCACCCCTAACTCAGACACTAGTATTCCATTGTATAAACATGGCGCGGTGTGTTTATCCATTTACCTGTAGATAGAAATTTGGGTGGTTTCCGGTATTTGGTTACTACAAACACAGCTCTGTGAACATGGGATTTCTTCAACATATGGGACTCTGAGTGCCATGGTCACTCAGCACAAATGTAAAGCCCATGCAGCTTGCTACGTTATTAGTGATAAAGTTCTTTGTCTTTGATGCAGGAGTCTCGTATCTCCTGCCAGCATTTATGACATTGTGGAAGGTTAACTAATTAGCTTGCATGTAGGGTAGAATTTCACACCATTTATAGGTCTTGGTAATTCTATTTCTGGTGCTCTTCATTGCTTTATGGTGATCCAGATTTGCATTTGGTATCATTTTCCTTCTGTTTGAAGGAGTTCCTCTAATATTTCTTGGAGTGTGGGGCTACAAGTAATGAATTCTTTCAGCTTTTGTGTGTTTGGCAAACTATTTATTCTGCCTTCATTTCTGAAATATATATTTGCCGATTATAGAATTCTAGGGAGACAGTTTTCTTTCTTTAAACGTCAGCACTTTAAAAACATTCTTCCACTCTCTTTGTGCCTATGTTGTTTCCTATGAGACCCTTGTTATTTTTTTTTTTTCTCTGTGCATCATGTGCCTTTTGTCCCTCTGGCTGCTTTTAAGATTTTTTTCACTTTATCATTGGTTATGAACAATTTGCTTATGATGTACCTCTGTGTAGTTTTCTTTATGATTTTTATGCTTTGGATTAAGCTTCCTATATATATATATACATGTTTGTAATTGTCACATTTTGAATTTTTTAGACCATTCTTTTCCAAATATTTTTATTGTTCTCCTTTCCTTTGTAAACTCTAATTACATATATGTTGAGTCTCTTGAGTTATCCCACAGTTCACAGATTAATTTTACATTTTCTTTTCCAAGTTATTTAATTTGGGGTAGTTTCTACTATTATGACTTCAGTATGACTAGTCTTTTCTTCTGTAATATGGCAACTGCTATTAATCCCATATAGTATATATTTTCATCTCACACATTGTCGTTACCATTCCTAGAGGTTTCATTTGAGTTTGTTTTTTACGTCTTCGATATCTCAACTTCACTTTCAAACATCTGGAACCAGGACCAGGACTAGAGTCAGGTGGGAGACGTGTCTGGGCACAAAGTTTAAGAAGGCATTTGCTTTCAAGGATGCACACGTGCTGACCGCGTTGTTTGAAATACAGTTATAACAATTCCGTTAATGACTTCAAGGGCTCATGCTAATGCCTGTGGCAGTTCTGTATTTGTTTCAATTGATTGGTTTCCTCTTTGTGGGTCATAAAAAAATCTAGAAGATTATATAGCAAAGCCTGCTTATCTCTTTTGGGCTTTAATATTTATTTAATTGTTAAATCACACTTATTTACACTTTCTAACCTATTTCATCAATCACATATTCTTATGTAGCTATGTTTGCTAACATTTAGTTTTGGGGAAAAAAAAGTATCTTAAACTTACAGAAAAGTTATAAAAAGAATAGACGTCCAAATACCCTCCACCTTAATTTATAAGTTCATAACATGTTGTTAAGTTGCAAACATTATTATGAAATACTTTAATCACACTGGCACTTATAAATAGTATATCATATATCCGTGAACTTGGTCCCAGATGTATGAGGGTGAATACTACTCTCATCTACACCACTCAGTGACAATTACTTGCTCCTGGCTAGAAAGCGTCCAGGGTAACTAACGTGTGGAACGATGAAAGTAAACCCATCAGTATTATTCAGGGGGAAAAGAGCATTATACTGTGCTGGTGATGAGTTAGAATGCATTGCTCAAATGAGAGCATAACTCCTATAGATAAAAATAGTCCCTGCATATTCCTTTGGCAAAGCCAGTTTGTTTGCTTCTGTCTGAAGATCGTGCTTATGTGTTTTCATTATCATAGTGTCAATTCTTCTTCAAACAACATAAGCCATGGGACCGTGGGGCTAAAGAAGGGAGAAAAGAAAGCCATAAGGACCAGAATATTTAATTTGGATGTTGCCAGGGTATTTCCCAAGTTGGGAATGACTAATGGAGAGAAATGATTTGGGGGTTGGAACTCATCCCCAGACCAATTTTATAAGATCAGCGGAGCAGATTTACTTCTGCTGATTTTTTCCTGTCTCGGAGACTTGAATCCTTTTGTTCAGCATCGAGAAGGGAAGTCTTAGAATGCCATTTGTAGTTGATGCCCCTAGCCCTCGGTCACAACCCCTCAACCTTGCTTTTCTGCTTCCAGCCATTGCAGTGGACAGTTCCTTTTGCTCATAGATTTCACCCGAGGGTCAGCCCCCAAGCAAACACGCCTCCGCATTCTACCCCGCAACCTTCTTAGACACGGCACGAACTCCTTTGGCCCACATGCAAACCCACAGCAAGTATACGGGAGAGTTCATGCCCCCCCGGGAGCAGCCCTCACACAGTAGGAGTGGTGGATAAGTACTCCCATCTCTGGGCTTTCAGGGAGCAGCTCTTGGAGGCATTGTGCACTTCTTAATGTGGGTCCTTCTGGAATCAAGCCAGCATGGCCCGTGTTAGTGACCTTTCAGTCTTAGTCTCTCTGTTCCCTCATTCCTGCATCCTAGGCTAAACTACTAGCACCCTAAGCTTTGTCTCCGGCTCTGTTTTGGGGAAACCCAAACTAAAACCCCATTTACCCCTTTGAAAATTTATTGAAGGCAACTAGATTTAACTCTGCTTGTTTTACTAAATGCCCTTAAGAGCAAAGACACTGCCTATTTTTACCCACCATTTTATTCCCAGAGCCCAGCATAATCACTTGAGTCCAGAAATCCCTGACTAAAAAAACTAAATTAGTTAAAATGAGGCAGAAGAAAATTCATTCTTTTTTCATAATTTTGAGAAATAACATATACCGCTTTTGGAATTGCATAAATACCACTCAAGAATCTTTTATTCACCTGGTTTGGTTTTATGACAACTCTCCATAGGCTAACAAGAATAAAATCAAATCAGGGCGCCTGGGTGGCTCAGTTGGTTAAGCGACTGCCTTCGGCTCAGGTCATGATCCTGGAGTCCCGGGATCGAGTCCCGCATCGGGCTCCCCGCTCAGTGGGGAGTCTGCTTCTCCCTCTGACCCTCTTCCCTCTCGTGC
>NW_027397066.1:82781589-83032214 GCF_003265705.2 Callorhinus ursinus
TCTCTCTCAAATAAATAAACAAAATTTAAAAAAAAAAAAAAAGAATAAAATCAAATCAATAGCCAGGAGCAATTCGTCAAATTATCCATTAAATATCCATTCAAACTCATTAAAATCTAATGGTTCCTTTATACTTAGAATCTTTTAAGAAATTTAGTAAGATCGTGTTCCCCTATGTCTGCATAGAAATAGCATGGAGACACCGGTGGCTGAGGTGAAGGGCTCTTACTCTGGGATCCCTTAATGGTTTGTCCTATCAGAAAACCAGCCGTGACATGCAACACACATTTTGTCTCGCTTGGTTGTCTGCCTCCGTGTTAAACGATATGCACTCTGAGGGTGGGCACGATGGTTAAACCCTTTACTCCATGACCAAGAGAGCTTAGATCCAGTCCCGGAATTTGGTGGCTCTCAATAGTTATTCACTAAATGAATAAAAGCATTTATTTTTCTTTCTTCAACTTTATTTTTTCTTTCTCTGTTCCCGATGAAGGACAGGACGAGATAGGAGAATGGGGTGGGAGAAGACCAGAGAAGAAGGGAGGGGATGAAAGGGGAAAGGAAAGCAGAAAACGGGGGGGGGGGGGGGGGGGGGGGGGGGGAAAGGAGGGGACCGGACGACAGGGAAGAGGAGAGGTGGGGAGAGAGAGCGGGACCTGGGAGTGAGGAAGACAAAGGGAGAGTACCCTGTCATTGGGCAACATCTGCCCATCACTGCTGAATAGAAATAGAAAGAGTTTCTGAGTTAAGGAAATTGCTCTCAAAACTGAACAAAATAATTATTTTTAAGAATAAGTAGACTCTATGTATGAAGATCTTTTAATAAGGCTTTAACTGCCTCCTCATTTTTCCTACAGCCTGAGTATTTAGCTAGTATGCTTCGTATGTTTACATAGACATCTCACTTGTATTTATAAATATATCTGTAGAAATATTTCTGTTCTGTTCTCTGTTTTACACCACAAGAATGTGAAACAGTGTATTTCCATTTTGGTTCAGAGAAGATAATTTTGTTAAACCAACTAGTTGGCGGGTTCATTAGGCAATTCCCAAACCTAACCCAGAAATCACTATGAGCTAGTTAATGCCTGGACCATGTCACCATCCACGTCTCACCTCATTTCTTCCTAAACTCTGATGAAGACATTCTTTCCTCCAGCATCTTCCATTCCCTTCCATTTAAAATGTCCTTAGGGCTCCTGACTATTGCTTCAGGTTTGGTCCAAGAACCATAGACATCCTATAGATTCTTTTCTCCAGTAACAGCAGGCTAGAGGTTCGGGTGTGCTTATTTTTTTATTGAACTCAGAATGTAAAACCTCTGGGTAGCTTTTCTTGTAAAATGACAGGGACCTTCCTAATTGGGCCAGATCTCAACAAGTAATTTAAATTCAGCCTCTCTGGTTCAAGTACTTCTTCTCCAGCCCTATCAGATGACTCGCCAAATGATCATTACTTTTCTTTGCCCAGTGAAATGTGAATATGACATATAGCTTCCCTAAGTATAGACATTGTACATCCTTTCCCTTTTTGGATGACTCATACTGTGCACACCTATGTGTGTGCACCTGTGTGTATGTGTGCGTGCGTGTGCATGTGTGTCTGTGTGTGTTTGGGTGGGGGATATGAGGTTAGAGGAGTACCAGCCTCCAAGTTAAGGATGTCTTTCAGAGTCCAACACTCTATCCCTTACCTTGTTCCGGATGCTCTTTGATGACTTCCAGAAGCTGATAATTGCTTTCCAAGTTGTACATTTGGTTTACAAGAGAAACTTCTAGTGATCTGGGTTTATCAGCTGCTCACAGGCAACCGGTTGCCATTCTGATCTTCAGGTAAACTCAGTGTATTTTGGGTTTATTATCTATATTTATGCTTTCTTTTTTAAAATCAGATTCCATATCCCTTCCATAATTCCCAGCCTGCTATTAACTCTGGTCTGTACTTCTCTTTAATTTTATTATTTCTTACAGTTTTTGATAAGCAAGGCACAAGATACCACCATCACCTTCTTTCAAAGAGAATTCTCATCCTCTAGTAAAGTCCGTTTCATTTATTACATTATGGATTCCATCACTTAGTACAGGCTATATCCAAACTCAGATTTCTAAGAAATAAATTATTAGTTGTTTTAGTATGCCATGTATCTCCCAGATGATAGTAAAGATTACTTGCCATTCATTATTTCGTTTATTCAAGCAGTATATATTGAGTGCCTCTTCCAGGAACAGCCAGTTACTCTTTAATGAGTTTGGAAGTCAGCATGCATGTTGAACTGTGGCGACCACCTCGATGTTGTATGACATCAGACTGGTTAAAGTGAAATTTGATTTGGAAACGCAGGGGTCTGATATGAGAACAATTAGCAGCTAAATTTTAAAAATCACTTTTTAAATACACCGGGCCAATTGAAGAAAGGCACTTTGAGGGAATGACGTTGAGCAATCATGAGAAGGCTGTAAGAAGGGCTATGATGTAGGATTAAGGTAGGGGTGAGAGAAGATGGTGGAGCACTATAATAGCAATGGCCAAAAGGTCATATTTTGGATAGGATGGGACTGTGAAGGCACTGATAAATGTTGAAGGGGCAGCCAAGAAGATAAATGCTCCAAACTAGTTGTGTTTGGAAAGTGCAATGACCTGTTCCTCCAAGGTTCAGATTAAACCATGTTCATCTAAGAGAAAGAAATGTGGGGTGCCTGGGTGGCTGAGTTGGTTAAGCGACCAACCCTTGGTTTTGCCTCAGGTCATGATTTCAGGTCATGAGATCAAGCCCCAGCTCGGGCTCTACACTTAGCACAGAGTCTGCTTAAGATTCTCCCTCTCCCTCTGCCCCTGCTCCCACTTGGGCTCATGGCGGGGTCCACATTCTCTCTCTCTCTCTCTAAAATACATAAATAAAATCTTTAAGAGAAAGAACTGTGGCCTCTGACTCTGCTAGAAATCTGCTAAGAATTCACCACTCTTCCCATTTTAGTTTCCAAGGAAGCACTCTACTTTGCTTCCAGAATCTGCTTGCCCCAGTCTCTTCCTTAGAGCCGTGAGATTAAAAGACAAAGTCTTCGACCTGAGTCCCATTTTAGTTATTGCTTTGAGTGTCTTCAGATACTGAGGTAGAAAACTTTTCTTATAATTAGAATGGGGCCCAGTCATAGTTGGTCACGTGAGCAATTCTGCCTTCTAATTTATTTGTGTTTGTGATTGTACCCAAAATTGTTGTAGGCAAAAATGTTGTGCTATGTTTAATAACAAAAATGTGAGCATGAATATACAAATATTATAAAGAACCCCCAAAGTGGAATGACAAAAGAACACAATCTTATGTCAGCTTAAGGCTGCAAATAGATAATATATAGAAAACATGAGTCTGGAAGGTACATGACCTGTAAAGACTAGATGTGGCAGAGTTGTGGGAAGGATCATTTGGAAGCAGCCCAAGGAAGCTGATCTCAATAAAGAACCTAGGGGAAAATAAAAATGTTAGATCTGGGGAAGCATCTAGGAACAAGAACAATTAACACTGTTTTAAGTAACTTCCTAAGTGCAGTAAAGGAATTAATTTTTTTCATTCCTTCTTTTAAGAACCAACAAGCTTGAGGAAATGGCTTTAATCTTTGGTTATAAAACAAGTCACAGATGAGAAGTTAGATTTCTGTGCTAAATTAAACACAGCAACATCCCACCATCTTTTTCCAGTTACTGTTATCTGTTGACCTAAGTGGCTTAATTTACACCCGATATCCACTCCTTGCAAAACGTCTTGGTAATAGGAGGTTAAAAACATTTGTTTTGAATATAATTAACTACCCTCTAAGCAGGTTCCCCAAAGCATCAGTTTTGCCTTAGAGTCTGAGAGGGTTTAAAGTGGTAATGTTCCTTACAAGAGAAAAAGAATATTGGAAAAGGAATTAAAACCGAAGGAAGAGAAGAGTTCGGGCACAGCCGGCTTGGTTTGTAATAGGAAAAGAGGTCAGGGTAATAAAGCATTCCATTTCATTTCTAAGATGAAAAATACCTACAGATTGGCAGAAAAAGTCTGTGCTTCCGAGTCAGCCAAGGAGGTCAGGTCAAAACTTTATCTTTTAAAGAAATAGATCATGTAATTGGTTGTTGAAAGTAATTGAAAGTTGGCACAATTGGAGAACCATTTCCCCGGAAGACTCACTTCTTTTAAATTGAGCAAATGTCAGAACGAGACTAAAAAGCTAATGTTTGTCTTCTAATTCTCAGAGACTTTATTGTGTGTGTTTCCTGTGGACTTGTGTACACGAGCTTTCCCAGGTTTATGTAAACGGTTCATAACAGGCTGCCTCTGACCACCGATCCCTTCAATGGAAGCAGCATTGCAGAAATTATTAGTGGACTTGAAATAGAAGGAATGGTTAGAACAGTGATTTGTAACTCTTTCAGAACCAACACCCTCTTTTTTATAATAAGTATTCTTTGTGTATTCGTATTTGACTTTTGTTAATTTTTTTTAAAAACCACATAAAATATAACACAAATAAGGGCATTCATCTCTTCCAGTTCCACTTTTTCCTTAGGTTAAAAAAAAATTATATCTACCTATAGGTGATTGAATGGATAACATTTCTTTTTTTTAAAGAATATTTGCATAGATACCATTTTGAGCTTTTCAGAAAAATATTACTCATTATGACATTACCAATGTTTTGGGGGGATAAAAGTGTTTTTTGTTATTTTGGGGTTTTGATCTTTTCTCTTTTAAATATCTAATTAAACCATGTACAGGCCTTTAAAAATTCAAGTACTGCTAAAAGGCTTTCAACTTAAGTAACATTGCCATTCTGTATATCTTCCAGCCCTCGATACTTACTCCCTACAGATAATTATTTTCAACTAATAGCTGTTTATTCTGGTATATACCTTCATATTAATAAATAATATGTTTGTACTCTTATTCTTTTTTGTTTTATTGAATTATAATTGATAAATAAAATTATAGTATATTTAAAGTGTACATAATGATGAATTTATATATATATATCATGAAATTATTCCCCATCTAGTTAATTAACACAACCATCACCTCACATATTTATTTCTTGTGTGTGTGAGAACATTTAAGTCCTCCTCCCTTACAAATGTCAATTTTACAATACAGTGTTACCTACAGTCACCACATTGCACATTAGATCCTCAGATTTTATTCATCTTAAAATATTATTTGTCTTATTTATCAAAAAGAATTGTAACTATGTGTGGTGATGGATGTTAACTTATTGTGGTGATCATTTTGCATATATACATACATCAAATCATTATGTTGTACACTTAAAACTAAGGCAATGTTATGTGTCAATTATATCTCAATTAAAAAGATGAAGGTTTTGTTAATTAAAAAATATTTTAGATACAGTAAAATTAGCTTCTGTTTTGATGTACAGTTCTGAGTGGATGTATAGATTCACATAAGTACCACCGCAATCTAGTCAAAGAACAGCTCTATCACACCAAAAATTCCCCTCATCTTGAGTCCTCACCCCAACCCGAACCTCTGAGAACCACTGATCTAGTTGTAAACCCATCAGAGCAGTTTTGCCTTTTCCAGAATGTCTCAGGAATAGAATCCCATAGATACACACAGTGTAATCTTTTGAGACTGGCTTCTGTGGGGGGTCAATTCTTCACTGCAGTTTTACATGTCTTGTGACAGCTTTTATTCCAGACTATCTTTGAGGCCCTTTGCTGTGATAATTTCAAGGCCGTTTGCTAAAAGGGAGGTAGCTACTCCCTCTGAGGGAGAGGGCAATTTCATTTACTGACTAGGCTTGTAATGATTATAAGGCAAACTTGGGTGGGATTACTTGAGCCTCCTTTATAAGATTGGGGTTTTCTAAGGTGGCATTCCTCAGCTGTGACAAAAATCCACAGTCCTGGCTTTTTGTTTTTATTTTGTTTTGTTTTAACCTGGGATCTGCCTGTGTACCCATGGGTGAGGGCCTAGGGGAACTGACTTGAACATGCAGCCCATGTGCTGTGGCCTTTGTCTCTCACTTAGGAGTCTCCTGTCTTCTGTCCCCACCTATGACACTGGCAGCTTTAATTGCTAGCTTGCATGTAAGGTAAGGCCTCAGACCCTTCACAATTCTTGATACTCCCTCCATTTGGCATGATGCATTTTGGATTGTTATGTTTTCACGTGTACCAGTAGTACATTGGCTTCCTACGGCTGCCATAACAAAGTACCACAAGCTGGGTGGCTTGAAACAACAGAAATTTATTATCTCCCAGTTCTCAAGGCTAGAAGTCTCAAGTCAAGGTGTCAGCAAGGCCATGCTCCATCTGAAACTTGGAGGGGAATTCTTCCTTGCTTCTTCCCAGCTGCTGGTGGGTTGCCAGCAATCCATAGAGTTGTTGACTTGCAGCTGCATACTTCAAACTCTGTCCTGGCATCATGTGGCCTGCTCCCAGTGTGACTGTCTTCACATGGCCATTCTCTTATATGGGCACCAGTCGTATTGGGTTAGGGGTCCATCCTATTTCAGTATGACCTCCTCTTAATTAATCACATCTGCAACAATCCTATTTCTAAATAGGGTCATATTCTTAGGCACTAGGGGTGAGGATTTCAACATATCCTTTGGGTCAGGGGACACAATTCAACCCATAACAAGTAGTTCATCTCTTTTTATTGCTAAGTACTATTCCATTAAGATTGGATGTACCGGGGCGCCTGGGTGGCTCAGTCATTAAGCGTCTGCCTTCGGCTCAGGTCATGATCCCAGGGTCCTGGGATCAAGCCCTGCATTGGGCTCCCTGCTCAGCGGGAAGCCTGCTTCTCCCTCTCCCACTCCCCCTGCTTGTGCTCTCTCTCTCTCTCGCTGTGCCTCTCTCTGTCAAATAAATAAATAAAATCTTAAAAAGAAAAAAATGATTGGATGTACCACCATTTGTTTATCTACTTGCCTGCTGCAGGACATATGGGTTGTTTCTAGGTTTGGTAATTATGAGTGATGCTATTATAAACATCTGCCCACAGAGCTTTATATGAGCATAGTGTTTGTTTCTCTAAGGTAAATATCTAGTAGTAGAATTGCTGGATCAAATGGTCACTATATCTGAAACTAACTTTTTAAGAAACTGTTTTCCAAAGTGGCTGTAGCATTTTGGATGTCCCCTGGCAGTATATGAGAGTTCCAGTTGCTCCTTATACTCACAGGAAGTTGATATTATCATTTTAAAAACTTGCTCTGTGTGTGTGCATGTGTGTGTATATGTGTGTGTGTGTTACCATTCAAATAGCCATATAGTGCTATCCCATTGTGACTTTATTTTTCGCTAGTGACTAATGATTTCGAGCACCTTTCACGTGTGTATTTGTCACCCGTATATCTTGTTTGGTGTGATTGTTCACATCTTTCACTCTTTTAGTTTGTTTGTTGTTGTATTTAGAGAGATTTGTATATATTCTGTATACAAGTCACTTGATAGAGATGTGATTTGAACACACTTTCTCCCAGACTATGGGTTATGTTGTATTTCGTTTTCTTAACAATGCCCTTTGCAAAGCAAAAACATTGTAATTTTGATGAAGTTCAGTTTATCATTTTTCTTCTCTTGTATAACTTGTGCTTTTTGGTGTCATATGTGTGAAATCTTTACCAAACCCAATGTCAAAAAATATTCTCCCGTGCTCTCATGTAAAGATTTTATATCCTGTGTTTTAAATTTGAGTCTATGATCCATTTTGAGTTAACTTTGCATAAGGCATGAAGTTGAATTTATCTATTTGCCAGTGGAACTCCAATTATTCCAGCATCGTTTGCTGAAAAATTACCCTTTTTCCATTGAATTGTCTTTGTACATTTCTCAATTGCCTATTTGTGTGGGTCTATTTCTGGACTCTATTTTGTTTCATAGATTTATGTTTCTATGCTTCATCAATACCATACTATTTTGAGGTTTAGAGTATATTTAAAAATTGAGTAATGTAAGCCCTCCAACTTTGAATTTGCCAAAACTGTTTTGGCTATTCTAGATCATTCTCTGTTCAATATGGATTTTAAAATCAACTTTTCTATAGCTACAAGAAACCCTTGCTATGGTTTCATTGGGATTGCATTTAATCTGTAGATTCATTTGAGAAGAATCGACAACTTAAATATACTGAGCTTTCCAATCCATGAACTCAGCATGTCTCTCCATTTATTTAAATCTTGATTTATTTCATCAGCATCTTATAGTTTTATAATTTTTGCTTTCAATAGTCATACATATCTTAAATAAGTTACGATACCAAAAAAAAAGTCTATTACTTTAACCCAAATATTTATTGCTACTCTTTAAAATTCACTTAGTAACTTTCCCTTTGCTGCTTCTACCAATCTTAAAATATTATATCTTACACTTGGCCTAATCCTTATTAGATTCCTGCATAGAAAGATATGCCATAGCCAAAAAAAAACCTTCATAAGTGTTACGCCTTGTCCTTGCTCCTTTAGATTCCCTATGGCTCTGCAAAGGTAGGGGTTACAGGACCGTGATAAGAAAGAAATTCGGCTTTGCTTTATTTATAGGTTATTTTGGTGGTATCTTCTGGTAGGCAGGTGGTGTTGTGCTAGAAAATCACTCCAGGAGCTGTGACAGTCCTTTGCAACCATGAAGACTGAAGCCAAAAGCAAAAGAGTATGAGAAGGAGCATGGAAAGAACCTAGGTCATTGCTGATAATGTTAAGCCACAAAAAGAATCTTAGGACCAAATAGTCCCAGATGTTCTTGTCAGTAACTGTACACGTTATTATGGTTTGAGCTCAGTTAATCAGGTATTCGGTTACTTGCAGCTGAAAGACCTCCTGCTACAAGTAGCTGATGTTGCCAACCATTCTCCTTGTGCACCCCACCCCTATGCTTTAACCACAGCAGGTCACATATCATTATTTTCCTGGATCTTCTCACTTTTTCTTAGTTTTTCTCTGAGGCTGGAGTGCCTTCCGCTCCCTCCCCCAACTTCCCTCCTCTACCAATCCACCCTCATAGGAAGGTTCCAACCAAAGGCCATTTCTTCTAAGAGAATTTTCTGACTACGCATACCTGTCCAACCCTGACCACATTCACACATACATGTTCACACATACAATTATCTACAGAATATTGACTGTAAGCACTCATGCAATGTAGCATGTTGCTGAATGCCAGAACAAAATCTGAAGTTTATTGATTGCTTATTTTGTGCCAGCCACCATGATAGTATCTTATTTGCTCTGTCCTTTATAATCTCTAGGGAAAGTTTATGAATTAATTACTCTTATTGTCTTCATTTTTACCAAAAAACAAATCAGGTTTAAAGAAGCTTAGTAAGTTTCTCAAGGTCACACAGACAGCCACGAAGTAGTAGGGTTATAAAAATTCCAACCTAGGTCTAACTCCAGACTGGAACTGATGCAGAGAACATTATGCAGAACTGAGTGTGTGTGGCACAAAACATTACTTTATTTTCACTGGACTGCGTATCATGAGAGGAGAGACTGTCTTGAATTTCTCCTCTCTGCTGGCATGTGCCCAGCACAGAGACACAATGAATGCACCCGTTGATCCATGGGCAGTCATCCTCTCTGACCGCCAGAACTCCCACACCTGCTTGCTGTCAGCACTACCCCAGGCTCCGGCTGTGGCCTTTCCTTCTCTACAAACACACCCATCCTTATTAGCCTTTGACCAGCCCTGGCAAAACTGCGATAAGTTAATTCACACTAAGATGTTAGCAACTGACAATGGTTGTGGTTTCCTTCTCTAATGTGTATTTCTTAATAATGGACTTTTGGAGAAAGTGCTGCTGAACCCAAAGAAATGTCTCTTTCACGGTAAGAGCTCAAGCACATTATGAGATTGTTGAAGGTAAACTGTGTTGGATATACATTCAGGAAGCATTTTTTGAACAAATTTTGGCAGGCTGGTTGTTATAGTGGGAGGGGTGGTGTGAAAGAAGCAGTCTCCTCAATATGAAAGCATTTCATTCTCTTCAAGACACATGGGGCTTTTTTATTGATTTTTCTCAGAGAAGCATCCAGATGCTTTACCACCCTAATCTTTTCTGGGTGAAGTATTATAAATTTAAAAATGCCACTGCCTTCTCCCCATAACCTGGCTAATAGTGAATGTTAAGGTTTACATAAATACTTAAATAATTCCCACATTTTCATTTAAATTCCTATTCATTAAGCAACTGTAAATTCATTAGGCACAATTCTGTGTAGCAACAATGGTAAGAAATAAAATATTTGTTCATGTAGGATCATCTGTTGAATTGGAGCTATAGGACTGAATTTTAAATTTGCTATAGAAATAAACTAGGACATGGTTTCTCAAACTTTTCTGATCATAAAAATTTTGATGGATACTTATTAAAATACAGACTTCACTCCAGACCTTCAGTCTCCAGAAGATACTTATTGAGAACGAGCGGAACATGCTGAACTAGGTCAAGTGTGTCAGCTGTTGTTCAGTAAAGATTTGACACTTGGGCTCTGGGATAACCCATTTTGTGAGATCATGCTGGAAAACATTTTTCTTCTCTTTCCCAACCTGCCGTTTCCCCAAAGAACATTATGCCACGCACTCTTAAATGCTGATAAAAAAAAAAAAAAGATAAACAAGAATTCTCACTGAAGCGTCAAGGACAATAAACGATTATACCCAGTGTGTTAAATACTAAAATAGAGGTAGTGCAAGACACTACGCAGTTAGAGAGGAGGAAATGCCTTGTCCGAGTATTTAAGGCAAATTTGACCTCTACAAAGGTGAGATCATTCGACATAGAAGACATAAGAATAAAGACTCAGGGCCTCAAAGAAACCTGGTGTTTTCTGAGCACTGTGAAATGTCTGGCACGGTTGAAGCCCAGTGTCAAGTTGGGGAAAGTGGGGGTGCATGAGGCTGGTGAGAGGTGGATTGTGAATAGCCTTACGTACCACCTCGAAGAGGCTGGACTCAGTTTTGCAGACAAGAAGATGCTGTTGGGAAGAAACCTAGATATCCCCAGCAGTGGGTATAAAATGACTTCAAAATATAACTTGACAAGAATGCCTTAGGACTGGAGTTTAAGGGGACTTTGTTCTGATCTAATATTCTACAACAGTCGGTTTTGAGCTTTGCTAATCTAGTGGAGACACGTCTCAGTTGACCGCTTGTATAGAAGCTCAATGTGTAAAATAGATAAAAGGGGTCCTTTGGTTGACGCAGGACACTCAGCCCCATGGCAGTATTCCTGTAAACACGGGGTTCTAGGGAACAGTCTGCAAATCAGAGTTAGATGCTTTCAGGAGACTGAATGATTGAATGGATATTTAGGATCCTACTGTAGAAGCATAATTTTGATGTTATGTTTGAAGAGAACCCCTTCAACTATGTCTAGTACCGCTCTTTCCATGCAGCATCCTTCAGGAGATGCTTGGGGCACTGAATCAAGTCTGACTAGGTTTTAACACTTCCGGGGAAGGGGAGGCACCCACATCCTCCTGTAGTTTACTCTCTGTTAAACAGGCTCATTCATTAACTACTTCTTCTTTGTGACAAGTAGGCATCTTTCTGATTTAAGCAGGGTTTATTGGAATAACCAACTTAATATTATAGCTCTCATGTCAACTTCTGTTCACCTTTTAGGTTTCTTCAGTCTTTGTTTAAAACAACTCTCCTTCCCTGCTGGGTTTCTGTTCTCCCACACGCATTCCAATTTGTCAATGTTGCCTCTTGAAAATGTGATCACCAGATAGAGGTCCAACATTTCTTTCCCGACTTCTTGCCTCCCATTACTACATATGCATTTATAAAAAAAAAAAAAAAAGTGAACTTATCATGAAAGGGCCTCGTCAGGGGCTTTTATGGTTAATATTACCATAAAATATATCAAAAAAGAATATCCATGAAACAGAGTAAAAATGGCCTTAAAAAGCAGTGTTAAGCCAGACACTGACTCACTACATTAACATTTAAGGTCATAGCAAAAACTGGTATGTTGTCATGATTGCCATCTTTGTGTGTGTGTGTGTGTGTGTGTGTGTGTGTATAAAATAAGAACCTAGAACAGTGAGAGAACATAGCAGAGGCTCAATGTTTGTTGAATGAATTAAGTGGAAAGCCACATACCAAGGGAAATGGACATATCTTTAGTTCGGGGATCTCAGATCTGTCCAGCTCAAAGGTTTCCAGTCTTGAAGGAACGTAGGCACTCAGCCAGGGCAAACTGCGAGGTCCCTTCTTCTTAACTGAGTGTGACAAGAGGGATCCAGTGATTGGGACATGAAATAGTCAAGGAGAAGTGTTAGACATTTTAGGAAGGCCATTCCCACTGTCCCATCTGTGGTGCTGACTTCATGTCGGGACCCTGGTTTCTAGGCAGAAAGATGGATGCGTACTCAGGTTTATTACTTTACATGAACGTGGTGGGGTAGGAGGGAAAGAAATGTTTCAGGACAAGAGCACTCTGGGGGCTTTAGCATCACCATGAAGCGTTCTGGGCTGACAGGGCAAGATGCTTCCAGGTTGACGCTCTAGGCTAAGGCATGCCAATGTCAATGTGCAGAGATGTCCCCCACCATTCCACTTTGCTCCCCTCATCATACAAGTTTAGTCTGAAGATTTTTCTTTCTTTTCTTCAAAAATAAAAGAATAAATGTAGAGGATACTTTGGATAAGAAATATTGCTGAGGGTCGGTCAAATCTTCCCTGCTCCGCGGGAAGCCTGCTTCTCCCTCTCCTGCTCCCCCTGCTTGTGTTCCCTCTCTCGCTGTGTCTCTCTCTGTCAAATAAATAAATAAAATCTTAAAAAAAAAAAAGAAGTGAGATGACCACTCAGCACGGACTCTGAACCTCTTAGGAGGTAAGTCACCCTAAGGGTGGGTGAAGGAGGGGAACAGGAGGCGGTTTCTGTGTGTGTGTGTGTGTGTGTGTGTTTGGGTGTATGGCCAAAGATGCACTGGCATGAATAACTCAAGAATTCAACAGGTTCCTTAAAAATGAAGGAGAAAGCTCTAATAACTGGTGTTATCCATCTGGAGAAATAACTTCAGTTACACGTTGATTTCTTTGATAGACTGAACAATTATGCAAAAGTAAACAGTATTACTTTCCTAACTACTGACCAGAAAGACCAAGCCATACTCACATCAATTGCTTATTTTAATGTCAAATGTTTATTTCTATGCCATAGTTGCCTCAGCACAATTTGTAAAAGAAAGGAATCCCCAAAATGAATTTTTTTTTGGTCAGGATATTTTCTCCGCAGTTATAAGACAGAAAGAAACACCTCGGTATCAAGAATTACCATTTCTTCCACATCATTCTAATAAGTTGCATCTAAATATTTTCCTTGGACGTCATTTTTTTAAGAGTGGAAAAATATCCACAGGGGGAAAAGATGTTTGTATTCATGAAAATAAATTTGGGATAGTCTTTGCCAGAGAATATATCTAGAACATCTTTGTTTTGGTACACTGTATCACTAATTGCCATATTCTTATTATTTGGTATAACAGGCATACTTTATTACATAAAACAAAGTGCACTGAAAATGAACAATGTTAGAAACAAAGTGGAATTCGGTGTATCTTAAATCTTCTGGTGATTAGATATGAGCCGGAGTGCCAGTATATAAATTTCATATCAATACAAATGCAACTCTCTTTCGTGATGAAAATGCACTTAGTAGCTTAGTTCTTTTTGCTTGAGCAGATAGGGCATCCAATACAACTGAAACAACCTGATAACAATTTTTTTTTTCAATAAAAAGGAATGCTCTGGTTTCTTAACTGGCTCCCACATTCGAGGGAGCCAGAAGATGGCATTTGTTCTTTATTTCTCTTGTCTGATCTGAGACACAAATCCACCAAGTTTCCTCCAGCGGAAGTAGGCGCCACACCTCAGATCACCAGGCCCTCAGGGAAGGAAGCCTGTTAAATAAGTAAATCTGTGACGTGCGGTGGGGGGCCCAGCACCTCAAAGACAGCATGGTGGTTGTGCACAGAAATCCCTTCAGCAGACTCAGTGAAAGGATGAGAGTTCTTTAAGTTCATGCACATTTTATTGAGTAGTAATATAAAATGCTTTTTCTTTGTCATTGTTACAAGTGCATGCTTTGATTGCCAACATTTCAGAAGTCAAATTACAAAGGCAAGGCTTTAGGCTGTAGTGAATTACCTGGGCACTTATACAATTGTTAAAAAATATGAATGGACTTTTGTTGTGGTGGTTTTCAGAATGAGCCAGTTGTAACCCGTAACTGATATACAAAGGGAAAAAAGTGAAAAAAGTACATATTTTGTGGCACCTGACAGAACAGAACAAAATAACTAAACCATTATGACATTAACAGTTACCATGCATTTAGAGTTTCACATGTAACTACAAACTTATTTAAATGTCACAAGGTTTGCTAAACATGCTCACCATCTATATATGTGCACTGACAAGCTTATGTTAAAAACTTTTAAGAATACTCTCCCCTTTAGATTTTTTCAAAGCTTTTTTGATTACAAAATTTCAAAGGCATTAAGCATTTTAGAGAATATAAAGTACGCCAGTATACATACATTTCCAGTATATGTCAGACCACTAAGCGCATTGCAGTCCCATACAGGCCGATACAGCCATTTTTTTTTTTCTTAAAAAACATGCATAGGCAGATTTTTTTTTTTTACAGAATATAGATGCTTTATCACTGTACTTAATATGGTGTCTTGTTCACTATACTTAAAAATGCACCACTCATAAATATTTAATTCAGCAAGCCACAACCAAGACTTGATTTATCAACAACAAAAAAAAACCCTAAATATAAACAGCAAAAAAAAGATAGATGTAATTATTCCAGTTTTTTTAAAACTTAAAGAAAAGATACTCGTTGCTAAATTAATAAGATTAAGTGTTATATGGAAAGAAGGGCATTCAAGCACACTAAAGAAACCTGAGGTAAGCATAATCTGTACAAAATTAAACTGTCCTTTTTGGCATTTTAACAAATTTGCAACATTCTTTTTTTTTTCTTTTTCTGTTTTTTTTTTTTTTTAAGACTGCCTAATTCATTTTATAGCCATTGTCTGACAAGAGTAGCAAAACATTATCAATAAATAGTCCTTATTTAGTTTGTACATCATTTTGTTAAAAATGTTTGATGTCATCCATTTTTAGTGCTGCGACTGTAAACGTACAATAGAGTAAGAAATTAGACAAAGTTTTCGTGTCCAGTAACATAATAAAAGACCTTTCATTAACCTATCTAGAAGTCCCCAATGCAGTAGGAAAACATGTTCATTCCCCTAACATTGCAGTATATACTAGCATTAGCTTTCTTTTTTAAATTTTTTTTCCTATAAGCATTTTTAAAAGGCATACCCAAAAGAGGTGTTTAATCACCACCCCCACCAAAATATAGTTTATTATCTCTCTCCCTCTTTTTTAATGATAGTGTAAACTGAATCCAATTCCTGGCCCCCAGAGCAAATAAGCTACCGTCAGAGGCAAGAACATCCAACTGCTGATATGCAGCAATCCCCATCATGCCCTGCAGCTCAAAAAAAAAAAAAAAAGGGGGACAGGAAGTGGTCACTGGATATTGCTGCTATTACTGCCATTGCTGTCCGTGCCGTTAGTCTCTGAGGCGAGAGCCTTGTTGATGGAGTTAAGGTTGGCGTCAGAGGGCATGGCATCTCTGCGAGGTGGCATCCTCTCGTTAATTCGGTCTAAGCCCTTGGCCTCCTCGAAGCTAGTGATCTTATGTTGTGGTGAAAATCCTTTGATTGCTAAACAGAAAATCATTAAAAAAAAAAAGAAAAAAAAAAAAAGAAAGAAAAATTAGGTTAGCCAGAGGAAAACAAAGGGCACTGTTGCATCAGGTGAGGTTAGAGATTTCGCAGTGAGTGAGGGAATCCTTTAGTAGAGAACAAAATGACGAGACCTGAACACAACACAACAGACTCCTTACCATACCTGAAGATAACCAAAGGGTTTGAAAACAGCCAATGTCTCTTGCCAACCAAAATGTCCTCTTCAAGTTAGTAAGATGTAAACATTGCTCTGGTTCTTCATGAGAGTTTAGATCAATGAAATCCGAAGTGGATATGTCAAAAGGAAAGCTGCTACCAGGGACAGGTATCTAGACTTAACATCAACTGGCCACATCATTGGCATGATTACTGCATCAGACACCCTAACCTTAGACAGACCGTACCATAGCCTTCCTTTGGCTATCCCACTGTACTAGTAATGGCCAATTCAGTAGAGTCAGGCGAGCTGTGCCTAAAAGTCTAGTAGAGAGCTTTAGAGCAGAAGCTAAAAGGAGCTCTAAAAGGAATTAACTTTAGGGGCATTTCCATGCCACCTCAGAATCCCAGAAAGACTTTCTTGGCAAACAACTCAACGGTTGCATGAAGAAAAAAAAAAAAAAGAAATTATAAACTCCTGTTTCTCTAACTCAACTTTGGAAGCATGCGCAGTGGGTGACAAGGTAAGAGAAACTCAGAAAAACCAAGATTGGATCACTAAGTAGAAAAACGTTGTCCTCCCTTCAGCAGCAAAACAGGTCAGACTGATGTTCATCTGGTATCCATTACTGCCTAAATCAAAGCAAAACTCTTTCTTAGTAGATCAATGCAGATGTAAGTGATGCTTCAAGAATAAGGGGAAAATGCCTTTCACAACTTTCAGCAAAAATGACAGGATTGGTTTGGGCCCTATTCAGTGAAAACATGGCATTCTCAAGGAGGCGTATGGATATTTAATTTTTTTCATTAACCCTTAGTGTGCTGCAGAGATAGAGCAGGCATTTGTGCAAGAAACTTAATGACTTCTTCAGTGGGTGCACCAACCAGTGAGCTGAAAATAGAGTACATACGGGGAACCAACAATGACATCAGTTTGCATTACTTCCTGTGACGTGCAAGCCAGATACTGAAGGGCCAATCACCAGTGCTGAATTGGGCTGCATCTCCATGGCTGATTGGGGACAATTTCAGGGTACCTTTATCCTTCCCACCTTATTTGGGAAAAAAAAAAAAAAAGGAAAGCAGTTTCAAGCTGAAACTTTGCCAGCCAATCCTACACAAATGTGCAGTGCCTTTCACTAATATGGATGAGATTCTTAGAAGATCTACACCATTGCTTCCAAATTCATTAAAGGATGCGAAATAGTTTGTTACCCCTCTGCATTTTAAAGGTTAGCAAAATGGTGATTAGTCAACTGTGAGAGGAAGAAGATGGGGAAACGAGGAAAGACCAAGGCCCAAAGCAAAGCTTCTTAATTCTTCTCTAATTTGGTAATAAACTGCAAAATAATAGAGCTGTCTAATGAGCACCCACCCTGAATACTCAATTATTTTGAGGGACAAAATAATGGCACAAAGTGGTATTAAGTGGTATTCTATTCTTTTTCTAAACCACTGTGAATATCATTTCATCATAATGAATAAATACAGAAGTTTGTCAACATGATAATTTATGAAGCGATTTTATTAATTTAAATGGTAAAAGAGGCATCTCAGGGTTTTAAAAGCCAATAGGGTGAGAGCGTAGAAATTCAAACTCTAGCTGGAACAATGGATATGTCCCGAATGGGGCTCTGTCTCTAATCAAATCTCTAACCCTGGTCTGGAAGAATGTGCTCTGCTGTAGTTGCTGGTCAGACAATGGGTATTAGCAATTTACATTGGTAGTATACTTAACACAACACAGAGTCACAGAAACCACAGAAAACAGCCAAACTATCAACAAGAATGCACACTGCAGATTAGAATTTGCCAAGAGGAATAGAGAATTCCCACATAAATAGCAGTTTATTCACTGCTATTTAGGAAGCAGTTGTATTTTCTCTTACAGTGCTATCATTTCCCCTACTGTAACCAAATCATATGCAAATTCGACAGTCTAAAGTGGCACTTTTTACATCGGATTGAAGGACCATATGCACACAATTTTGGGAAAAAATAAAAAAAAAGTGATCTTGCAAGAACAAAATACAACTGAAGAATTTTGTTTTAAAGGGGAACTTCAAAGTATTCTTTTTTAAAATTTCCGGAGGGTATGGTATGGATAATATT
This sequence comes from Callorhinus ursinus, assembly GCF_003265705.2. Classification (NCBI taxonomy): domain Eukaryota; kingdom Metazoa; phylum Chordata; class Mammalia; order Carnivora; family Otariidae; genus Callorhinus; species Callorhinus ursinus. Next base: position 82,799,634 of record NW_027397066.1, read on the forward strand.
AAAAAACTATTTTGATAGGCAATCCTCTCATAACTGTATATTGCTCAAGCACTTGACTCAAAAGTAATTTCTAGAGGGCCAACGCTATTGTCCCCTTGCAGTGCTAGGACACAGTGGGTGGGGTACAATTCCTGTACAGCGCATAGCACGGTGCCCGGTGCCAAGCAGACCCTCAGTGAACCATCAATTGAGTGAGGACTGGATAGTCACTGTTCTTGTCATGGCCACTGCCACAACCACTGGGGATTTTTGAACTCTTTATAATATCTTAATGGTGCTAACCGTCCTACAAATACCAGTAGGTTAAAATTTGTAAGACTAGCAGAACTGTTTATCTCATACATAGCTGTCTCACGTTGGAATATTTTTTTGAGACATAAAATAATGTTGAACTACAACAAAGCACTATTCAAATGAACACTTTTTTTTTTTTTGGCTAGAAACTTCTGGAGACGAGATTTAATAAAGCTTTTTTCTTCTCTTCTTTTCAGGGCTGACTGAAAATGATTCGAGGGAGGGACATGGTTCAGCTCAAAGAATATTATTTTATGCGATATTTGTCAAAACAGCTGCCATAACTCCCACCCCACATCATTCAAGATATGTAATCCTTTGGTTTTCTGTGACTATACTAGGTTCGTTGTGTACAAAGTCAAACATAGCGTTAAGGGGAAAAAAAACAAACAAACAAACCATAAAAGGACATTTTCCCCTTTAAAGCAAGAACATTTTGGTTAATACTGAGCCACAACTGTTAGCCCAACACCCACACACTCTGTACAAGCTACAGCAAAAAAATAAAAAATAAATAAAAAAATAAAAAAATGAATACACCCAGCAGAGCCCTTATCTGTTGCAGGTACAACAGAAAGGGGACTGGCCAATTTACCTTCATCAGCCTCAATAGCCTCAACAGTAGCTGAAGAGAAGAAAGGGGGTGCAAAATGAATGAGAAAAATGAGCAGAGGATTTTTAACTCTAATTACAAATCAGAGACGATCAAGGGAGCTCAGAAATTTAATGTTCCTGTAAGTGCTGGATTCTGACACAGACGACAAAACAGAAATGGTAAAAAGAAAGGAAAAAACATGACAAAAATGAGAAGTTTATTTTATGAGTTGGAGAAACCAATCTGAGTGAACTGGTGTTTGTTCATGAAATAAATGACAACATGGTCAACCCTCTTGAAAAACAGGACAATTTTCTTTTACTTAGATTGAATCGGTAAGAGACTAGGTCAATCTTAGTCTGACACAGAACGTATAATAAAACCACTACTATGCCTGGTGATTTATGATTTGAAAATGCTAGACAAAATGGCACAACTCGAAGCAGTGTCATAATATCAGTGGGATGATTCACACTTTTTAATATTAAATAGCATGATTTAGTGCAGTGGAAAAGTAGAGTGTGTGTATGTGTGTGCTAATCTAGAGGAAGAATAAAATCAATGCATCTGAGCTGATAGTGCATGTAACTCCTTTAAAGACAAACACAGAGCTTGTCTGGAGTGGTGAGAGAGAAGGGGAAAAGGTGGGCAACAATATATATATAGACGGGACTTCCTTTGCCAGGGAACCCAATTTAAAGTCAGTTTTCCTTACTGAATACCATCTATGGAAAGGAAATTCTTGAAATGCTACTATAATCAAGTGGTAACATGTCAGTTGCAGTAATAATTCTATCAGCATTTTAAAGAGGCAGTTCAAATCCTGAAACCTCAGCATATTTCAGAGGCAACACTTTAAAAGCCCACTGCTTTCTGAGCAATTTTCATAATAAGGTTAGGGTCTATATTCTCACTAATACAGGTGTATGAGTCCTTCCATGTTATTAAGGCTAGTGGATATTTCCCTAATTAAGGGCTAAAATGCAAAACTTCTCTGAAACTCCAAAATGTTTAATATTAAAATTCTACCCCTTGGCTTTAATTTGCATATTTTTTGTAATTTAAGGTTTTAAAACTAGAGCAACTGCCAAATGTGCACTATAATGTCCTTACAGTGCATTCTAAATTCCTTCTGATAAAAATGTAAAATGTTTACCACCATGGAGAAAAGCTAAACAGTAAAGCCTTAAGCAGTTTCTTCTTTTTGACAATTTGCAATCCAGACAGTGGATTTTGAAATTGTTTTAATGGATTTGGTTTAAATATATATATAGCGTTAAGGGGAAATATATATATTGCGTTTTCAAGTTCTCAGGATGAATGAGGTTCCAGCCTGTATGTCTGTTATATGTGTATGTGTTTGTGCATGTGAGAGTTCAACACAGAATAACACAAACCAACGGATTCAACATAAAGTAACAGAAAAGAAAACTGAATAACCTAATTTAAAATACAAGTGAAAATCTAGAAACAGAACAAAGAATTTTAAGAACTTAAATAACTTAAGTTCAAAAGTAAAGCAAAAATCTGGAACCACACCAGCACCAACGTATCAGTAATATGCACTGCCCATTATTAAATGTATCCTTCCAAAGAAAATGTGACCCATAGTCTCTGATAATACACTCGCTGAACCTTAAAATGTGCTTATCAGAAACTATGCAGATTTTAGTCATTTAGGTAATTGTGCATTTTGTGCATACAAATGATCCATTTATGCTAACTTTTTTAGAGAGCATGTTTATTTTGGTGAGAGAAATTTTCTTTTGTTTTTTTTAAGTTATTAGAATAATTTTTAGTTATAAATTCAAGGGGAAATTGACTTCTATGCATTGTCCTATCTTCATTTACAAATTTGTGTCTTTTTGTGGAAACCAGAGACACTGATTTTGGAATAAATTCATGTGAAAATAAAGAAAACTATAGTGATGCTGAGCATGATTCTCTACATAGAAGAGGTGTGTCTAAATCAGGTAACCATAGGAATACTTGAATCTTCTAGACTGAAGGATAGAGATAGGAAAAAAAAAAACAAACAAACAAAAACACAAAAAAAGATTCAGGGAAAGATATGGGAAAATAAGCAAGAGGCTGAGATTAGTTTTCAAAATGTTATAACGGATTTTTGTTTTATTGATTTTTTACTCATCGATTTAGTTAAAGTCTAATCTAATAGCAAATTTTCATCATGTATTATTAAAATTGGACTCTAATTAATGATACTATTAGTTAAAATAGACAGCAAGACAAAATCACAAACGTAAAAGAATATACAGCTCTGTGCTGTCTGATGTGGTGGCCATTAGTCACATGTGGCTATGTGAAGCAAATTAATACAAATTAGCTAAAATAAAAACTTCCGTTTCGGTCTCTCAGCTGTACCAGCTGTATTTCAAGTGCTCCATAGCCAGATGTTGCCAGTGGCCTCTGTACGGATACAGAAATTTCCATCATCACAAAAAGTTCTACTAGACAGCACTAGTCCAGAAAGCTACACATTTTCATTAAAAAAAAAAAATCTCTATCTTAAAAGAAGGTATTTTTTTCAAAAATACAATGTGGTTCTACTCAGTCTCTTATGTTTTGGATGGAGAAATCAGAGAAAAGACACGTATGACTCCCAACTTCTATTCAAGTAGATAATGAAGTCACCCTTTTGATGGCCTTCCGTTCTCCACTACAATACGACCGGACGTGTATTTACGCGTGTGTTTATTTATTTATTTTTTTTCAATCACATAGATAGCCAGAACATTTACCAGAAACGTAATTTAAAAAAGTTGTTTTTAGCAGCGGAATGGCTCAAAGCTGTCAAAGCTATCCCGCGTGTGGCCAACCTCAGTGGGCTGTCGCGGGCCTGCAGGTGCGGTGACGTCTGCGTACACGGGGGACGGCGGGGTGGGCTGTGGGTGGGGGCGAAGACGCAGTCCGGGGACGAGGGAGCTATTCTGTCCCACAGGACTGGTCAAACTGATGTAGGGTTTCAGCCCTTCTTCCGCTGAGAAGAGCTGAAGACTGAGGCCGCCCTTACGTGGGTGAATAAATCAGGGCTCTAAGGACCCCGCGGCCTGAGCTGCCCCGCACACGCTCGTACCACCGGGCCTGCTTACCGCTTTGCAGTGTCTGCTTCCCTCCAGAAAGCACTCCGCTGGGGAGCATGCCCGTGGGGGTCAAGCCTTTCAGCGTCAGCACACTCTCGCTCTCTTCTCTGCAAAGGCACAAGGGGAGGGGGGGACATTAACTTGGATTTTCTTTCAAAAAAAAAGGAGAGAAAAATTCATAGTAGAACTCGCATTTACCTCCACCTAGGCTCTCTGGATTTTTTTTTTTTTTTTAAGATTTTATTTATTTATTTGACAGAGAGAGACACAGCAAGAGAGGGAACACAAGCAGGGGGAGTGGGAGAGGGAGCAGCAGGCGTCCCTCCCAGCAGAGAGCCCGATGCGGGGCTCGATCCCAGGACCCTGGGATCATGACCTGAGCCGAAGGCAGACACTTAAAGACTGAGCCACCCAGGCGCCCCTCAAACGTACTGTGTTTTTATACACTCATATAGAAGCCATGTCACGTCAGTGGACAGCTGCCATGCTAGTTTACGATTATACACTTGCACAGGCTCAGCCTCTTCCAAGTCCCAAAGATACAGAAAACAATTCATATTTTGTAAGCTGGCATCGCCATACAGAGTGTTTGCTGGGCATCCACCGTGACACCCATAAATATGTTAAAATGAGTCCCACAGAGTGCTGATGTAAGTTTTCCAGCCAAGGCTCAGCAGAAATGAGTGGAACTTATTTCTCTCCGGAGAGAAAACCAAAGAGTATATATGAGAGATAAAAACAAACAGACAAACAAAACAACTCCGTGGTTTATAGAATAGGGAACTAGAAGTTACATTCAGGGGGCTATTAAATAATTTTGATATCACATGATAAGTAGACCAATAATGACAACCAGCCAGGAAAGCAACCACCTTTTCTTTTCAGCAGTGTCTCCCCCCACTGATTTGCTAATAGAACATTATTGTATTACTCATTGTGACGATTGTTTTACAGTCTTCTGTACATCAACATTTCATGGCTGTTTATTAGTCACAGCACTATTAATCACTTTGATTTATTAATAAATCATCATGATTAAATAACCATGAAATAGGAATACGCTCATCTCTTTCCAAGTAGCAGACACTGTAATTCTACAATCAGAAAGTGTTTATAATACAAATATATATATAACATCTGCAATATGTAGAACTACCAAAGCCACGTTTTTATGAAGCTATCTAACATGACCCAAACAGAATTCTTAAACTACCCCCCCAACCAGCTACATCCACAACCTTCCTTCAACTTCATCTTTTCGTTAAGCTTCAGGAATCACCCCTTCGCTCCTATCCTCTCTCTACCTCCTCGCACTTCCATTCAGTCGGCAAACCTTGAGGGCTCTACCCTCAAAGTATTTCCAGCAGCTTGCCATTCTCACAATCCAACACCTCTCTTTTTAAAACAGGTTTATGGAGTAGAAGTAACATCCTATATAATTCATCCATGTAAAGTTATGTGATTTAATCAATGGTTTTTAGTGCATTCACAGAGTTGTGAAACAATCCCCTTAATCAATTTTAAAATATTTTCATTGCCCCAAAAGAAAACCTGTGTCCATTAGAGTGGCTCTCCATTTCTTTCACCCTTATGTAACCACTAATCTACTTTCTGTACATTTGCTTCTTCTGGATGTTTCAGACAGGCGTAATCATACAAGATGTAGCCTTTCACGGTGGCTGACTTCTTTTGCTTCCCACCAGCATCTCTTGCCTGGATTTTTCCAGCAGCTTCTTTACTGGTCTCCCTGCTCCATCCTCATCACACTCTCTGCCCCCATCCCTGTCTATTCTCAGTGTAGCAGACAGGCTGGGCCTTTTAATACGAATGCAGATCCTGCCACTTCCTATTCAAAGCTTTCCCAAGTCTTCTCCTCTTGTTAAGGGTGAAAGGCAAAATTTTTAGGTTTGACCACAGCCTTTGAAAACTAACTCCCAACCCACGCTCTCCTAACCTCACCCATCTGTCGGACTCCATTTCCTACCAGTGTCTACTTCCCTTAGTGTCCCTCCAACACATCTGGCACACCTCGCCTCAGGGCTCTACCCTTGTTTGGCACACTCTCCCTCCAGTATCTGCATGGCTCACTACCTCCTTGCCTTCGAATCTCTGCTCAAGTATAGCCCTCTAAGTGAGGACTTCTTTAGAAGGCTATATATATATATACTCCCTATCTCCCCTTGCTGGTTTTATTTTTACCTAAAGCGCTTATTACCCCTGAAAAACTATGCAGTTTATTTATTCCGTTGTTGTTGTTGTTGTTTTAAGTATCTAGACCAGAACAGCACCTGGTACACAGTCCACACTCAAAACACATTTATAAAAGAATGAGTAAAAGGAAAATAGAATGGAGAGTGGCAGTGTTAGGTTTGAGATGGCCATTAATCATTGTTTGCCCTCAAACAGGTACTGCAACCTTTTCAGGCTTCTGCTGTCAAACCAGTAGAGATCACATAAAGAAGAAATAATCTTAAATGCTAATATATGGATTTGGAAATTGGGAGTACCTCTAAAGAAATGAACATATATCTTTTTCTTTGCATTCATATTTGAAATCAGGCTTCCTTGCTTCTTTTCCTTGCGGTTGCACACAAAACCCAAGCTTTTATAGTTTCTGGCAGCTTTCTGGAATTGGGGACTCCTCAATTCCAACCATGTCTGCTGAGTTCTCACTCAAACAGACACCTCTGACCTCTGCTGTACTTCCCATTGCTGACCACACCCCCTTCTGGAAAGACTCTTTGCCCAGGTCGGGAACACTTTCTTTCCTGGTTCTCCTCCTCCTCTGGCATCCCCTTCTCAGTCCCTTGGATGATCTTTTCCCTTTGGCTTCACACCTGTGCTTTCTAAAATGGAAGCTCCCAGCCACGTGTGGCTCTTACCCACTCGAAACCCAACTTGAGAGGTGCTATAAGTATGAAATGTACACAGGGTTTCATAAACTTAATACAAAAATAAGAATGTGAAACATCTCCTTCAGAAGTTTTATACCAACTACACACTGAAGGGATAAAATTCTCAATGTATGTGTTCTATAGAAGACATTCTTAAAATTAATTTCACCCGTTTCTTTCTACTCCTTTACTGTGGCTTCTAGAAAATGTCAACTTACAGATGTGGCTCACATTATATTTCTACTGCAAAGTACTGTTCGAGAGGATTCTTATCTTTTTCTCCTACATCCACTCTCTTTCATAGCGAGACCATCCACTTACGCCACTTTAGTCTTGTGTTCCCTCTCATGACAGCATTTCCTACCCTCGTCTCTCTCTAAAGCTCCAGGGCAGAATTCCTGCCTGTCTCTGAACGAATATTCCACTGGCACCCCAGAGGAAAATAGGCCCAATTCAATTTATTGTAGTCCTCCCCCAAAATACCTGTTAGATATTTAAGTGGAGAAATACTTCCTCTTTCTTAGATAACAGCACTATCATCCTATCCGTCGCAGAGGCTAGAATCTCTATGGGATATTCTTAGAACATATCCTCTCCCTCATCACCCCTTGCGTAGGTCAGAATTCTTGGAGCAAATGACAGAACCTACTCTGGCTAATTCTGACAGCAGAGAGATGTACTAAAGGATATGAAAGAGCTCACAGATCCAGAGAGCCAGACTTGAACGCTCTGCAGCCCAGAAAAGTACCAGTGCCCATCCACGCTACGGCATCTGCCACCACTGTTCAGAGCCAACACCTAGGCTCATGTTAATGCTGTACAGTTAGCCCCCAAAATGCTGAGAAAGGAGTTCTGCTGGCCCCTCAGGTTTCATACCTGAGAGAGGAGTCACCTTCCCCACTTCCTGCCTCCTCACAATGCTCATTTTGAAACAGATGTTTTCTGTGCATTCATTTGATTGGTGGATCGTAGGTAACACGCCTGCACCCACCCCGCCCATGCTGCTGTAAGACAGTGTTCTGATTCCCTTGTAATGTGGCAAATTACCACAGTGTAAGGGATATGCTGGACAGCTGTGCCTGACACATTTACATCCATTCACATCCATTCGTTACATTTAAAAATTTCCAGCTTCACAAATTCCTTTTGTCTCTTCCTTTGTATCTTTCCTCCTATAGCCCAATTGGCTTGGATTAGTTCAATCGCTTCCAAGATGTCCTCCTTGATGTCAGTAAGTCGTCTTGTTCTCCAGTCTTCACGCTGCCACTAACATAATATCTAAAAATGGGTTGGGGCCTGCCTCTCATCCTATGAAAACCATCCTGTGACGCTCACTGCCTCCATGCAAAAAATTAAATATTTTACCATGACCATGCTATTCAAGGCTATCAAGGATCTGGACTTAAATACATTTTCAGCTTCACTTTTCCCTAGATTCCTCACTTACCTTCATGTCTTAAGACCCAGCTCTTTTGAATACTTAGAATTCACTGGCTACACCATTCTAGTCAGACACTCAGTAGTGCTGCACACTGAGTTTGGACACATTGCTTCGCTTGCAAGCTTGCTGTGTGGATTACTGTGAAATGCATACACTACGAGGCAGGGCACCTGGCACTTAGCAAGAGCCCAGAAAGCATTGCTCTTAGGACCACGTGACTGTGAGCTTGATGACTTAGCTCCCAGGCATGACTGTCCCACAATTCACCACCTAATGGAATCCAGCCTATCCTTCACAGCGCTCCTCCAATGTCAACCTCTTCAGGAACTTTTTTATTTATTTATTTTTTCCAGGGAATAGAAGAGCTCCATGGAGCCCTGTCTTCTTCGACAGCAGAGCATCTCTTCATGTATTTAGTTCACATTTCATTATCTTATATTAGTTTAGAGTCCACATGTCTGTCATTCCAATTTGCTATTCATTGTGCCTGATTCAGTATACTGTACATGTCTAACACGCAATCATTACTTACTAAGCTTCACTTTCTTTTCTCAGGCTAGACACCACCCCCTGCATTCTGCAGAGTTAATATAAATGCTTTTATTATAGGAGAGCAATACAATATACCTCGCTTTTCTTTTCCATCAATGTGTGCAATCTCAGTCAAGTCACTGATCATCACTGGGGGCAAATGGACCATCTCTCAGCTGGGAATAATTACATCTATGTACCCATAGGCAGGGGACTGGAGGCACTTTCCAATTTTAAGACCTACCTATGATTCTATAGCATTGCCCCTACCACCTTCATATGGTTTGAAAACTAACATGGATGGAGACAAATTTTTATATTAAGAAAGGCTTCCCCTTCTTCCTTAAATACACTTTCACTTGGAAATTTTGGCGCTGTTTTTACTTCTCCCCACAGAGACTACAGATAGAAAAAAAAAAATCAAGGTGTTTATTGGTAAATGTGAGGCATGATAAACAAGCAAGTGATTCTGCAGAGGTTCCAGTGGACTTCTGATCTTCACATGGTCTTTCGCTCCCACAAGACATTTTTCCAGCCACACAGACCTCCTTGCTGGCCCTCAAAACTGCTAAACTGGTTTCTAAGAATCTTTGCACCAGCTATTCCTTTTGCCTTAAACACTCTTAACTCTGCATCTTCATGAAGGTCACCCCACACTTCCTACTCAAATGCTATTATTCAGAAAGTTCTTTGTTGGCCACCCACTAAAATAAGTGTCTCATCTCCCACTTGCTATCCCCCTATATTGCTTTTTCTCTTCGTGGTATATAATCAGTGCTTTAGATGTATATCTATTACTGAATGAGTGAGCGAGGCCTGGAAATTCCGTCAGGAATATAAAGCATTACAGTCCAGGCAGCCTCCTTCATTAGGCTGTAAGAAGCAACGATGCTCTGTTCTCAGCTTTAACATGACTTTTCAGGGTTTGACTGGCCGATGCAGAGCTACTATTGACTTTGATTCGGTGTCTTTAAGGAAGGATGATATTGCCTTTCATCTTTTTCATGGCTCCTTGCTTTTGGCAACAAGCTATTTGGTTATTCTCTAGTGACTCTACCAGGGGTAGGCTAGACACAGCGAGAGGAGAAATCAAAAGAGCCCATATAGCTACTCGAGGAGGAAGAGTTGAGACAAAAATTTGGCAAAAATTTGGTTATGAATCATATACTATGGAAATGGTCTGTTTTGCAAGGTATGCCTATTTATCCTTGTGAATGAGTAATTGTGAATTGACCATATACTCCTTAGATATAAATATGCCATATTTCAAAGTTTTTGAGCAGAAATATGTTACTTTGTCTTACCTAATAGTAGATAATAGAATTTAAATAAAGAAAAGTGTAGTTAGTTCTCTTCAAGAAAACATTTGTTTTTGCAATGCAGGATTAGTAATAACATGATTCATGATCTATTTAAAAAATAACTACTACATGCAAATTGAAACATTAAATAACTATTTTTCTCTCAATGACTTATTAGACTAATACAGATTTACATGAGCCAGTTCAATGGTTAATGTTCACTTCCTAGAAATCTAGTGAAATGCACCTGATAAATTCATCTTTTACCACAGAGCCAGAATGAAAAATAAAATGAATTATAAGAGCTTTCCTATTTCGCCACAAGTTCAACCTATTGTGAAATAAATGTTCTAAAGTCCAGGGGCAAATAGTGATAAAACGTGAAATAGCCCATTTAAAGGCTTCTTCTAAGGAAATGATTTGATATATTTCAATTTGACTAAGAAAGTGAGGAATCAACAATCCCATTTAAAAGAAAAGAATAACTAAGAAAAAGCAAATTTTCTAGTAAAGTACTTAAGTTACCAGATCACAGTATTAGAATTTTTATGAAGTGACACATAATCACATTCAAAACAGAAATACCAGAACGATGATCCCACCTGAGAACCGAGAACACTCGGGCCATTTTGCCTATTGCTCGGATCTTGTTCCTAATCACCTCCTTCCGGGCTGCAGCTGTCGCTCCTATGTTTTAAAACAGAGAGTTAAGTAGTCAGTGACCTTTTATCTAACTGTAATTATTTTACAAGTTTAGATATATAACCGACTATAGTAAGCAAAACCATCTCCCCTCCCCCCCAGTGGATTTATCTCTGAATTAATTTTAAAAACTTATCCATCTGGCCATTAATACTTGGATGTGGTTCTTGAGTGATCCCCAAAATGCCAAAGTGCAACTTTCGAGATTTTTCCAAAGGGAGGTGGGTAAAGAGAAAAATCATGGAGCTGACTGGGTAGGTTCCTATGCTTCTCTTCTGACTGAATTCCCTTCTTTTCTGTTTATACAGAGAGAGTGTGTATTGGCAAGAAGAATCAAGTGAGTCACCAGGATTTTCTACTCATTTCCGGACTCCATGCTGAGAAGACTACTTTAGGAAACTGCTTTTTCGAAAGTTCTCCCTTGAAGTGATGAAACTAGGGAGTCTCAACTCCCTAAGTTCCCTGAAACCTCATGTATGTTATTTAATGGCCATAAAACATTTGTTTTAGCACTTGATACTCTTTCATCTTCTGCTGGTTCACAAGTTCTAGAGGGGAAAATGGAAAACTACTGCATTGGATTTAGTGAGAGATGGTGGCATGGTTTGTATTTTAGTAGTTATGTAAAAAGTTACACACGGGTCTGAGTAACTTCGACCACATATTGTATTTTCCAAATGAAAAAAAAATTAATCTATGCAGGTTATTGTTACTGTAAACATTTTTTATCATGTTTTAAAAATAATACTATATGATCTTTGGTGAATCTCTTTTATTTTTTATTAAACTCCCAAAGCATGTTTGGAGAAGTGCACATCACAGGAAAACACCTGTCTTCTTAAGATTATTATAATCCAAGGTAAAGGGGCTAAGATACCTTTTTTTTATACATTATATGGGACTTTGTAGAAAGTGTTAACACAAGACGATTGTTTTTCCAGTTCTACTGCCACTAACAGAAATACAACAGAATATTCTTTTCAGATAATATCAGAAATGTTCCTAATCCAAATGAACAACTTAAGTTGGGTAATTTGTTCAGAGACTGCAGCCTCTGAGTGCTAATTGGTATAAGTTTTGGTCTTTTAATCTGTGATGAGGACAAGCTTTCTGACCTTTTGGGAAGGAAAGAGTTCTGCTTTTTCTCATCTCACATTTAAGATTTGGAGTCTTTTTCATTGTTTGATGAGAGTCAAACAATTAATCACCACCCTAACATTTCTCTAAGAAAGAAAACACATCAACACACACAATTTTGAACTGTCTGGAGGAAAAACAAACAAACAAACAAACAAACCCTCTGCTTTTCTCTCTCCCCGAGGAAAAGGAAAACATAACGGGCCACTGTCTTCTCCCGAGGGGATTAATTTGCCAAAAATGCTATTAGGGCACACCCACCTCACACACGCACAGGTGTTCCCCAGGAGGTGCATACCAGCGAGCTGGCTTCTTCACCTTGTCTCTCTGACCTGAACACAGCCCCATATTTTTGACCATTTCTTTCTCTCTTGTGGCAGTCACACCATGGCAGGTATCTCCCAACATACTGCCTGGCAGGACTTACTACTAGCAGCTATTCTGCCTGAAGATGACTAGAGGAAGTTTCAATGCATGAGAGAAAACCACTCTCCAATCCAGTTTTTCTAATGATTAAGTGGAACCATGGATTCTCATCCGCTAGGTTCCTTGAATTACATGCTGTTGGCCAGAACGTTTGAGAAGAAAACAGTGTCTGTGCTGGATCCCTGCCTCGAACTTTATCCTGGGTTTCTAACAATATTTACTACCTATGGTTTGCAATTAAGATGCTTTATACAGGGGCGCCTGGGCGGCTCAGTCGTTAAGCGTCTGCCTGCGGCTCAGGTCATGATCCCAGGGTCCTGGGATCAAGCCCCACGTCAGGCCCCCTGCTCCGCGGGAAGCCTGCTTTCCCTCGCCCACTCCCCCTGCCTGTGTTCCTTCTCTCACCATGTCTCTGTCAAATAAATAAATAAAATCTTTAAAAAAAAAGGATGCTTTATACAATAAATTACCTAAAATGCAGCACAGGGACATCAGACTTTTAGATGGTCTCTAGGAAAGGATTTATTTAGAAGCACAGTAAGAAAAGCAGCAAAAAGGAATAGCTAGAAATAAAACTGTATGTATTTAAGAGAAATGAGAAAGGGAAAACACAAAATAAAATAAGTGAAAAATATATAGGAAGAATAATCTACTAGAAAATTTTCAATAAAGGCCTTGTAAAAACCACAACCAGAGCAAAGAAAAGTAAGAAACTAAGTTGGAAAAGGAGGGAAAGAAATTATATAGACCTGTCCTTTCAGCTCAGCATTAACTGATTCTCAGAAAAATACTCAAATAAATTCTAAATTTGAAATGTAAAATCAACATTCTGATAGTCAGAGCCAGTCTGTCATTCCTAATTTTTTTCAGATCAAATGACTTACTGAAGAGCATGTAATAGATTATTCTACTTTATGATTCATTGTATTCATAGGTGTACTCCCAATAAATGGTGATTCACAGTGTGTTACATTATTTTTTTTATGAGAGAGAGAGAGAGAGTGAGCACAAACAGGGGGTGCAGCAGGCAGAGGGAGAAGCAGGCTCCCCACTGAGCAAGGAGCCCCATGTGGGACTCGGTCCCAGGACCTTAGGATCTTGACCTGAACCGCTGAAGGCAGCCGCTTAACCGGCTGAGCCACCCAGGCATCCCGACAACACTTCTCTTAATGAAGAACTACTGTCTCTTTTTAAATTTCTCAAAAACACAGATAGGTAAAAAAGTTTTATTACTCTTTTTATAAAATTAGAACACATTTACTCAAAAAATCAAAAATAACCTAATCATAAACAGTGTGAAGAGACATTCAAAATGAGTATCTCTTAAGGTAGATATTGCCTTCAATATTTTCCAAATATTCAAAATAAAAATTAAGCTAATGCCACACTTGGATAACCTCACAAAAATTTGAAATATTCAAATAATGTTTGTTCCATTGCAAGTCCTCATAGTCCATATTCTCTGGAAGGATCAAGGAAAAGGCATGTTTTTCAGAATTTTACTAGTTGCAACATGCAAATACAATGTCACATTCAACATACTTGCTCTCTTTAAGTCGTGGAAATGACCACAGTAGCTCATATTAAAATTCAGCATATTAAATAATGAAGGCACATAAAATACCTTTTACTCTAAAACTGAAATAACTATTTTTCATTGAAAAGAATAGAACATTTTAACTTGCAAGTCCCTAACTGAAAGGCAACATTTCATATGTTTAAAAATAATAGTCATTTTAAGTAAAATTTCATTTTGCATTTCCATTCCGATAATTATCACTTCTTTTTTGAGCCCCTCTCTCTCTTCAACTTTTAAGTTCTGATCTTCCTTTATGCCTGGGCTAGGATGCTATTATATCCAGAATCTAGGCAATCCTGCACATTTAGTTTTCCTCAAAGTGGAAGAGGCTAATGTACAGACCAAGGGAATCTTTACAGATTTGCTTTTAACATGTGTCCTTTCTGACCTTAACTTAGCCCCTCGCTGACTTCTCAAGTTGGAAAGGTAACCATGCCAAGTGGCTTGCTGAGTGAGTGCTGCATCCCCGCAGGGTGGATTTCAGCCTCTAAGGGGACTGGGAAAGTGCAGCAGCATCAGTGCACAGAAGGGCTAACTGCTGGGGTGAAGAGAGATTCTCAGCACATGGGGTATCTGCCATACATCACACGTGCTTTGTCAGCCAGCGCACAGCTTCAACCCGGTGAGCAACTACTGCGAACTCCTCAGTGGTAACTGAATTAGAGTATGTGGGAAGTGATAGATAGAATACAATACTACCCAAATCATTTATTCATTAAGGGTGCTTGAGAATCATATCCCACGTCGCCTGCCACGTGCTAACTGCCAGCAACAGAAATATGAATAAAGCATGATCTCCACTGTAGGAAATCACGTGAATGACAACAAGCGAGTGTGACAAATAAAGTGTTAGTAGCTGTGGTGTGCCCAAGCTGGCCTGAGTCCACTAGTGAGAGTAGACTGAGTGCATCTCTCTTTTTGTTTTTAAGATTTTATTTATTTTAGAGAGAGAAACAGCATGAGTAGGGGGAGGTCTAGAGGGAGGAGCAGAGAGAGAATCTCAAGCAGACTTCCTGCTGAGCACGGAGCCCAACGCGGGCTCCATCCCAGGACCGTGAGATGATGACCTGAGCCAAAATCAAGAGTCAGATGCGTAACCGACTGAACTACCAGGTGACCCTAAGTACATCTCTCCTTAACTCCATGTTGGCAGCCTGACATCAGCAGTAGGGAAGAGAATATATACTATGGAAATCTGCAAATGCCACCAACTAGGGCCATTTTCCCCTGGAGGATGAGTGGTTAAAGGTGTACCAGCATGCCACTGAAAGCAGGTGTTAACTGCCTGGAGGCATGAGAAAAAAACTTCACCGAAATTGTAGTAGTTAAAGGATCCTGAAGGATAAGTAATAGTGAAAGAACAAGGAGAATGGGTATTCTCTGTAGAAGGAAGAAAATTTGCAAACTTTTGGAGGCCACAACAATCCACATTGTATGCAGGGGTGGGTGAGAAGTCTGGTGTGGATGAAGACATGCCAGGGTGAGAAGCAGAAGCGGCGGCCTGGGCTAACCTGGAAAGGCGTGAGCATGGCAGTACACACAGGTAAGAAGTTTCTGTACTAGCGCCCTCCTAGTAGAGATTAACAGAACATACTTTGTCACGTATCTACCAAAGAAAGAAAGGGATGAACTGAAGGATATATAGGGAGGTAGATACGTGACAAAGCAGCTATGGTCAAATGTTAATTGTAGACAGTAAGTGATGGGTACATGGATATTCACCATCCAGTTGTTTCAACTTTCTTGTATATTTAAAATATTTTAATAATAAAATGTCAAAAAAACAACACTACATTTGGAAGAAGCTTGGTTTTGAGGGAAAAGAGAAGCAGATTTGAGAAGAGAGGTGTCTCCATCTCTCCCTTTGTGTTACAGTGAGGATGCATAAGCTGGCCAAAGGAAGCAAGAAAGGAAAGTTCTCAGTGCAGCTACACACATTCTGTCCCTCCTCAGCTCCAGGAGAAAATTGACCTGGTAAGGTTTTGTTTTATATGCCCAATTCAGTGGATTCTAATTGCTTTCAATACCTTTTGGTAATTGTAAGAAATGAAGATGATGAGCTACATAAAAATTTTATACTCAGATGTCTTATAAAATAGGAATATTTTCATATTAGAATGTAAAAAAGCTCCGTTTCCAAAAAAAGCAGAGAAAAGTGAGGTGTTTACTTTTTAATGTGAACAGCAGCAGAAATTCTCCACCTCATTATTATAGTGGCCTCAATTTTTGCTATTATTTAGGCTTCTTTCTTTAAAGGCCTTTTAATGCAAGTGGATTCATAGCATATATTATTAAATAAAATATATTCTATACAAAAGTATGTGTATACACTAACATTTTGCACTTTTTTCAAAGGAAAGATATTTTAGGAACTATATATTGCTGGTAGGCTTCAAATCTCTACCTTTTTAATTAGAATCTAAGAAACTGAGAGAGAAAACTTACCACTTTTGCAAATTTGTTAAAAAATAACAAAATTTATCTGTAGGAAACTTATTCTATTTGAAAGTAAAATTTTATCATGGTTCATTATTATTAAGCAGAGTTTAGATGTACCCCCAAATGATATTTTTCATCAAATAGAGCAATTATTGAATTTGAATAAAGGCTATTCATGGAAGGAAGCATAAGATATTGAGATAAAAAATATCTTCTGTTGTGTTATATGAAAGACAAAAATCAGGTTTCCATCCAAAATTAGCACCTTTGAAATACAAGATATCATACAAAGAAGAGTCTTCAGATGCTTCTAAAAACCTTGCATAATTGGTCTTTTTACAGCTGATGATGATAAAATCATAAGTATACAGACTATCTTATTTAGGAGAACACATGTCCCCATAAGGCTATGAATCCAAACCATGGGCTAGAATCCCTAAACCTTATTACTCTTTCTTGTCTTTTCTTTCCCTGACCTACTTTAGCAATAACAAATCTTGAGCTTCTATATGCCAACAAAGTTATGCTATCTATAAGTTACTTAGACATCCACCTGGTTTTGCCCTTGGCTATGAGTGTGACAAGTGCTTTATTACATTTGCCTATACCATCAGGCATTTGAGCCTTTGGATTTAGGGACAGCACCATCAACACTGACTAATGGTGTTCACTCTGCTAGACTGACTTTAAAAAAAACAACAACAAAAAACTGTAACTTTTACATTTTCTACTCATGCATCTACTAAAGACTACCCTCCAAAGTATACTATTCCCACCTCCAAATTTAAATAGTTGTAAAGAATATAATATCACAGACATTGCCATTTTAAAATGAAATGACTATATTACATTTTTTTTTACTAATGGCATATAGATATCACAACTTCATCCCACCATCATCCATGTAAAGAAAAAAATCCATGAACAAGCTATTCATTGACACTTAGAAATCTTACATGAGTCCTGTTTTTCTTTGAAATTGTATTTCCATTTCCATTTCCCCGATTTTACTCTAGTGAATTATATATTTACACTTTTAAATAGTTTTATGACTACATTGTACTTTATTATCAAAAATATGTTTCAAAATCTAAGTTAACTGTATTTTTTTAAATTTTATTTATTTATTTTTGAGAGAGAGAGAGCACAAGCTGCGGGGAGCAGCAGGCAGAGGGAGAGGGAGAAGCAGGCTCCCCGCTGAGCAGGGAGCCCGATGCGGGGCTCGATCCCAGGGCCCTGAGATCATGACCTGAGCTGAAGGCAGTCACTTAACTGACTGAGCCACCCAGGTGACCCTAAGTTACATGTATTTTTAAAAAATTTCCTGACACGGGGCGCCTGGGTGGCTCAGATGGTTAAGCGTCTGCCTTCAGCTCGGGTCATGATCCCAGGATCCTGGGATCGAGCCCCACATCGGGCTCCTGGCTCAGTGGGAAGCCTGCTTCTCTTTCTCCCTCTGCCTCTCTCCCTGCTCATGCTCTCTCTCTCTCTCTATCTCTGTGTCTCAAATGAATAAATAAAATCTTAAAAAAAAAAAAAAAAGAAAGTAACTGAAAACTTAAAAAAAAAAAATTTCCTGACACAATGAAGCCCTAAGTGTTCAAAAATTCCTGTGTAATCAAGATCACTATTATTAGTAGTACATAATTGAGCTAGATAGCACAAATATAAGATAAATATTTAAAAATATGTTAAAAGCATAGAAACAAAGTTTTATTGGAATGCATCCCTTAGTGACAAGGATGGGAGTGGGTTATGTTGCCTTGCTTAAGGAGACTTCTAGACGCTGAGTTTTCCAGCATCTCTCTGTTGGTACTCCAGTACTAAACGTCTCAAGGTAAGGTTCACAATGGTGACGTCTCTGGAGACCTACACTTTTTTGTTAAAGTGGGAGAAGGGCAATTGAGAAAGAAAAGGTGGAAAAGGAGAAGCTGTAACGAGGCCTGCACCCTCCAGTTCAGGAGAGTTTTAGGAAGGAGGACATCTGGAAAGCATGAAGACTGCTGCTCTATCAAGAAAGAGATTGCTCAGTTTCTAGAGTTGATGGTTGCTGAAGAGTTCCTTGACTAGCCATAACTTGGAGATCTGCATTGCTCATCCACTTGACGTCAGTACCAGTTAAAGCTAGTCCCAAGAGATTGTTAGGTGCTGGCCCTCGCCAAATAGCTCTACCTACGCTTATGTAGGTTATTTTGTGAGGCAGGAAAACACCCTCTGGATCACAATTCCTGTAAAACTTCATCTTTTTGAAGATCATAACCTAAAATGTTTGGAGTATCTTTTAAATTTTGATTTTCATTCTATCATAAGACATATCCAATGGTGATAAAATTGGGATATAATGGCTACTCACTCCAAATTCACTCCAAACCAGATATTCTGAATTTTTTTCCATATGTTTTTTAGTTCAACTAAAATCTCAGCACATAATAGACCCTGCAATAGTGTGATATTTGGCATAAGACGATTCTGTCTCATATCCCACTTTGGAAAGCAACAGAAGATAATGGATTCTAAGAAAGGCCAGTACAGCCTAGATTGTTTTTTTTCCACTTTTCTTGTCATAAAACATAAATGAATTATCTGGACAGGAAATCTTAAAAATGTACAGACTACTCCCAAATGTCAAATAGCTGTCATTATTTGGTTATCCTATGTAATTAAAAGTTACTTCTGTTTACAAGCTTTAATTTGATTCCATGGACTTTGGTTCTCTGAGACATTTTGTTCCATCTGTTCAGGGACTCCTCAGTAGAATCGTAGAAATTGGTTTTATGCATAATTCTAACTTGGGTAAAAATTAAAGACCTTAAAGTAGATCAGAGAACTTCTGTTGATTTTTCGAGAAACCATCACATATTCAAGCTATGCCTTACAAAGAACATTTGAGTTGATTTATATTCACCAAAGTAGAAACTAACGGCATGTGAAATCCTAGTCAGATTGACCTCTTTATCATGACAGAAACACATCATTTTTTTAAATTGACAAGTGAAAATCTAAGCAAAATGAAATGAAATAATAAATGTCAAGTTAATAATTTAGACTTATTGTCTATAGGAGAAACAATCATAATGCCTGGATGTTTAAGCTAACCAGGATTATTCTGGGTATAGGTGAGGATGTAAGCTTCAAAAAGGTATTTACTAAGGGCCCCATTATGCATGCATGCTAAATGCCGAAAGGATGCATGCACTAGAACTGAATTCTGGACCCTTATGGATTTATGCATTTATCAAATGCTAGAACTACATTTAAATTATCTAAACTAAACTAAATTTAAGTTATCACTGAAATGATACAAATTAAGGGGGGAAAATGGACAGAGTAAAATATTATGTTTCGTGGTCCTACGTGTCATATACTAGATAGAAAATTAACTGAGCACCATCTGACAGCACAACAAACAGGCTGGGATAAGTAAGGCAACTCCTTGGTCTGACAGTGGAGGCCCCCCAAGGCAGACATGTACTGAGCTCATCTGAAACAAAACCACTCAAAGGTCTTCTGATGCTATTCAAGACCTAGGTGGGGTGTTTTGCCAGCACATGGGTGATGCAGTGATGTTTTGCCCAAGAAAGAGAATAAAGAAATGAGCATTAGGTTGTGGCCAATGATCAGTGCACAGGCATGTATAGGCGACTTAGGTGAGACTTAAACAATACCCAAAGATGTTACTATCTTATCAGAGGAAAGGGATATGCCAATCAAAAATGTACTGGTGGGCCACAGAGGCAGAGTACAGAAGAGAAGCTGAGGCAAACATCTGAAATGCCTAGGGCGGTACTGTCCAGGGGGCAAAGGTCTTCACGAGTTCTGGGCCTAGTGCAAGGCTTTGGATCATAAATAGCTGGCTCATTCAGTTTTCTGAAGACCTGAAGACACTGGCATGTGGGAGGTAGAAGGGAACAGTGGTGAAGAACTTCTGGTTGGGAGTAAAAGACCTAGCTTGGAGTTTCAGCAACTCCATTCACTAGCTGTGCTTTCCTGGACAGATTAATAAGTTTCTCCACGTCCATATTCCTCACCTATAAAGTCAGGGAAGTTCAAAGCGTTTTCTTTGCATTATTTCACACGACCTTCACAACAACCACAGGAGGAAGTACTATTAGTCTCCACCGTCCTTAGGATGATTCATGGGAACAGAGATGGTGATTTGTTTGCATAAGGTCAACAGCTTAAAAGTGCTGACCCAGAGCCAAAATCCCTTACAGTAGCAGGTTGACTGATCCACCTCATAGCTGGGTGGAAGAATTAAATAAGTAATGTGTTCATTCGCTCTTAACATTTAACAAACATGCGTGCCAGATACGATGCTAACTGCCAGAGCACTTAGCACAGAGCTTTGGTACGTGAGAAGTACTCAAAAATGCTTGCTGTTACTATTAAGAAGGAAATGCTTGTGCAGAGGTGGACATTCCAATTTCTCTAACACTCACACTTCTCACTGTAGATTAAAAGATTGATTGTGTGATCTTTGTTAGTATCAAGCTCCCTAAGTTGGGGCCCCAGTTGTATTTTGTGTCAGCCAGGCTGGGAAGGCTGGGCCCCAGATGATGGCACATTTACCAGGGGAAAATGCTGGCAGCCAGGATGCTGCTGGTTTCATTTTTCAGGAAAAAATAAAAAAGAAAAGAAAAGAAAAAGAAACACTCCAAAAAGGTGGGCTGACCATATAGAATCAAGATTTCTATTTCTGTGCTGAGAAAAAAAAAATGGAAGAAAAGTTTTATAGCTTCTCATAATAAGTAAAGAGGAAGAGCAAAAACAGACTGCACTCCGAAAAATATTTTTAAAATCTAGATTTTCTGGGGTGTCTGGGTGGCTCAGTCATTAAGCATCTGCCTTCGACTCAGGTCATGATCCTGGGATCGAGCCCCGCATCGGGCTCCCTGCTCGGCGGGAAGCCTACTTCTCCCTCTCCCACTCCCCCTGCTTGTGTTCCCTCTCTCGCTGTGTCTCTGTCAAATAAATAAATAGTATCTTTAAAAAACAATTTTTTTTTAAGATTTTCTGAGCACTTACTTAACTTTTTCATAGAGCCCTTAGACTTGTCATCAGAGATCAAGCAATTATCAAGAGAATGTTTTACAAACGTTGGACTCACAACAACTCTGTCTGCAGTTGTTCAATTAACTAATAATTATTCTTATATAAGTACAATCTTCAAGTAGACTACTTTGGACCCATAAAATGCCTTAGCACAAAGAGAATCATGAAAGCTCTGCCAAAAATACAAGAACAATTATCTTTTCTTATGGTATCACTTTTCAGCAAGCTTACATTACCACTATAGTCCCTTTTGTGAGGAATGCCTCATTCACATGCCAATTACCTCAACCTTGTTTGTGAGAAGTAATGTTTTTCTAAAATATAGACACACCTATACACAAAATCTTTGCCTTCACTGAGGAAAAAGATCTCTCTCCACTTCAATTCCCTTCAAATAAAGACTATATTCAGGTTTATAGAGCACAGGCTTTTTTCCCGTCTTACGATGCAACATGGGTTTCTTTCTCAAATACATTTAATTGAAGTGTATGCTTAGGTACGCAATAGCTAATGTTTAGTGTAAGCTGGCCAATGTCACCATTAGTTGGAGGAAGGCTCAAAAGTACAAAAATTAATGATTTTTAAACCTGTGTATAAATACTGTGATTGTGTAAAATACATGCATCTATGAAAATACAGCATAAAATGGAGAGTATTATCTTACTGTGAGCATAATATTCTAGCCAGTGGTGGACACTATCCAACCAAGTAGCTATAACAGGGATATGGCTGTTTTTTCATCTTTACTTTGTTCTGCAAAGTCTGGCTTCTATGTAGTGTGAAAATCCTGTGAGGTAATAAAGAAACATATTTGTGCTCAATCATGGCAGTACAGGAAAGCCGTACTTCCAATGTCTGTCTTGTATCATTTTAATCAGCCACTTAAAAGGATTTTAATTATTGCAATTAAATATGGTAAGCTAGACTTGATGATACTGATTACAATATGATGGCTAACCAGGCACCTTGTATGATGGTCAAGGCCCCAAAACATCAATAGTCATAAATATGATGGGAATTTCTAGCCTTCTACCTTTTTTAAACATGTTCCAATTTTAATGATATACTGGATATAACTATTTTCTTCCTTTTTATGGCATAACCATGATTAAAAAAAAGCAGTTACCTATACTATAAATGGCACAGAGTACAAAGGATATATTTATAGTGACAAAAATGGCTTACACTCTAAATTAAAGACCAAATTATTAAGTAATTGAAAAAAAATCAACACTAAACTGGAAGGTAACTAACAAAATCCTGAGGAAAAAAATAACAAAACCTTTTACAAAATATTGAATAATTTTTCTTTCTATGTGTGTCTTTCCTTTCTCCGATTACCTCACTCAAACTCAAATATTATAAAAAACATAAGAGAACTTAACAATGGTAAATTAATACCCATCTTTGCATATTGTTTCCTAGAAAACTGACATGGATTTCTCACACGGCAGTATCTCCAAAAACAGTACAATACATAAAGTGTTTTTCTTTTCCTTGTCAGAAGTAGAAGACGAGAAAGACGTCCTCTAAATTTTCTCCTTTAGTTATCAACTATTTTGTCCCAATTCATGCTCCCTCCCTCAAACCCATCGAGCCTCTGTAAGACAACATATTTAAAATCCATTTCTTGCTGCCCGAGCCTCTCAGCTCAATGAAGGCAGAGCTCATGTGTTTGCCTGCCCCTGAATATGCAGAAAAAGATATTCTATGAAGAAATATTTTTACAGAGAACTAAAAATACACAAAATGAAATAAAAATATAACATGATATGAAAATTGAGGTAGTCTGAAATTTTATTTTTTGGCCCTTTGCCGATTATTTCTATTTTCTTTTTTTAGCTATTATAAATACCACAGCTAACATAAACACCTCTTTTCAGTAATCTGATATCTGACAAGCATAGTGATGTCCTAATATTCCATTTTTGGGCCAGACTTATATCTCACAGTAATTTTTCTGCATTTGGTTCAAATATTTTTAACAGCTGCTGCCTGAACCACTCTATAATCCTGGTCCTTACTACTTGATTGCTCCTTTCTCTTTCGCTCCTTTTTGTCCAGCTTCATCAAGGGTTAATTTTAAGGACTGATCTTCAATTTTCTGATATTTCCTTTCATGTCAGCAACCTTGGAGGCCTATTTCACCCAGCTGATTCGACGATGACGTTTAATTCCAAGCCTCTAACACCAGCCCGGATTTTGTTTCCAATTTCCAGGATTCCACTTCCAAATCCCTCTTAGACATTGCCTGAGCTATGTGTGTCACTTTTACTCAAACTCATTTCTCCTGAAACTGGTGAGTTTATCCATAAATGTTCTCATCCTCCTAGACACCTAGGCCTGAACCACCCAAATCAACTTTTCTTTCCTTGGCCCCACTTATTCTATAGCTGTAAGTCCTTGGACAGCTCTTTGGAACAGCTCCCTTTATGTTTTATTCTTAACACTATCATTGTTTTGATACGGTCACCTCAACTTTCAAATACATTATGAAGTTCCTAATTTATATTCCTACTCATCCTTTGTTCATTTTGCAAGCATTTTTCCAAGCTTACCAACTTCGGGTTATGTGTCGATGTTGACAGAACAAGAATCCTATCCCCACTGTGTTCCTTGGAGCTATTTATTTATTTAGTATGTCTAAATGTTTCTACTTTGGGGCCACCTGGGTGATGCAAGCTGGTTAAGTGGCTGACTCTTGGTTTGGGCTCAGGTCATGATCTCAGGTCCTGCGATCGAGCCCCATGTCGGGCTCCACACCAGTGGAGAGTCTGCTTGAAGATTCTCTCTCTCCCTTTCCCTCTGCCCCTCCCCCTGCTCTCTCTCTTTCTCTTTCTCTCTCTCTCAAATAAATAAATCTTTAAATGTTTCTATTTTTTTTAAATGCTTCCAGGTAAATTTTTGGGTCTTCAGAATTTTTTTTAAGATTTTTATTTCTTTATTTGAGAGAGAGAGACAGATAGACAGAGACACAGACAGCAGTAGCAGGGGGAGGAGGCAGAGGGAGAGGGAGAAGCAGGCTTCCCGCCGAGCAGGGAGACCGATGCGGGGCTCGATCCCAGGACCCTGGGATTCATGACCTGAGCCGAAGGCAGAAGCTTAATGGACTGAGCCACCCAGGTGCCCTTAAATGTTTCTATTTTTTATATTAAAACATAATATTGCCCCTAACCCAAACTGTCAATTATTATAGGACATACAACTTTTTTTTTTTTCAAATTGGGAACCTGAAATATAGGATGATACGATGAGATGTCCAGAAATGACAATAATTACAGCCGCAAGAAAATTTCTAAGTTAATGGCTCTTAGTATATGTGCTGCTGCCAGATGCACAAGGCAGATGGGAGTTTTTAAGATGAAATTTTGTCTCAAACATTCATCACGGCAACTAAATACAGTTTTGATAGAAAACAATATAACCAAACCTTTATAGAGGTATTCCCTGGGGACCAATCAAATGCCATGTGAGTGCCAATAATTCTCAACTGCACACTTCAAAAAGTTGGGAATGGCTTTTTTTAAGTTAGACAGAAAGAAGTGGGGAGACACTCTGGAACCCGGGATATTACATATCAAGAATTATCTAATAATTCAAAGCAGACGATGGGAGATAATTTTCTTGTATACAATTTAGATGGTTTCGTAGAGGCATGCAAAAAACTGCTCTGATCCCATATTCAGTGACTGGCCTGTGGTTAACATTAGGATAAGGCAAAAATGTGGATAAAGGATAAGAGTTCCACCATGTGGTTTGCTCTTTAGATGAAAGCAGAGGCATAAATTCTAATTTAATATTAAGTCTTTCCGGTGCAGCCTGAAACTATATTTGGCTTGAAATGTCTTCATTTTATTATTCTTTTCTGTCCTTTCTTATTCTACAGGATTTCAGTTTCACCTTCATAATTTTTTTGTGTTAGCCAGACTTGCCACATATCATAGTCTCAAACATAACTTGTGTATGTGTGTACACATATATATATACATATTATACACACACACACATACACACATATATTATATGTGTGATCTCAGAGTCTAAGATTTTAGGACTTAAAAAAAGTTCCAAATAAATAAATATTTCTAACTCATGAAACTGTCGTTAGGTTTCTAATGCTTATTGCTATTCCAGATGTTCTTGTTGTAATAATGAACAATAAAGAAACTTTTGAAATGAAGCATATTGTTTGATTTCTGTCAGCTTCCCGCCCCCCCCCCCATTTTGGAATCACTTTCTAATCCTTGGTTTGAAATGAATCTTCTTCATTAATGAGAATTAACTACCCAAAGGAAATACATCTATGTGGAGTTCTTCCTTCTCTAAAATGTTCTGGGGAATAACAACCCCAAATTGAAATCAGACTGTAATTTTATCATCCAAAATCAGAAGTAGAAACAGGAAACAAAGACCCCAATACATACAAATTAGATCCTCAAAAGACATGCATTGGTATTAAACGGTTTCAAAACTTTACAAGATAATAGAAGTTTTGTCTTTTATTTTCAACATAAAAGAGCCACAGACCAATTTAAAATAGCAACCTTGTTCTAGATAGGCTATCAAATTCCTTTATTTGTAAGGCCGAAGTGAAGGAGGAGAGATTCATGACATGATTTGTACTTAGCAAAGACTAGATGAGCCAGAGGAGTTATGGTTTCCTCAGCTACAAAAAAATTCTTTTTTTTTTTAAAGATTTTATTATTTATTTGACAGAGAGAGACACACCAAGAGAAGGAACACAAGCAGGGGGTGCAGCAGAGGGAGAGGGAGAAGCAGGCTCCCCGTTGAGCAAGGAGCCTGATGCAGGGCTCGATGTGGGGCTCGATGTGGGGTTCAATCCCAGGACCCCGGGATCATGACCCAAGCCGAAGGCAGATGCTTAACGACTGAGCCACCCAGGTGCCCCAGCTACAACAAAATTCTTAACGCAATGAAACACATAGCTTTTCAGAGTAAACCAAGATGAAAGGAATAGAATGAAACTGTCTTATTTGCCATTTATTTGACTTTCGTGGCCAAATAGCACCAGAAAATCTACTTCCTGATTTTATATTATATTTAAGCAGAACAAACTATGCTTAAGTGTAGTTTGTCAACGACAACAAAAAGGCATCATGCTGTTTCAAAGAAAAAGGTTTCAAGCGTTGTAATCACAATTTGTAGAAAGTTCAAGAGTCTGAGAACAAGGCAGACATCAGTTTGAACCCAGGCTCTATTACTTCACTAGCTGTGTGACCCTAGGCTTTATCTTCACCTCATCCAGCCTCAATCACTTCAAATGTGAAATAGGGATAATCACAGCATCTATATCAATAGGTTGTTGTGAGGAGGAGATAATATAAATCACTTTGTAAACATACGTAAAAAGAATGACCGTTAATAATTGTAAATTTTTGTTGGTCAAATTAGTAAAGAGTTAATACACACAAAGGACTTGGAATAATGCCTGACACATAATGTTAGACACTGTCATTGTCATTATTAAATGGTAAAGGGGAGCCGACAGAATCTGAAGGAAAAGCAAAACTGATCCCCTAACTTTCATTCCTCTAGGAAATGACAAGAATCCTTGTTTGCTATAGACTTCATAGACACTAAGAAGTCAACCTGATGAGGTAAAAAGATAGTCAAGGATTGTAGAGGTATCATTACTACCTTTGACTTTTCAGTTGACATTGAATATGGAACAAAATAGACGGAAAAAAGAATATGGAACAAAATATTGAGAAGAACTTGATAAATAACTCATGAAGAGATTCCACATGTCTCCACCCCTGCCCTTAGAATAAGCAGCCATTCAAGGAAGAGGCTCAGGTAAGTTCTCTGATGTCTTCTGATTCCTGCTTTCAGCCCTGTAGCCACCAAGCCTGGGAGCCTGGTAGGCAGAGCCAAAGGCCAGACCCCAGAGAGACACAGACTGCGGGCTGCATGCGGGAGGGAGGGACTGGGAGGAACGGGAAACGTTATCCTAAGGTCGAAAATAATATTGCACCCCCCTCTCCAAAAAAAAAAAAAAAAGGAACTTCAATAAACTATAATCTCAGAGAGTCAAAGAGTTCTGGAAAATTTTACAAGTTGTTCTTTGAGCACCTTTGAAGAAATTCGTAGTCTTTGCCTCATATTACATAAAGCACTAAAGAACATTTCTGATTGTTTACTTCAAAAGGTATAATGTCCTAAATTCAACATACTTTTAATAAATATTTTTATTTGTTTTCTTTTTGTTTTCCTTAGAGGGCCTATTTATGAGATTTGAGCTTAAAGATCACTGTTAGAGGTCATGGTTCTTTCTCTACAGACTGACCAAAGATTTATGCATGGTAGAATGAGATTTCAGTGGTCCGCTTAGAAAACAAAAAAATTTTCCAAATCCCTTGAAAGACATGCACTCCATAATTGGAATTAACAGGCTTAAAAGCAATTGCTGATGAATAACTGGATGATGACTGGAAGTAATTATTTTACTTTATTTTATTTATTTTTTTTTAAGATTTTATTTATTTATTTGAGAAAGAGAAAGAGATAGAGAGAGAGCATGGGAGGGAAGAGGGTCAGAGGAGAAGCAGACTCCCTGCTGAGCAGGGAGCCCGATGCGGGACTCGATCCCGGGACTCCAGGATCATGACCTGAGCCGAAGGCAGTCATTTAACCAACTGAGCCACCCAGGCGCCCTGGAAGTAATTATTTTAAAGCAGAGTAAGTCACAAAATATAACCTTTCACGTAAGTGACTGAGAGGGTGGGTAAAGAGAACTCACTATTACTGACGTAAACACTGAGTTAGTCTTGGTAATGTTTAACTGCAGGAAACACCTGAAATGAACAGGCATTTTGGCTACGGCACCTAGCACACAGTAGGTGCTCGATAGATATTTGTTGAGTGAATGGATTAATGTATAATTACAATCTACTTATTATTAACATATTATTACAGGCCTACTATGCAGTCTTATTTATTCTATATGTTACATTTTTATCACATTGTCTATATTATAAATATTGGCCAATGAACTTGACTACAATAGAGATTTGTTAACAGAGGCACATCACCATATTAATGCTAATGAATCTTCCTTTTGAGGCATAAAAGGACATAGGGAAAGACATCTATTGAAAAATATTTGTTGGCTTTTAAGATTTAGGTTCCACCAGGGTGGTATTCTTCTTTTAGAAAAAAAAATCTCTGACATGATGAGAAAATATTATCTTTTGAATGATATCACTATTCCTTAGAGTTACTAGTAGCGAACTGTGGCTATAAAATATGAAACAGCTAGAACCTGGATAAAGCACAAAATATCCACTGAACTCCTGGATATTTCAAAATATATGAATATAGTTACTGAAGTTCTTACAACTATTTGTTAGCTAATTCTAACCTAGTAAATGTTTATGTATATATATGATATAAATATTATTTCATGTGTATATATATATATATATATATATATATGCTATTTTCTCTCCTTCCTTATATTATACATACCCTTGCAATGTGATCTATGACTAAAGAATAGGATATGGAGACAAACAAGTAATGGAGCTGGGAGACCCAAGCATATAGACTCGATTCATATAAGTGCATGAATACTTTTATTTTACTCTTGTTTTTTTAAAGATTTTATTTATTTATTTGAGAGAGAGAGAATGAGAGACAGAGAGCACGACAGGGAAGAGGGTCAGAGGGAGAAGCAGACTCCCTGCTGAGCAGGGAGCCTGATGTGGGACTCGATCCCGGGACTCCAGGATCATGACCTGAGCCGAAGGCAGTCGCTTAACCAACTGAGCCACCCAGGCGCCCACTTTTATTTTACTTTTACTAAGGCCCGTAGCATTAGTATTTTGCACCTGTAGATGTGATCTGCATTAAATCCAAGTAAACATTACATCACGCTGTTTAGATTCTAATTTTCAGAAAGGGCCACATTCACCTTTCATTTGACTTAAGTGCAGTTTTAAAAGGGAAACATGTTATCAGTTTAAATTTCTACAATATCTACTTTCCACTGCCACATTCACTCTTCAATTTATAATCTGTCTTACTCTATTGATATTTTCTGTTTATGCATCAGTCTCTCCGGCATCTTGGAATCCTGAGTGTCCTACAAAGAGTAGGTCCTTATTCCATGTTTACGGAAGTACAGTTTGCTCTTGCACTGTCTTCCTCCAACTATATTGTGGCTATCTTCCATTGATTTTGGGGTGCTGTGGTAAGATCCACAGTGATTTTTTTCTATCCATCTTTCACCTGATGGACCTTCGTCTCTTATAGAGGAAGCGTACTCTTCAAGGGTAACTGCATACCAAATAGTATCTTAAACAACAGTACAAAAGCCACATAGTTTACTCATTACTTATTATTACAGATAGGTAAAAATACTGGCATTGACATGAATACCAACATATCGATGTGTAACTGTCTTCTTTTATCATAAACATAAAAATGTGAATAACTGAAAGGAACAACTTCACTAAAGGCACTCTTAGAAGTTACATAGTAAATGGTAACTTCTGCTACAGGATTCAATTTTTTTTTTTTTTTTTTTTTTAAGGAGCCCAGAAAAGTCACTTAGCAATGTGAGCTATTGAAAGATCATTGTTAAAATAGTTCACTGTTTTCAGGGTAATTCTTTCATGATGTGTGTGTGTGTGTGTGTGTGTGTGTGTGTGTGTGTATTTCTTCAAAGCAAATGGAAAATATAGTATCTTCCATTCTCCATACTATGTTATAATTTAACATAATCTTAATCTTAGAAATTCATTCTTTGGGTTACCTATGAGACACCAAGTGATTACCTGGCAAATAGCATTAGCACAAAGGCTCAAGTCTCTTACCATCAAATCCATCTTCTTCTGACCCTAGTTCATCATCTGAGCAGATGTTGAGGACATTTACCAGCATCTCAGTCACTAAAAAGGAAAAGAATAAAAACAAAAAAGTTCAGATTTTCTATTATAACCTGAATTATTACTCTGGCATTATTAACAAGCAAGCTCAGCAATAACATCTCTTAACTATATTGTATATAGAATCTCCTGCAAAGTAGTTTCTATAAAATCCAGATCATAAAAGATAACCGGCTTTGTGATTCTACACACTTTATAAAAGTATTAGCGCATGTCTACGAAATCCTATGGTAACATTTAGCTAGCTATAGGTCAATAGACAATAGACAACCAAATATGTGGCTGTGAGTATACTATACATCTATGAAGGAGGAAATGGCTACTTTTGAATTTTTATTTGTTTGTACTATGATGGATGCTACTAGATGTAGACCACGTTGTGACCTTCTGTTTTGCAGGGACTCAGTGAATGCTGGATCTCTTTTTTAATTTTTTTAATCCCCCAGAGAGCCCAGCAGGGTGATAGGGATGTAGTTTTGTGTTTAATAAAAATCAATGGTTGATGAACTAATATATTTGAAGTAGTTTTGAGGATACTAATTTAAAAAATGAATGAGTTGATACATGTATCACTAAATTTTATTTTCAAAAAGGCTTTAACAATAAAGCTTAGGTAAGTTTAATAAGAAATTCAGTTGGGTAAATTGATTACAATAAAATTGCATAGAAGTGTTGTCGCAGAAATTAGTATTGTATCACTTTTACACTAAGGTGCATGTTATTTACATTTAATAGTTTCTAAAATTAGGTTGGGTTCTATCATGAAGGTGAAAAGAAACTTGCCCACTATTTCCTCAAGAGCTAGTTTTTGAAATCAATGTTCTTGTAGAGTGGAAGGCATATGATAAAGAGTAAAACATCAGTGTAGCCAACATTAATCCATAGCTTCAGTTTAATTATCAAACGTGAATTATGTACTCAAATATATGAATAGGTTCTTTTATTACAGATGTTCAAAATCTGAACATTTAATGGAAACAGCCCAACTGAAGGGTGTTCAAAGGGTGCCCAGCAGTTGTCAGGATTCACACTGCTTCTGTTTCCCGAGAAGCCAAAGGAGGACGGTAACACATACCGTGTTCTGATCAGGGTGGGAACATGGTGACATGGGTAGTGCTGGGAACACTTATCAGAGACTATCAAAATTGACTTTTGGCTTATTTTGGCATCCAAAAGAAAGATTTCTTCACTGACTAATCATAACTTCCTGATTTAATCATTTTAGGGTATTTAAAGAAAAAAACCCCACAAGTATTCTAGGAAAATAAATATTACATTAATATATTACACATATTTATTAATATAAATAAAAATTTTAGAAGAATGTGTAGTTTTTCTCTAAAACCCCCCTATGGGGATGCTGAAACATGTGCAAACTCTTACCTTCATTCTGATGCCTATTTACCTGCTCCAATGCGCTATGTGATAAGGTGCATGAGGAATGACACCGTCTGTTCCCACTAGGCCTCCTGAACTAACTGCTCAAGCTCAGTGGGTACAGGCCTTTCCTTGAAAATTTTTGTTGAGGTTTAGGTCAAAACATAAAACAAAACGAAAGGAGAAGGAAGGAAGGAAAGGCAAGCCAATTCTTCTGAAAAACTGTGACAAGTTAATAATTGTAACTTTTTAAATGTAAATTTGTCTCACCTTGTAACACATTAATGGTTGCTATATTTGTCATGAACTATTTTTGTTGTTGTTGTATATACCGTCTTTCAAATTATTATAGCCACTGATCACTATCATACAATGATTATTATCAACATCAGAAATGCGAGGAAAGCATAGCTATCTTAACCTATTAATCTGACAGGGAGTTTGTAAAATAAAATAGCACTTTTGAATTAATACACAGGGGTAAGGAGAAAAAATAGCCATTATAGCTTGAAGCCAGTTAAAACTATAGATCTGTTATTTTTAAAAGAGTTGTATTGATCCAATGAGATGATACAAATGCTTCTGGTATTTCTCATTGGTTTTGTTTCCCCTTATTTCAGTCATTGTATTTTGTTAACAGGGTACACAGTGACATACTTTCAAATCACTTCTTTCCTGTTGCAACGTGTGAATTTCATTGTTTAGAACAGTCCCCATCTCCTCTCCCTCCTTCTTATATGATTGCATTAAGAACATCTCAAGGGCGCCTGGGTGGCTCAGTTGGTTAAGCGACTGCCTTCGGCTCAGGTCATGATCCTGGAGTCCCGGGATCGAGTCCCACATCGGGCTCCCTGCTCGGCAGGGAGTCTGCTTCTCCCTCTGACCCTCTTCCCTCTCGTGCTCTCTATCTCTCATTCTCTCTCTCAAATAAATAAATAAAATCTTTAAAAAAAAAAAAAAGAACATCTCAAGATTCCCCAACACACACCTTTTTCCCCAACGAATGGCAGGGACCAAGTGAAAACATCCATGAAATTTGGAAGCCAGTATGGGTGAGGAGAACAGTTGAATTGCCTGATATTCATGACATTGTTCTCATACTTCAATACTGCAGCTGAAAAACAACAGAAACAAGGACATTAGATTCAAATGCACATACTTCGCTTCTCCACATGGCTGTAGTTGATCCAGAGAATTCAACTATGTGACTTAAGTTCCAAAATATCAAGACAAGTCATCAGTCCCAAGTGTTTACACTATTAGGAATTAAACTATACTCAGTGTAATATGTAACTACACACTATATGAATGCTAATATGAAATAGCACTGAAATTTGGCAAATATTTATATAAAATAGTTAATCAAATGTCTGTCAGGAATTGGTCAAGCTCCTCTCACAGCCAAGAACATTCTAATCTTATTTAACATCTAATGACCATAATAAAAGTGATATAGCTAAATTAGTTTGACAATTTAATAATCTCCTCAAATATTTGAACAGAATTTACTTCTTTGTTTTCAAAAAAAAAAAGCACACATTTCCCACTAGAACTCACAATAGTTGTGTAAATTAGATTGCATTCTTGACTTAATAAAATAAAGCGTTTGGACTGAATCCTGCATAAAATATTATACTGATATCTGACTTTACCCTTGACCTCTGAAAAGGATGCACCACCCATGACTTTAGGAAAATGAATCTGCCCCTTTCACTCTGCTCTGCATGGTGTCTGAAGGTTAGATACACAGTCACATAGAAAGTTATGGTTGCAGAGATCCTAAGAGCATCGCCAGTCTCACTTCTAACCAGATTCGGAAATTCATTCTATGACAATCCTGATACAAGTTTAGTAGGTCTCTGTGAGTTCTTTCTTTCTTTCTTTTTTCTTCCTTCCTCTCTCTTTCCTTCCCTCTCTCCCTCCCTTCCTCCCTCCCTCCTTCCTCCCTCCCTCCCTTCCTTCCCTCCTTCCCTCCTTCCTTTCTCTCTCTCTCCCTTTCTCTCTTTCTTATTTCATTTTAAGTATTCTCTGCACCTAACATGGGGCTTGAACTTACAACACCAAGATCAGGAGTTGCATGCTCTGCTGACTGAGCCAGCCAGGCGCCCCTCTGTGACTACTTTAAATTTAGGAAAAGCTACCTGTTTTAACGGCATCATATGCTCTATGGATAGACAGTTTTAAATTGTGGGAAATTCTCAAGTTGAGTTTAAAACTTCTTTACCATTTACTGATCCAAATCTGCCTTCTGGAAAAATACAGAACAAGTATACTTCTGATTCTAAATGAAAATCTTTTAAATATGAAGAACAAAACTCTCACATCATATCTTCTTGAGCTTTGGAAAGATTTTACTTTTATTATCCTCTCATGGCATGATTAGAATCACATTAGTGGAAATTACTGAAGAGATCCTGGATGATATCAAATGGGTTTTTTCTTGTTTTGTTTAGGGGTTTAAAACACAGAAAAATCAATCCTTTCATTACTTTTTTACATTGTAGCATTTGATTACAGACAACAGAGCAAAGATAGCCCTTCAAAATCTATTTTTTGAAAAGCTACCACAAGTTTACTGCGTTTGAGCCTTTACATTAACTTCTTACTTAACGATATCTTTAACATAGATTTCATAACTGCATTGCTCCTTCATAACCCGAAATATACATATACATATATACATATACATGTGTGTATACATATATATAT
Source organism: Callorhinus ursinus (assembly GCF_003265705.2). Taxonomy (NCBI): domain Eukaryota; kingdom Metazoa; phylum Chordata; class Mammalia; order Carnivora; family Otariidae; genus Callorhinus; species Callorhinus ursinus. The sequence goes on from NW_027397066.1 coordinate 82,834,121, forward strand.
ACGTGTGTGTGTGTGTGTGTGTGTGTGTGTATACATATATATATATATATATATTTATTTAAGCAGGCTCGTAGGCCCCACACCCAGTGCGGAGCCCACTGCTGGGCCTGAACTCATGACCCTGAGATCAAGACCTGAGTTCAAGACCTGAGCTGAGATCAAGACTTGGACGCTTAATCGACTGAGCCACCCAGGCCCCCCACATACCACCTTTTAAATATAGATGCTCAGAAGCTAAGGATTCATCTCGGTATTGCTCTTAATTTTTTTTTTTTTCAAGAAAATTCTTCCTATTCCCTTTGGTTCTTCTTCAGATGAGATGGCTTTTAGTGCCTTTTCCTCATCCTGCTCATCCTTATTCTGGAAACATACCACATTGGCAATGCCCCTAAAAAAGTGTGGCCCAGAACAAATAGAATCCCTTTGGTGGGTTTAATCATTGCAGAATATGAGGAGGATGTATTGTTTCTTCTGTAATTTGGATACTATATATGTCATATTGCAGCCTACAAGTATGTTGATGTTTTCAGCAGCTTGCAGTTAACTAAAATCATACTTGAGAACAGTATGGTCTTTGCTTTGAATCATATTTCTGGCTCACCAGCATGGTTCCAGGGAACAGAATCACGATACTTTGGGGACAAGAAACGCAGGTAGTGCAGTCAACATTGATATGAAGGGAATTATTCTCTTCTTCCCACAGAATGCTAAATCCTGTATATACTTCTATACTCCCATTCTTCTTTAAGTTACCCTACCATTTATGCCATATGACACTTGGCCTAAGGATACATTCGTATAGTATTAAAGGCATGCAAAATGAAAGAATCATGGCACATTACCATACCCCTACTTCTGATCTGCCAGATGGAAAAGGTGAAGTATTTCCCACCTTTGCTAAGTACTACCTGAATACCAGCTCCACTGAAAAGGTCTTTACTATTTTTGGATACAGCATATTCCTAGCAGAAGTGTATCCTCATAAATTCCAAAGGATCTTTAAGGTTCTAAGTTGTCTTTTTTTTTTTTTTTTTGGCTTTATTTATTTATTTGACACAGAGAGCGAGCAAGCACAAGCATGGGAGCCTCCGGCAGAGGGAGAGGGAGAAGTAAGCGGAAGCTCCCCATCAAGCAGGGAGCCCGATGTGGGGCTTGATCCCAGGACCTTGGGACCATGACCTGAGCCAAAGGCAGATGTTTAACCGACTAAGCCATCCAGGTGCCCCTAAATTGTCTTTTTGAAGAATAATTTCTCCTCTAAGTTTCCCCCTCTTTTTATTGGCATTAGGTTGATACAGCCGGAGTAAGGAAAAGAGATGTTATAACAGTGCCCTGGAGGAAAGGGAGAGGTTCTATAGAATACGTCATTTAATCCTTACTACAAATCTGAGAGGCGGGTGTGACTGCCTTATGTTATAATCTAAGGAATTGAGGTTGAGAAATGACGTGGCTTGCTCAAGATCACACAACCAGTAACTGGATGATCTGACTCATATTTAAACTCAGCTTTTACTGATGTCAAATCCATCCCCTTTCCACCATTCCCTTCTGTCTCTTATAAATTATAAATGGATGAATTCTAGTCCTAGCGGTTATAGTAATTTAACCTTGAATATCGTATTCATAATTAAATGTTTTAGCTTTTGCCAAAATACATATTTGAGAAAATGAAATACAATGCAAATTTACAACTGAGGGTGCAGCTTGCTCAATAGATAAAACAGAAGTTCTGTTTTGTAGCTGGTGAGATAAAGCATTTATTCATTCAACATTGACTCAACACAATTTATTTGAGCGCCTGAAAAAGCAGAAACTTTTTTTCAGATTTCATTTTTGTTTATTAACACCAGAAATAATACATTTTAACAGTGGCTACATTTACTAAGCATCTGCTTTATGCCAGGCACTGTATTTGGTCCTTCACAAAACATCACAAATCTTCACAATAGTCCTCAAAAGTAGTTCTTAATCATTTGCATTTTGAAAATAAGCAAACAGAGAGGTTATTTGCCCAAGGTCACACCTGAGAAGTAGTTAAATTCAGTTTTGGCCTGAATCTAAAGTCCCTGATCTTTCTAGAATTCCATGATATTCTCACCCCAACTGCATAAATCATTCAATGTCTGCCAAGTTTTAGACACAGATTCTCCTTCCACATTTATTCTTTGTAAAAAAAGAACACTGGATTGGAGGGCCAGGAGCCCCAACTGCTAGATGGGTTCTCTCATTTAATACTCACAAGACCTGAGGCCACTTAATGTTTTGAGGTCTCAATTACCTCCCCTAACTTTATTTAGAAAATTTATATGACCACTTCCAAATCTGAATGACAACAAACTTCTGGAACAAAGACCTCATCATTAATGCAATTATTGATTAATATTCTCAGTAATTCTAGAGGCTATTTATACTTTTCTACTTTTCTATAGGTTAAAAAGAGAATAACTCCAACTTAAAAATGCAAAAACACCAATATGTATTCTTTTTTCTTCAGCAACATAAAGTATTCATGCACAAATAGTTCCCAAATAACCTCACCTTAATAGGTTACTCATGAATTTTTATGTTTTTGTAATATATGTATATCACAAAAATACATGGAAAAAAAACCCCTTCAAACCAAACAGTCCCAAATAACTTTAGTCATGAAATTCCCAGTTAACATTTCATCTTCCACCTCCCACATCTGTCCTGCTACCTGCCTCTAACTGTCACTGGGATTACAAAACTCAACTAAAGCCCTAACAGTGTGCTGTTCTCTGAAGTACTTGAAAGACATTTATCTCTAGTGCAGTATAAATAATACAAATGGTTGTACTTCAAGAATCACTCGAGACCAACTCCTGAGGCCTTGTCTGAGAAACAGAGAAAGAACAAAGTCTACCATCAAGAAATCCCACTATTCCACAGGCAATTATACATGATCTCCTGTCATTGAACAATTACATCAGAGGCCTGGAGAGGGATGATGACATATATACGGATTTTTTTTTTTTTTCCTTTAAGTTCTGCTACCTGTAGACTATAGAGACCCCAGCAGGAAAACTAGCATCAGCATGTTCTTTTGGCAAAGTCCTACCATCACGGAAGGAGACATGATGGCTTGACAGATAAAATTCTTGAGATAGGACCTATATACTCATAATGTTCTTTGCCAATATACGGACCTGTGTCATTAACCAAATTTAGAGCAGACCAGACTGCATAAAAAAAAGTGCTCTTCTGTTGCACATGTACTTGTGAAGAATAGCCAGAAAGAAAAATTTGATGTAATGGAAAGAATACTAATCCCCATGAATTTGGAGGCCTGACTGCCAGTTCTTTCTCTGATGTCAAAATTATGGTCTTAAAGTTATGCAATTACTTGGTCTAATCATTTTTACTGCACCTGTAGACCCCTATATAAACATGGAGGCCATGCCATGCACAAGATACAAAATCAGTAATCAAGGGACAGCACTGGACCTCTATTATTTCTAATGACACAACTAGGTGCCCTGAATAGAGTGAACCCAAGGAATAGAATCCATTCCTCTGTTCACCACACCATGCACTAAAATGCTAGGCCATATCCAAATCTGTAAATTAAAGGGGTCTCCCCTACTTTAAAATTTGAGATTTGGATGAGACACAAAAACCAGTATTTCATAAGAATTCGGTAACATTTCTCAACATCTTTACAATTGCTATCATCAGGGAGGATGATGATAGGGCGATGAGTGAAAAAAAACAGAAATATCCAAACGGAGCTTCTAATTTAAGAGAAGTTATCAACATATTGCTAGCAAGAGGCATTAACTGGTTCACCAAACCATGGGTTCAATATATTTCAAGTGGATTTCAAGAGAATACGAAGCTTCTTTCCTGAGAGCCTTTAGATTAGTAATGTAATGCTCCCAGCATACCTCAGGCTTTCTCAACACTACTAGGTGCTATTTTCAGTAGAGGAGAGGAGAGGTCAGAAGAACGGAAATAATGAATTCTAATAACATTTTTCATCTCCTTAACTCTAACTGACCATCCATTCCCAGCTTCAAAAGATGGGACAGAGGGACAGAAAAGAAACAAAGATGAGAAGAAAGCAAATAGCGGCACTCTAGAATCATTATAAACCATCCAGAAATAGAAGGGAAAAAAAGCATAATAAAGGATTTTTTTTTCCTTTAAGTTCTGCTACCTGTAGACTATAGAGACCCCAGCAGGAAAACTAGCATCAGCATGTTCTTTTGGCAAAGTCCTACCATCACGGAAGGAGACATGATGGCTTGACGGATAAAATTCTTGAGATAGGACCTATATACTCATAATGTTCTTTGCCAATATTTTAAGATTATGCTGTATGTTGCATGAAATGGTTTTTTTGATTCTGGGAGAGATACTATACATTTTTAAAAATCTGCATTTTCCCATAGAGATGACTTTTTTAAGGTACAATTTTCTTTTAGGATTTTGTGAAGACACATATGTATAGTTTTTGTAGTACAAATTATAACATCTATAAGCACAATCTCTGATTCCTTCCATTTTGAAACCTGACTTCTAACTCTTGTCTCCTTTTTGTTTTTCCCTCAGTGTCCTGTACTTGCCCGGTGTATTCTGTTTTAAAAAGATTCTTTTTATTATTACTAGTGACCTAGGCTAAGGGGAATTTATTAATTCATGAGGGTTGCTGTATTTGGTGAGCAAGGACTACAACTTATAACTCACTTTTACTCTATAGTTCATAAGACTGATGACAGACCAAGTAGTCATTTATGGAGGCAGATTTGAAATCTTCATTTTTAGGTAATTTTGTCATAATGATGTTCTTCAGTCTGGGTTTCTTGAGAAATTTAATGTTTAAACTGCTTGATTTAGTACTTCACATAGGGTCTCTCACTGGCAAATTCTCAATAACTTCCATGTAATGACTGAATTTCAATCAACCTGAAATATTTTATCATTAATAAATATGAACATTAGGTATATATAATTTCCTTGAAGCTGTGAGCTAATGATTTTGTATTTATCAAGATACACATGTGTGTGTTACTATATACAATCCTCTCACGCATGCCTCTAGTCCTTGCCTGCTCCTTCCACCCTGTACACGCGTTCTTCATGATACCTTATTACTTTGCTACAAGTGTCCTACATAAAACTTGGGTGATTGTAACTTACTCACATGAAGGAAAGAGACTGTACCAGATATATCTATGAAATGATCCGAGCCAATTTTATGATTATGTGTGTGTGTGCACATGTGTGTGTGTTATGTGTTTCTCTTTTTCATATTGTGTTAGTAAATTTTGAACCAGCTCATTATTCAAATACAGAATTTTGGGTAAAGTCAATAAAAGGAAAATGATGAAAGGGATGAAGAAGGCAAAGATCTCGTTTTATTCTTTTATAGTGCTTTGTACCATACCTGGTACATGGTTGGTGTTCAGTAATGTTCGCTGAAGAAAAGATCTAAGGGAAGGAAAGAGAGAAGGGAAGGACAAGATGGAGAAAGACAGGAATGACAGAGAGAAGGCAGGCGGGCAAAGAAAAACTAAAAACAAATTTTTTCCAGAACAAAACACATGTAACTTCTCAGGATGCTAACAACGTGACTAACCACATATGAACAGTATTAAGGGTACATGTTGGAATTTAGGAGAAAGATAGTATGTCACTTCAGCAGCTAAGCCCTGTTTTAAAAATTGTCAAAAAATCTCTATTTTAAGACAACAATGGAAACAATATTGGCTCTGTCACAAAGTAACTTTGTAAACGTAGACAAATATTTCTCATTTGAGCTTTAACTTCTAAACTTGTAAAATAGGAATACTTATGACCTGTTCTGTTGTTTTCAAAGTATGAAGATCAAATAAAATGATATATGTGATTAATATCCATGATAATATATATGATTAGATAAAATATTTGGCACCTGAAAAACACAAAGTATCATGATGCAGTTTCAAATTCTTCAAGGAAGGGATGGCTATCTATGTTTAACACACTGTCATTTTATAATTCCCACCTAAAGTGTCACATCGAAATACTAACATCCAAAGAGTCTGGGCCAAAAACCGATCCTTGCAATCAGCTCAAGTCCAGTGAAACGCTGTGAATTATTTCTACATTACAATTTCACATAGAGAATATTCAATATTTTTTGCCATGTCAAGAGGAAAGACAAGTTATGAGTTCTTTATCAGTTTTAGCTTTAAATTCTAATCCTTATTGTTATAATGCTAAAATAAGGCTTACGCCACTGTAGTAAATGAGAGAGAGAGAGAGAGGTTTAGCTGAAGCTTTAAACTGCTGGAGAAGTTGGCATGGCCTTAGTAAACACTGTGCCCATGCCTTGCTCTCATTCAATGCAGTTGATACTTACCAGACCCTGGCGGGAAGTACCTGGAATACTGGTGATATCTGTATGCAATCATAGAACACCCTTTTCACCTTCAAGGTTGTACCTGGTATCAAGCCCTGAGCTGCAGCCTGCAATGGTTCTAGGTTGCTATCTCCAAGATACCCTTGGCACTGAGCTAATATTAAGCCCGTATACTTGATATTTTCTGTGGAAAGTAAGATCACAGCAGACTTTTTGACATTGGCGGGGCCAAGTCTCTTGCAGATCTAGAATTTCCAGACAACGAATAGCAAGTGATAAGCCAATGATTTGGGTCTTTAACATTATGTAGATTGTCCCTGTTTTTCCTTCTACTAAATGCTTTACAGAGAATTCGATTTCTAGAGAAACAGGTTTCAGTTCAGTTTAAGAATCTTCTAACCATCTGTCAGAAGATGGAATGCAACACTCAGGACGCATCTCCCAGCTGATCCCGTTCAACTGGCAGCAGAAGAGGATTGCCCATGAACCTGCACGGAGGATAATTTAGCATTGCTCCAGATCCTGTCTTCATCCTCATTTAAGGTCTTGTATAACTTCAAGAGCTCAATCCTGTAATTCTATGGGCAATGCTCTGTGAGAAGCAAGGATTGCCTCACTCACTGTGTTATTATTACTTAGGGAAGTTCCACAATTGCTTCACTGCCAAAATCGGTAATTATGTAGTAGTGATGGTTACAAAATCAAGAGGTTCATTTGTCATAGCAACGATACTGAGCATGCATTCAATTAAAACATATATTCAGGGTAATTCTTAAATATTAAATCTTGATGGAGTTTCTATTTTACCCTCTGTCCCATTAATGTTTCTATGCAAGCAAGTGGACGACTGGACAAAACCGATCTATTTAGAAAGTGGCCTCCAACAAGGACACTTTCACAATGGAGCTGAATGAACAAAAGCAAAAGTATAAGCACCTAAGGGATACTTTTTAAAGAGAGAAATTAATGATTTATTTGAGAAGAATATAAGAGATACCCCATTTTTTAAAATAATGTATATATTTGAACGTATAACATTCATGTAATTTTGAAGGGATAACAAATGACTCTTCATTTCAAAAGCTTTTCTTTTCTTATTGAAGAACATCTCAACATAATGGAGCCATGAGTTGAATAGGGGATCAGGGCAAACACTGCCCCGAAAGCTTCCAGATAACAAAGCTGACCTGGAAGAGCACAGATAGGGGTTAACCTACAAGCACTGGAGTCAGGCTGCCAATTTTCAATCTCAATGCTATTCCCTGACCAGGTTGTGTGAACCTTGGCGAAAGTATGCAACCCTTCTGCACTCTAGTTTTTCATCAGTAAAATCAAGATTAGAATGTAATTCATGGAGTGTCGAAAGATTAAATGCATTTACACATGGAAACTTAGAGCAGTGTCTGGCACAAAGTAAATGCTCCATTATTATTATTATTATTATTATTATTATTATATGCAACTTGCATGAATAAAGCAAATAACATTTATGCACATGCTATCCCAACTGAAGGGAAATATTTACATTTACTAAATATATTATTACCAACCTAAGACTTTGTAGCAGTCAAGGTGACAATGATAATGATAATGGCATAAGAAATTATAATCATAGTTAAATTAATTTCATATATTAAAGAGTACTGGATATAACAGGCAGTGAAAAGGGGACATTCTGCTAAAAACTCTCACTCCATTCATCTCAGAATGATCTCTCTGAAAACCATCAAAACTTCCTAACTGAAAGTTCTCTTCAGCCTTAAATGTCTACATAAATTTCTTTTCTACCACCTCATACTGATAATACAAAAAGTTAATGCTAAGAGTTTTCTTCATAGTTTCTGCTTTGCTCCTTCATAAGGTTGCAGATTCCATACCATTTCTCCACAGACAGTCCTAGGTTTAATAATCATTATGAAGAAATTATCTTCCCAATGTGTGTAAAACAATACTCATTGGGGTAAAGAATAAACACGTTTAATTTTTTATAATAAAATGTTTACTAAATAAACGAAGGAATTACTATTTTTTTGATAGGACTTACTTTACTTGTTTTGCTTTAGTAACAACAAGAAAAACACATAGCCTACAATTTGTTAGCAAATATCAAATAACAAAATGCTACCGTGAATATATATTTACATTTCTTATATTAAAAAAAGTGATCTCGGTGAACAGTTGCTCAAGACCAATTAAGAGGATCTTTAGATTTGATATGATGGCAGAAAAAAGTAAGAGCTGGGAAAATTGTTGCCATTGGACAAAATCTCTGGATTAATTTTATCTAACTTACAAAGCACTAGTGATCATATTTATGCCTGTGGTTGTAAAGGCCCAAAACATGCTTTAAAAATGTTTATGTCAAGCTAAAGCTTGTCCCCATGGTTAAGATAGCCCTCAGACTCTACAGAAATAGCTTCTTGCTTATAAAATGTGGGCAGTTTTGTAGGGAAGTAAACTTTTTGGCATGCTGTAGAGGAAGAGGCTAACTTAAGGTTGCCTGGGCACGAGTTCTACTCCCTTCCAAAGACCGGCCTCCCCCTGCCCCACCGCCAACCATCTCCTTTTCCTACCCAGGATAAAGATCTGATCTGTTCGGTTCTGCATTTGGATCCTGAACCAGGCAGGTGCCACATACCACTAAGTTTGTAAACACAAGGTGCGTCTGGGTGGCTCAGTCGTTAAGCGTCTGCCTGCGGCTCAGGTCATGATCCCAGGGTCCTGGGATTGAGTCCCGCATCGGGCTCCCTGCTCCGCGGGAAGCCTGCTTCTCCCTCTCCCACTCCCCCTGCTTGTGTTCCCTCTCTCGCTGTCTCTCTCTCTCTCTGTCAGATAAATAAATAAAATCTTAAAAAAAAATAAAGTTTGTGAACACAGTTCCTGAATGCTGAAACAAGGTCCTGGTGTGAAAGAACTATGCTGTGATAAGAAACAAGTGGGTGGCTCAGTCGGTTAAGCGTCTGCCTTCGGCTCAGGTCATGATCCCAGTGTGCTGGGACCAAGCCCAGCACTGGACTCCCTGCTCAGTGGGGAGCCTGCTTCTCCTTCTGTCTGCTGCTTCCCCCACTTGTGCTCTCTCTCTCTCTCTGTCAAATAAATAAATAAAATCTTAAAAAAAAAAAAAAAAAGAAATGAGGTTCTCAGGCCTGGCAACCCACAGCACTGATGGTGTCACTGAGGGCTGAGTGCTCCCCCCTAGACGTCAGGGGACCAAGGCGAGCTGGCTTCAGATATGTTGCATTTGCTCCTGCATATCCACATCACAACTGCCAATAAGATTCTTCCCTTGGTTTCTTATAGTAGCAATTCAATCCTTCCTTTACGATAGTATGCCAAGCCGTAAATTATCTCTTTATTTATAAATGGTACTTCTGAAGTCCATGACTACTTTTTAAAGGAAAATATTTGAGGATGTTGACTGTGCCAAGTTTTGGTAGAGCTAAAATGCTTTTTTAAAAGCAATTCTATCAATTTTCCTAGTTTAAAAGTCCAAACCATCATAATACATTTTTTTCCCCATCAAAAAGGGTAGACTTTTGCATGTTAGGATTTTAGCAAATGATGTTTTTCTTGTCTTATCCTCGAAACCCAATTTTGCACCTCTCTCTTCCTTAACCTACTTTAATACTGAATTAATTTTCTTCCTCATTGTCATTTTTAATCTCTGGTCTTAATTACTAAATTAGCGTGGTTACCATTTAGATTTTTCTTCTCAAATCCAAAATACATTTCACTTAATAAATTTTATTTAATTACTTAATTTTACTGTCAGTGGCTCTTCCTGGAACTGAGTTATATACCCCTGGTATGTGTATTTGTATTCCTCTATATCCATATCATACATCCATCCATTCACTCCCCCACCCATATCACAACTCATCTAAACTACAGAGAATTGACACCACATGGCAACCTCATGTAATTTACGTTAGATTTTTCTGAAGCACAGGTGTATCACTAGAGAGATAAAGGACTTAACTGTTTACATCGAGGTTTAAAACACATTTTTCCAGAGGTCCGTTATAATTTTTGGCCAAACTGACTTGTTTAAGGCAGAGTTCACATTTGCCCCTTATTTCTTGATACTGAGAGATTTTACTCTAAGATTGCTTTCATGTCACTTCGTCAGTCAAGCTTATTATCATTTGGTCTCCATGGACAAGTTTTCCACTCTCAATTAACACCACTTTTTTCTTTGAAGTATTTTCCAAGTACATCTGAATCATTATTGATGGAATTCTTTATTTAACATCTATCCCACTACCAAATTATAAACCCCACTAGCGTGAAGAAAATGTCCATCTTGTTTATTTTATACACGCAGCACCTAGCACAGTGCTTAGCATATGTAAGTTCTCAGTAACGGTTTGTTGCACTGATGAGTGGATGAGATTGAAGTCATTTTTACAGGTGGTATATTAGTATTATTATTATTATTATTTAAAGATGTTATTTATTTATTTGACAGAGAGCACAAGGGGGAGTAACAGAGGGAGAAGCAGACTCCCTTCTGAGCAGGGAGCCCGATGCGGGACTCGATCCCAGGACCCTGGGATCATGACCTGAGCTGAAGGCAGACACTTAACCAATTGAGCCACCCAGGTGCCCCAGCATATTATTATTATTATTATTATTATTATTATTATTAGAAGCAGAAGCAGTGTGCATGTGTCATTCCTGCAGTTTCTTCTGTTATTATTATTGTTAGAAGCAGCAGAAGCAGTGTGCATGTGTCATTCCTGCAGTTTTCTTCTGTTCAGTGGGTTTGGGTAATTATGAAATTGCTTTACCCTTAGGGCTACAGATTCAAAGAAGGAAAACAATTCAAACGTGCAAAGTGCTCTGCAAATGTTTAACTCCAACTTGGAAAGGGGTTTAGAACTGGTTACAACAGTAACTTAAAGTGAGATAGAGCTCTGTGGGCCTGGTAGGGCACTTTGGGTACTGTCTTGCTATTTAATTTCCAGAAAGAAAATGCTTCAATCAATGCATGTGTTGATGGCCTACCATGTATAATGCATGCTACCTGGCTTTACAATGTGTACCAAAAAGCTCCTACTTCAAACTAATTATAATCTGATTGGGAAGTTATAGCAATGCTAACTATAGGAAAAGCTAATGAGAAAAAAATTAAACGGTAAGTATGAGGGCAAATGATTGGTATTTCAGGCATTCAGAGAAGGACCACCAACAGAAGTCTTCATAGAAACAGACTGGAGTCTGGGAACAGGCCGTTTAGATGGGCAGAAAAGAGGAAGACAAGTATTCAAGATAGAAAAAAACTTATGTGGGCAAAGAGGTGGCGACAGGGATGGCCAAAATTTGTACAGGGCAATGAGCAGAACAATGCCGCTAACGTAAAGGGTTCACTCAGAGAGAAGCTGAGAGATGGGTTATAAAGGTAGATCGATCCATGAAGTGAAACTATACCTAAGAGGCTGAGGAGAATGGGGTATTTTTCTGTCAGTTTCCCTGAAGCCACTGACAGGTGATAGCAACATAAAATATTCAATGATGATAACATCTTAATACTGCACATTTTGTTGCAAAGTAATTTCATCTATTATTCACAGAAGAAATTTTTTTTCCTCATTTTGCAGAGATGTCACTGCACATCAATACATGTAAATGAGCTAGCTGTTTCACGGCAGAGCTGTGATTGCAAGCTCCATCTTCTGCCCAGGCAGGTTGCAGGAATTGTCAGAGTGAGGAGACAGAGGACAGGGGAGGGGTGGGTGGTTCGCCTGTGTTCCTGCAGGCTGCCAAGGCTAAGAACTGCGCGAATCACCGTGGGCTACACCAAGGATGGGCCACTTCCAGTCCTCATTAACTTTTAGAAAGCCACTTTTCATTGCAGGCAAGTATAGAACTACTTATCACAACCTACAGACATTGAAACATGAAGCTGATCACACACCTATGCTTGGTTTTAAGATGGCAGAATAAACCTACTTTTCTCATTGCTTCATTTTGCCAAAGAGCTCTCGCTGCTGCCTTAATTTGCAGGTGCTTAAAAATCAAATCGTATTTTAGTGATTGGGTTATATACAACTCCATAGCCTTTTACGGTCATCTGTTTCTAAGAATCAAAGGGTTAACTTAGAGATTCTTCACCGCTGTCTTTCCATTGATGATGTTTTGAAGGCGCTTGCAACCCAGCTTTCTGGCAGTGCCTTTTACAATTTTCGTTAACATTTACCTTATTCAAATACAGTACTCCTCACTTCAGCTGTGAATCACTGACTGCCACTCCCACATACTGTACCCAGTGTTAACATAATCGCTTTAAAGTGCTCCAGAGATCTTACACAAAAGTCTTTTGAAATTAGGCTCAAACTGAAGAATGTATCTTTCTTCTTTCTATCAGTTTATCTTTTTTCTCTCAGGAGGATTTTTTCTTTTATGAAAAGGTTCCCAAACTGAAATGCTTCTCTCCCCTTCCTGAGAGATTGTGATCTACCCTAAACACAAGAGAACACAAAGAGAACTACAAAGCCTCCAAGATTGCAATCCGCTGATGTCTACTGTTTTTTTTTTTTAAGTTCGCGCCTTGTTAAATCAGAACCATCGACAAAGAAGCAGTGAATATCCTGTGGGAGAAATAGCCATTGGTCTCAAGCAGAACTGCTACCCAGCATCATGATGAGTGGAAAAAAATCTAAATCTGTTTTTATGGAGTGAAATCCCAATTTTCTTTTTCTTCTTTTTTTTCTTACTGTTTTGACTTTTTTTCAATTGTTGAAAAAACTTGTATGTGTAGTCCATGCTACTTAGTAATTCCTTTGTCAAGAAAATTACTTATTTGGGCACTCCTTTCATTAGGTGAAATAGAAAAAAAAATTGTTTTAATGCCATAAAGAAATAAGAACCTAGGTGTTCAGATTGTATATACTTTCAAAAATAGTAGGATCATGATGGGACATGCAAGATGACCCACTGAGTTCCTGCATTCCTTACAGGTACCACAGGGGAATTCTCTGGTATGAGAACACACATCCAATCCAAGGGAATTCAATCTTACTGTTTTTATACAAAAGGCTTCAAGATTGAGATTTTATTTGGCAAAAAAAAAAAAAAAAAAGTTTTGGCTGCTTAAAAATAAAAGTTTCAAAAACACTGGTCTTGACTTTATTTTATTCTGTTTTTCTTTTTCTAATCAAATGTTCATCATTCTTTAATGTCCAGATCACGTTTTACCTTAAACAAGGCCTTTTCTGACCATTCTAGAATATCATTCCTTGTCCAACATACTCACTGTTTAACTCTCTTAGTTTCACTTAACGACACTGTTTTATATTTGTAATAAATCACCCAAATGTCTTACTTCATCAACTGGCTTATAAGCCCTTGGCACACCAAGAACATGGTTTGTTTTACTTTGTATGCTTCTTGCCACTGAGTACTAAAGACAGCTCCTCTTTTCTAGAAATTAGGCAACTGGGAAACAGGGGACAACTCTCCCTTGCCCCCCGCCACCACCTGCCATCCATCGTTGTGACAGAAACTTCACAGCACCTTCTGATAACTTCACTCCAGGGCCACAGAGGAGGGCCCACCACAGTCAAAATGGCAGTGTATGAGACTGTGCAGTGTGGCCATCCCACCCCACCCAGCAGGCATGTCTCTCTGGGCTATGCAGTCAGGATAGTCATGTGAAGTATCTATAGGACAGCACAGATATGCCGGGGGGACGTGGGGGGAGGCAAGGATCTCAGCAGGCCACACTCAGATATGCTGCATTAATCTTATCTAGACCAATGCCAACCAAAGTTAATGGTTTTTTCATATTTTATCCCCCATTCTGTCACACCTATAACACTCCATGTCATTTCTGAATAAAGAAATTACCTTGATAAAAGAGGATAATGTGTCCCTTGCTCCTCCTCTCTTCCTGATAGTCAGTAAATAATGCCCTCTTGTTAGGAGCGCCTGGGTGGCTCAGTCCTTAAGCGTCTGCCTTCCGCTCAGGTCATGATCCTGAAGCCCTGCATCAGGGCATCAGGCTCTCTGCTTGGCGGGAAGCCTGCTTCTCCCTCTCCCACTCCCCCTGCTTGTGTTTGCCCTTGTTATCTCTCTCTCTGTCAAATAAGTAAATAAAATCTTTAAAAGTAATAATAATAATGCCCTCTTGTTTCCTGGTCTTTTTTAGGCAGGCAAGTATGGAGTTTCATAAAGGAAGTACAGGACACTAAACCAGAAGATGTGACTTGATTGTAGTTCCTCACTACCTAACTGAGTGACCTAGGGCAAAGCAATTAGCCATAGAGATCCACTCTGCATATTAAAAGGGGGTGGGGAGTAAGGATATTTACTTTGAAGTTTAATTCAATTTTTTTTTTTTATTTAAATGAACATGAGCCTGCCTAGCGCAGGATCCAGCTCATGGTATGTACTCAATTTAAATGCAACTTAAATGTGAATTTGAAGCAATAGCTTCTTTTGCTCATTTTTTTCTTAATCCCTTACATGCACAATCACCCTGTTCTCATTGAAATCCACATCCTTTTAAAGAAGCATGATTTTTGGATTACTTTCAATTATTATTTCTTTTAAAACCTCTATCTACCAGAGCAGTTCACGACATGTAGACCCTGCTATACATTAGAATCCCCTGGAGAACAGATAAAGAAAAAACAGTGCCTGGTCTCCATGTCTGACCAATTGAATCTGTAACTCTGAAGACAATCACAAAATCTGCATCCAACAATACATGAAAAAGCCAGGGGAAAAAGACTGGCTGAAAACGCTTCATTCAAACCAAACCCAAATGAAACAGCTTGAGAATTATTGCACATGGTCTGCAAGACTGCAAGAGGGATCTAAAACCACTTACCTTTGTTATTGTATACATCTAAATAATTTGGTGCTGAGAAAATCGTAATTAGAGAAGGGAAGCCTGTCGTTTGGCTTTTCCTGTACATGCGATACCTAAAAACAACAAAGAGGAGTTACAACAAGGCTATTATGGGAAAAAAAAAAGGTGATATCAAATTACGGATTTAAAATAGAATATTCAAGTTACGTTTTGTCATTCCAAGAGAACTCAATTACATAACATTAAACAAAATTTTCTCTCTAAAGTCTGTTACACACAGACATGAATTCCTCTCAAGGTTGACAATGAAAACACACAATCACATGTACAATATCCAAAGAGGCCTTTCCTAAGTGTAACAGGCCTAGGGGAGGGTGGAATTCAAGGCAAAATCACAGTTCATATCCATGTGTGCAAGAGAGAAAACAAAGGTCACTTTTTGCACGAAGATCTCCTGTACCTACAATGTTTTTTAGAAGTTTGCTAATATTCTTGACATTAAGACTAAATAAGCAGAGCAACATATAAATCTTTCACACTAAAAACCAGGCTGATTATTTGATTTATCTGCAATACCTACGATACTCTGTTATGGTCTTCACTAAGCAATTTGCTTTTCAAAGGACGTGTGGTTAAATCTACAGGTTTTACATATTGAAAGTGTTTCTATTTTAGAACTTCATTACCAATCTCTTTGGCATCTGAAGGTCAAAGATTATTGTGTGAGCAGGGTAATACTTAATCAGTAATGAAACAGAACATCTGCAGGATCTTTGGAAATAAACCAAGAAACCAGGTACTTTTCTTCTCCTTAGATAAAAATAGGACTCTAGTCCTCAAATAATCAAAAAATACAGGAAACTCTGGCTCTTATCAATTAAGGTGAAAACACACCTCATGACTTCTATGTAACAGATTTTAGGAATATTGGTTTAGAAAATTGCCTATGAAGTGCAAAACAAAATTTTATCATTCCTTGGGTATTCTGTGTCATGTTATTTCTGGCTGACTAACCATGCTTACTTTAGTTGGGTTCTAAAGTACCTCAAATATCTGCCTTTAGGTAGATAAATAGCCACCTTAAGATTTATAATTTTATAAATATTTTGATACTACTCTCCCCAGGAGAAAATATCCTCTGAAGAAACTTCTGAAATATTCTAGAAGTATTTATTCTGCATACTGGACTAAACTTTGCTGGTGGAAAAAAAATCAGAATGTGAAAGATAATTAACACTCTCAATCTTAGTACCCTTGGCATTTTAACTGTGACTGGCTATGCCTACTTCACAACAAATAAAAACAAAGAAACTAGATGACATAATCTCAATTTTCCACAATTAATCAATCAAATGTTCAATTCAAACAAATATGCTAATTGATTTTAACTGATGAACTTAAAATATTTTCAAATAAGCAGATGACTTCAGGTCTGTAGTGGGATTAATATAAAGCTGCTTAAAATGTTCAGTTGGGAAAGTCAGTCAAAAAAGCAGAGTGACACCACTGCCCTGAAAAGTGCAAAAAAAAAAGAAAAAAGAAAAAAGAA
The DNA here is from genome assembly GCF_003265705.2 of Callorhinus ursinus. Classification (NCBI taxonomy): domain Eukaryota; kingdom Metazoa; phylum Chordata; class Mammalia; order Carnivora; family Otariidae; genus Callorhinus; species Callorhinus ursinus. Next base: position 82,850,849 of record NW_027397066.1, read on the forward strand.
AAAAAATTATTTGAGAACTTGATTGGTTGGGCATATCAACAGGTTATATCAAAGGTCAGCTACAACACGCTGAGTATATAGAATTGGATCAGTTCAGACCTGTTGATTATTGGTTGGAAAAAGCTAATTTTGAAAGGAACTTAGGATCTGCCTTGACTTAGGATCATCAGACATGGGCTTACTTCAGAATGCGGTCATCTCTATTCCTAATTTCAGCACACAGGTTATAATACTAAGTGTTCCTCCCTTTCAGAAAACTCAGAATATGAAAGAACGAGTTTAAGCATTTGAAAGCAAACAATACCTTTCAGGGGAGCCTACTGAGAAGGGTACTAGACTTCAAATCCTAGAATTCATTATGCCTTTTTCTCCCTATTACAGATTTAATGCACTATCAAACTGAGTATCTCATATTTCTTAGTTTTCTAAGCCCTTATAATTGGCCTACCAATTATACTAATAATTATACTAACCGCAGACCCTAAATTTTAAAATTTACCATGTATTACAAAATCTTGTTATGCATTTGTTAGTTAGAATATACAATTTTCTCCCTCACTTAAATGCTTCTACTTTTGTCCTTTAAAACTTCACAGGGGTCAGGAATGATATTCTTTAAATGAGAGTACACCATGCATTATCTGTTAAATATTTATGTGTAATTCTCACTCCCATCGCCAACCAAGACTGAAAAGTTGCTGGTAATTTACTCACTTACTGGACAGTGGGAAGAGCAGGATGAAAAGAAATCAGATGGACCCATAAAGTTCTTAAGAAAGCCAGCTGAAAATTTTACCTGTTCAAGCTAAAAATGGAGGCACTTTAAAGGGGAACCTCACCACACATTTGCGACCACTCATTCCCCAGGACCCTGCCATTATCTGTGTCATCAGAACACAATTTTAAGATCTAATGTCTTCAGGGAGAGAGCCTAGCAAAAAAGATCCTCCACAGCCTGAACAAAGTGAGGAAGCTGTGACCCAGGGGCTATGCATGGTTTCCATAAACCCACAAAACTGCTCACCCTGCATCTTGGGCTTCATGGGCTCGGAGTATAGATAACAAATTATTGTGCTGTAAGAATTCACATACAGCCGGGTAACTGCCAGAGACAAAAAGAAAAGAGAAAGAAGCATCTGTTATGAAATCATCAAGAGTAGCACACGTTATCTGTAACATCCCGACCTATGTGATCTGATCAAGCATAATCAAACATACATCATTCATGAAACAAGCCTCTTGGCTCTCAGGACAGATATTTTTCCCTGTGGCAGAAAAAGCACCTGCAGCTCTACTTTTTACATAATCTGAAAGGGCTGGAGATACATGAATTAGACAAAGAATGCAGGCCATTACATAACAACACTAGAAAAATGTCCACTCATAGAGAAAATCAATATTATCAAGTCTACATTTAAACACAAGTGAACAGAAGCATCAATATAACATAAGAATGGAATTTAAAATATAAACCTCAATTTTCTCAAATATAGCACTATTTGGATGCACGTGCGTGCCTGAGTGCTCTACAGAGTGGATTGAGTTAGGGAGTGAGAGAGAATATGTCTTCTGGAAACCAAGTTACCAATTTACTTATGAGTACAATAACTGATATATCATTCAAAATCTAAACAGAATTATGGAATTCACAGGTTTTAAACTGTGTACTTTAAATATGATCAACAGAACTGTATCTTAAGACTTATTCTTAACCTTGACTTAATTAAAATATTAAATACATAATCAAGATGATTTTGTCTGTTAAGGAAGTCTCAAAACCAAAGATGAGAACATTATTAAAAAATGAAATTCAAAGTACAAACTAAACTTGTAAAACCCTTGGCAATCACTTTGTCTCTGCTCTACGAATTTTTCATGAGATAAATGTATGTCATAAAAATGAATAAATTTTAGGTGTTTCAAATAAAGCGACAGCAAACTAATGCTCATTTTAATATAAACAAATTGCAGATGCCCACTAGAACCTAAACTACATGCACTATAAGGAATGATTCAGCAACCATAAAAATAGCACTTTGAAGAAATACTAAAGAGTACATGTCACTCAAATAATTTATTATAAAAGAGAAGATGAAAATAGTTTCTATGTGCAGTTTTTATTAGAATTCCTTGATCAAAAGGAAAAAAAATACCATTAATATGGTACACCAGAGTAGAGATGTTGATTATAAAAAGGATTCAGTTCTTTGCAAAACTGGAATCTGAAATCAAAAATAGTCTTCGTGCATGTGCGCACATTTATGTGCATTTGTACGCATATGTACAGGTATTCTAGAATATTCTAGCAATCTGCTAAGGAGAGAAAAAGAGGAGACCGACCTTCATGAGGCCTTTACTTCCTAGTTGCCCCAGGTCAGTCCAGTAAATAGGCCATGTAACTGATGGACATTAGTGTAACCTGCAGGCTGAAGATGACCCACGAGTATGCACATGGAAACGTGTCCACACGGTACCTAGATCAAGAGCTGAGCAACGTGTGTCTTTAAAGGCTGGTGTTCTACCCGAGGAAAAGGCGAGTATATGACCTTTCCAGATCAGTGTGTGTCAACAAAAGAAGGCTTAATTGCTGAGACACTGGCTGGTCTTTACAAAATAGCACATACGTTTGGACATATTTAGTCATAAAGTGCCCAGCCAAGGGATAACAGCGTAGGGTGGCATCCAATAATGTTCCTTCCTGATCTCTTTCAGCCGTTTATCTTTTGTGCCCTTGAAATACTTCTTTAAAAAGATAGTTTAGTGCCTTGTTGTAGCACTGAACGACAAAGGTTGTTTGTCTAGGTTTGTCACTTTTTGTCCTTGGGCAAATGGCTTGGCAGCACTTTTTTTAAATCTATTTTTTCCTTTTGTTAGAACCTACACTAGTCTTATGAAAGCATAATTTTAATACATTTTCTTCATGCTAAGTTTGATACCCTTAGGTGTTTAAAGTGTTCCCTCATGGAAAAATATATCTGATTTTTAACAGCAATCTGAAGAAAATAAAATTAACCTTGCAGCAATCTGCTAGGTTAATAGCATTAAGTGGGGAACACTTGTATTATTACTTGGAAGGAACTCATTTTGAAGAAAATCTTTAGAAATTTAAAGGCATACATAATCAAATACTCAAACTCTCTAAGAATTACAAACATTTTTCTAAATACATTTAAAAAATACTTGAAATCATCTAGATTCCCATTATTGGTCAACTGCCTGCCTGGGATACACTAAAGTCTTTAATAATATTAGGTGAAAAAAAAAAAAAACTTCACAACATTTTTATGTTTTTCAATGGAAAAGATGATATACCAAAAAGCGTTCAAGCTAAAAAGCACTAAAGATATATGTAGAATGATAGAGAAAACAGGGTTCAGAACCCCTAATACCACAGAGGGAACTGGAAAATCATTTATTCCCCAATAATTTGTCAAAGACTCATTGGTGATTTGTTCTATTTGTTAGAAGACTGTATTAGGCACAGGGAGGGTGGTATGGTAAGTGTAAGGTGTAGTTTCTGTCTTGAGGATATTTATTATCTAGGTAGGAAAGTAAAGCATTTATTGAGATATTATGAAACAAAGAAAGCACATTGGTCTGAGGAAAAATTTTGAAAAATACCTATCCCATGTTAGATCTTTTGTTTTCTTTCTTTCTTTTTTTTTTTTTTTTTTGTTTTCTTCGCATTAATGAGGTAAACCTTCTGAGGTGTTCTATGCCCATCAAGGAGAAAGAGCACCTTTTCCTCCAGGCTGGTCAGCCCAAGCATGAGCCCATGGCCTCCTTTTGAGTACAGGGCTTGCTGGATCTCAGTCCTACTCACAACCCGTCTGTGGGCACCCCTGTCAGGCAACGCTAGTATGGTTTTGTTTAACCCAGTGTGCTGAACATGTCTTGAAAGAAGACTTAGTGCAAAGATCGGTGAAGGCCAGTGATACTTTCAGCTTTGTGATATTCATTTACCAGCATGCACTAATATGGGGAAGAAGCTGTACTCTCCGAAAATTCTTTTTTTTTTTTCCTCTTGGTACATGATTATTCCTTAAGCACTAGAGAGTAGTTTCCTCTTAGAAAAGGAGGTGGAAATTTCCATGGAATAGTGGGAATCCTTAGATCTGGGTTCTTATTCCAATTTCCTGTGTAAACTCTGGAAAATTGCTTAACCTCTTTGAGCCTGAATTACCTCACTGGTAAAAATGCAGGCGGTAACATTTATATCACAGACTCAAGATAAAGATTAAATGAGTTAGCAGTATATAAATTCCCTAGTCTAGGCCCCAACTGAGAATGGTAGACATTAAACAACTCCTAATTTTCTCTCCACCACCATGTTGTGGAAGAAAGAACGCAGCATAGAAGTGAGTCAGCAATCCCAGATTCTAGTAGTAGCTGTTGTGAAAAAGAAACCTACAGACCTAAAATGGTATCACTTAGGCCAAGTCACCAACTGGGGCTTCATACCTAACCTAATGGAAGTTTCAGCCTTCCCCAGAAAAGTAAATCCTAACTGGTCAATCAGGAATGTTCTGACCTGCATCAGTGAGGTAATCTGTCACATGGGCCTTCTGCCTCCACCAAAGGCCGTTGTAATCTGTGTGAGACCCTTGCCCCTCCGCCTAAGGCAACGTGACTGGCCTGAAACAAGATTTTCTTTCCTTTTGCTAATAACCCCTCACCCCACCCTCCTTCCTATAAAAACCTTCCATTTTGTCCAGCCCCTCAGAGCCCTCTATTTGTTAGCAGGGACGCTGCCCAGGTCATGAATTGTTTAATAAAGCCAGTTAGATCTTAAAATTTAATCCGTTGATTTTTTTTAACACTTAAATTTATTGGTTGTGACTCATGTTAGATCGTTAACGGCAATGACATACGGGGAATACTAAATAGGAAAGGAGTTAGAATAAAAGCAGGAGAGGGACGGATGCAGACTGAGTATGCACAAAGGTAAAGAAGGTGCAAAAGACAAACAGGAAAAATGGGAGAGAAACTGTTTTGGCATTAGAGAAAATAGTTATTATTAGACTCATTTTGTTTATTCTCTTATTTTTGTTTCTTCCTATGTTAAACTATGCTTTAGACCTTGAATTAAGCCTCCCGGGTTTCTGTCTCTTTAACTAAGATATAGCCAACCGGCATTATTAAAATGCTTCTTTAAAGCTTTTTTGTCTTCATTTCTACTGAGTATTTTTTCCTTCTGGAAAAGCCTACTCTTCTGCCAAGCCTTAGCTAAGTTATCACCTATAAACCCTTCCCCTCAAAACTACCTCACTCTGGAGTGTAGAGAACTGCTGCGTCCACCATACTCCCATAACGTATTTGTCTAAGAGATCATTCATCATGTTGTAGTGTAAATTATGTTTATTTATCTGCTCTCCAGTGATACTGAATGCCTTAAGAGATGGACATTATTGTATTTGTCTTCATATCCTAAATGCTTAGCAGCAATCTGTCAGCTTATCGGAGCTACACGGAGCTTACTCCAGCTACCCCTGGAGTAGCCTCAACAGGGCAGTCTAGCAGGTGAGAGATGGAAAGGTTTCTTTCCCTCACCGGGGTCAGCAAAGCAGAGGCAGTCAGCCCACAACCCCTGCTAAGGGGCTGGGAGGAAGCCTCTTGCTGCCTCCTTGGTGTCCTTACCTTCTCTCAGCCCAGCAATAAGGGAGGACTCTGCCCAACAGCCAAGCTCCTCCTCTGTCTCTGGGTGCTGGGCAATGGGTCCTAAGCCCTGGGGTGTCCCGGCGTCACCTGGATGCTGTCAGGCGTACCTGTTCCCAGGGCTTGCCATGGTTCTTTTTTTTTTTTCTTTGCCCCAGGGTTCTTCAACTAATTTAATTTTACCCACTAGGTATCACGTCTGGAAGGGCTCCAACTTCTCCTGCCAGAGCTTAAGTCCTTGCTTGCACCTGGCTGCGGGCTGCCTCAGGAGCAGTGAGCAATTTTTATTTAAGGCAAACATTTTATTGACTCTTAACATCTACACAGAAAACTGTCCAAATCAGAAGATTACAAATGAATGATCTATCTTCCCCTTGTAACTAGCGCTCAGATCAAGACACAGAACATTCGTTACCTGAACCCCAGCCACTCTTCATAGCTCCTTCGCGTCACTATCGCCTCCTCACTAAGGGTACCTGCCACTCGGGCTTTGAACACTATAGATTAGCTTTCTGTAATGTTAAACTCTTATTTCAATGCTATGATCAACATGCGCTCTAGTATCTGGTTCCCTCCACTCATTGCTGTCCTTGTGGCTTTTACCCATGTCGTTATCTGCAGCTTTGGTGAACCCCTTCTCATTCGCTGTATTTAGGTGTGTAGATATACTACAATTTATTATTCATTCTATTAAATAGATAGATATTTGGGTTGTTTCCATTTCTTGGCTATTACGAATACGGTTGCTATGAGCAATCTTTTGGGTGCAAACACATGCACATTTCTAGTGAATATAAAAATAAAAGTACAGTAGCTTAGTTATATGTATGTTCAGCATTAGTGTATACTGAAGCAGCTGACTGTAATTTGGGATGAGAAGTAAAAGGGGACCATTCAGATGGTCATCTTTCTAGATGTGTTCTCTTCCATCATATTTTCATAAACACCACTTTCCCTGCCTGCAAAGAGCCTTCCCAGATGATCCTGGTTGGATATGTCCTGTTCATCCTTTAAAACTCAGGTCTAATAACACTTCTACCACGTGTTGTCCCTTAAATTCCAATCTACCCGTTTGGGTTAGGCCCCCCAACTCTGTGTGTATATCTGTATACGTGTGTGTGTGTGTGTGCATGTGTGTGTGTGTGTGTGTGTGTGTGTGTGTGATAATCTCCACATTTCTCACAGTATTTCTCACCTTGAATTTTATTTGTCATAGTGTATGGGTCTTTGCTACTCAAAAGTACTCTCCCTCAAAGGTAGGTACTCTGAGTATCTATAAAGCCTCACAGAAGGCATACATACTAGGTGCTCAACTAATGTTTATTAAATAATTGAATGAGTGAATGAATTCCCAAAAGGAAACCCATTAGGGAAACCATATGATTTGGAAGAGGGAGTGGGAAGGAAGTTCTGAAATTTAGATGTGATTTCAACGAACTAAAAACAAAAGTCTTGAACTCAGAGTGGGAAGAAGGGAAGGTGGAGTGGTCTAGGTTCTGGTTATATTTTTAAGAAAGGGTCAATAAGATGTGATGACTGATGGGTGGTGATTTCAATGCAAAAAGAACAAGCAAAAATATTTGCTAGTCTGCATGAGTCTTAACAGAACTGGTAACAGAAGCGAAACCAGGAGGAATCCCCAGTGCGGAAGTAAACCATAAGCCTTTTCAGGCAAGGTGAGTTGAGGTTAAGGTGACCATGGGCCATCTAAGATAAAAACTTCCAGCAGCCACCTAGAAATAGAGAAGTCCAGCTCAGGAAAGATAAACAGTTGAAGGGGCTTGATTTGGTAATCAAACCACAGAGTTTATATACAGTTTATAGGGAAGCTAAGTGAACGGGTGAGGTTCCAGGGAAAGGTGTGAAGGAAAAAAATGTCCAAAGCAGGAGGACGACCAAGAAAGGGCAGCAGGAAAGGCAGGGATCTGCTGGATAAGTTAGAGGAGAATCGGGATGCGGGAGAAGGAAGAACCAGAGGATTTCCAGGTGAAAGGGGTTGGCAGGAGAGTCAGCCGCAGAAGGGAAGGTGGGCTGCATATGACAAGCAGACACACGGCTGATCGGTGATTAAGCGACTGGCAGTGATTTGAGTGAGCCACAATTTGCAGCTTCAGAAACACTTTGAAAGACTGTCAAGATGTTCTTCAAGTGTCAGAGTTGAGAGGAACTTCAGAATGTCTGATGTAACTCACTCCTTTTGAAGTAAACTAACCCTGAACACAAAGCTTTCGTGGTTCATCCAAGGCAGACACATAAACTGCCAACCCAAGCACCAAATCCAGCCAACAGTTTTGTTTGGTCTACATGAAAATGAAAATTTTACCTCCAATTTTTCAGGATCCTCACAAATTTTTACAGTATAAGGCTTGGCCTCTCTCAGGTACCTCGAGTACTTGCCTGGACATTATAGGCATTTGAGTTCACAAACTGCGATCTAAGGTTACAAAGATAATGGTAGCGCTGGGGCCAAAGCTGAGGATTCCTTCCCTCGCCCCCCCCCCGTCACACTGGCTCTCTTCTCTTAACTCATGGTGGCATTCATGCATTCTTATTGATGCCTTTTTCTGTAGAACTTCATTTTATTTAAATCATGGCCCAGACACTTTGTTAGATGAGGCTAGGGTGGCACAGGAAATTAAATATGCAGACTCTATAAATGTGTCAAATAAAATTGGGAGTTGCCCATCAAAATAACTGCCAATAACTCAAACAGGTAAATTGTCACTGAGTTTCTCGACCAATTTTATTGCTCTCCCTCATGCCCCTCTAGATCAGCTTCATAAAGTGCAGCCAAAGAGGATGCCTTGACCCCTTCAAGGGAACTAAAGACAAGAATCAAAAAGCTCTAAGAGAAGGACAGCCATTTTTCTCCTCCTTAGACAAAACAGAATCCAGATTGCTTTGCCGTCCATCAGTTTACAGGCTGTGGATTTAGATATTCAGCATTTGTCATGGCTAGAGATACTAAAGAACCTCTAATGAGAGGAGTTAAACAACCATTTTGTTGAGAACAAAAGCGTGAAAACATGAATAATCCTCGAATTATCTAGTTGATGGACTTTATTGCTGATGTAAACACATCTGTGTCTGTATTAACAAAACAAAAATACCATAACTTTAGGTAAGTTCAGTACAGAACCTCATTTAGAATATGATTTCTTTGACCAGCTGACTGAGAAAACTAACATAAGAATGTTATATATACTGTGAATGAAAGGAAAGATCAATGCAATGTGCCTCAACATCAAAATCAAGAGGTTTGGCTTCTGTTTGCTATTGTGATAGTGAAGCACAACTCAGTGGTATCAAGTAAGTAATTTAAACACTCACGGTACGATGAGGGATTTAACACCACACTTCGCTTTGATATATTTCAACAATATTTATCTTTTCATTAAAACTTTTAGCAAATTTAATAAAATATTGCTTCTACATTAATTATTGAAAATAAACCTTAAGCTTTGCAGAAATGATTTTACCATGCTTCTTCATTTCACCCAAAATAGACTCATTCGACCCGGTGCCCAAATTTCCAAAACACAGAAATGAATTGTAACCTTCCCGATAAATAAGCTCAGAGCAAGCCTCTTTATTAATATTTATAACAAAAAGTATTCTTTGAAGGATGCTTGACAGTAAACAAGACTTTCTGTTCACAAACTAATTTCTCAATCACTTGAACAGATACATAAAAGGAAACTTTTTCCCTTGTAAGGAAAACTCAAGATATGGAACAAAATGTTCCACCACTGAACAAACTCTGCTCAACGTTATGTAGAGGCTGATGGGTGCTTGCTCCCAAGACAGAAGGTAAGTGCCTGTGTCGGAAACGCCCACCCCCCAGCCTCCCAGCTGCTCCCCTGGCAGGGTGGGAATTAAGCATCAACTTCAGCGCACATCACATTCGGTTTGTAAGTTTTGTTTTGTTTTCTCTAAAAACTATGTCTTGTAGAATTTAACATTCTCGATTTCCCCACAACCTCTTTCTCCTGTCACTCTAGCCACTGTCACATCAACTGTATGTCTGATGCTAAGAGCACCTAGTGAAACTGAGGCTAATCAAATGCAGAGTTGAGACAGCTAGAAAATCCTGAGGATGCAAAAACCCAACTGTGTCGCCAATTTCTTTCTGAGGTGCTCTGAAACACTGGAATGGGCAGATTCCCCTACACTGACAAGTATAAAAATTACTGTCACAATTTTGCAATCCGGCTTGTCAAAGTGCTAAAAATAAACTTACTATGGTCCCTATGTACTGAGTTACTGATAATTTTAATTTACCCAGGAAGTCTAATAAACTTAAGAAAATTTAAGTGTAACTTCAATATTGTTTAATTAACAGACTTAAAATTGTTTTCCTGATTTAAGTTATGAAAAACGGGCAAAAAATGTTTTAAGTGATTATATAATTGAATGAAAAATCAAGGCTGGCACTGGATTTTTTTTCTACAGTTCTTGAAACAGAACACATTTTCTACTAAAATTCTGCTATCTTCTTCGGCTGCCTTACCACCCTGATACCACATGCCTCTTTTATGCCTTTTCTAGTCTTCACAGATAACATATCTGTGTGTTTATACAAATGTTTTATTTATCTTTTCCTTTTGCAAGCACTAAGAACCCATCTGAACCAGACTTGCAAAGTGAACCTTTCATTTAGCCTTGTTTCCTAGAGAAGTTATACAAACATCATAAACACATCAAGCAACCCATGAACCGATAACTTAGACCATCGATGAACCAAGTGTGCTCCCGAAGGCGAGCCGTCTGTCCTCACCTGTAGAAGTACGAACACCCCCTGACTGTGTTGTGAGTGAAATGTTCCTGAGTCTTCTCGTTTCCAAAATCCTCCAGGGGGTCTGACCACAGGATATCACACATAGGTCCATAAGCAGGTGGTTCTTTGAATCGGTCTAACTAAGAAAAATAGAAGACAGAGAGCAAAATACTAATCCTTGGAAGCTTGGAATTCAGAAAATACAAATGTTGTTGCAGTGCCCGACCTCCTCCCCAGCGCAGTGCCCTGTGAGGGCAGCCCTCTTCTCTTCCCATTTCCTCTCCTGCCTTCCTTCCTCCCCCTTCTTCCACACTTCCTCTAGCTCTCCAGTTTTCCCTCCTTCCTCCGGATGAGTCTCTTCATTAACTATCTTCACCTCACTCTTTACCTCCCTCTTGTTTCTTTAATTCCTACTCTTTGCTTCTCTTTTCCTGTCTCCCAGTTTACTTTTTATCTTTTCTCTTGCTCCTCCTTACTTATTGGATCTAAGTATTTTAGTCATTACCAGTTGATGTGATTCTGTGTTTCACTTCTTGAGGAGGAGCTTCTATGTTGTTTTATCTTTGGGGAAATTTCTACTACTGCCTCCATTAAGCTGAGGCTTAGAAATCTGTATGGAGAACAACGTAAGGTGTTTATATTGAATGATAGGACATTGAGAACAAACGGCTTTCATTTTAAGAGCAGCCACTCATTGTACGACATTCTGGATATTCACTATTAGGAGCTATCTAAGTTCTGAATTAGAGTACAAGCCTGTTGTAGTTTATCTTAGTAGTAACAAACCAAGAGGAATGATAAGCTGTAAAATAAACTCAAATTTATAGCTAGTCATTCTTCAGCTCTAAGCTTTATAGTTTTACCAAAACCCTCATATGAAATCCATTTTCCAGCTATAAATGTTTAGCAAGGTCATATCTCAATTTTAAAAGGTGTATTTTGAAAGCAAGAGCAATATAATAACTGGAAATGACATTTCACCAAAAATTTTATAACACTATCACTTGTAGTTTATCCTGCTTTAACTGCAATTAAAGAAACTTTGGTGAAGTTAGCAGACAATTACAGTCTCTTGAAAAAAAGCATAAAACAGCTATGAAAACCGATTAAGAACTGATATTCTTCATATTCAATACTTCAATATTTTTCAAAAACCCATAGGGAAAGGTGAATATATGAGCCAGCCTGGCAGCCGATCAAATTCTTTTTCCTGAGACATAAAAGGTGACATAAATAATGGTTTTGCTACACACCATTTTTTACTAATATCTAAAAAGAACAAAACAGTATCTCACATTTTCAACACTCAATGAAAAACTTCAATAAGCCAAGACCCTCTATATTTCAACCATTATGTTATCCATAAAATATTCATTGCAAACTTAGGCTTGTTTAAGAGACTTAAATAATTTATGCTTTTGGAATAATTCATCCAAGAAAAATAATGCTTGTTCATAAAAATACAGAATTTCTTTCTAAGAAAGAAGAACTTATTATTAGGGGTAGAACAGCAAAAGAGGGGAGTCTTTCTGATTACTATGAATTCCCAGCTAAAGGTTTGGTAAGGCAACCAGGACACAGAACATATTCTGGAAAAGTTACAAAGTGCATTCTGAAATTAATACCACCAACAGGAAGAAGAAAGAACTACAAAATTAATTAAATAAAATAAGTGTGATAAAAATAAATAAATAAATAAAGTGTGGTGGAAACTCTAACTGACATAGGGCAAAATGCAAACCTAAAAATCAGTTTATGGCTGAGGTTAGAGCTTAATGACATATGTGAAAATTGAACAGACTACCTGAAACATGTCAGAAAGTAAGTTCTGGGGATAGTGGGTGATAGTTCTAAAATTTACTTAATTTATGGTAAGAGTTTAGATGATATTACAAAAGTCCATCAGATTATAGAACTCATACAGAAAGTGAACCACTCTCTCCTTCAGCTCCATGACTACAATTCAGAGTCATGTCTTTCTCATACTTTAAACAGAGAGCAAACACCAGTGCTCTGTGTGCTACAGAACTCTAAAAGCAGAGGAGTAGTGGTGTCTTATAAAAAAAGACACAAACTCACACAGCAGGAAGCAAAGGTTTATTTAATGTACTTCTGTTTGACTTTAAAAATAAAAATCATGCATTTCCTTTCTGATGGGAAACTAAATATTGTATTATTTTTACACTTGTAAACTTGGACCTTAATGAGAGAGTATTAAGGTAGAATTTGAATGTTTTATTTCCTTAAATATAGCTTTTCTTTAAAAGCCAGGGAACTTTTCCAAGAATATTGAGCAAACAAATAATAATAATAATAAATAAAAGATTGTCTCTTCTACTACATAAAACTATCTCATATTATCACATATTCTCAAGAAAAAGATATTTGCATATTCAATCTAACTCATCCTTTTGTTGGCTAAAACAACTGTTAATAGCCAATGTTAAATTAAGTTAAAAAATACCTCAAAAAAATCAACTTTCACTTAGCCTCTCAATATAGCCAATAGGATATCACCATTGCTTTTGTCAGATTGTTGCTTTAAAGTGTTAAGCTGTGAAAATAATAGATTTTTTAAAAAATGATAATGTGGACATATTTTAAAGGTCAACTTGTGATATTTTCCCAAGAACGAAGCAATGTTTTCTCGCTCTAATAGACTATGAATACACAACGGGTTGCTTAACACCAGCCAAAGGGAAATGAAAAGGCATCTATTTTTCAGGAATCAAACAGTATACATTTCAATGACACATATCATACAGTAAAAGGAACCCTGAGGTTTTCGAGATAAAAACTCTTTCAAGTATAAATATATGTTTCTTTCTGAAGAAAAGCAAATACAGAGAGAAGAGATGTGTGACAGTTTTAAATCATTTCAATTCAAAAGGATAGAGTTCGTGAAAAAGACAGGGACATTTATGTCTCCGGTTTATTAACGAGCAACGAGTATCTGAAACAACAGAACTTACTTTTCTGATATCGTCTAAAGTGTTAATCTCCGGAGACAAACCGCCGTGGACACACAGGAACTGTTGGTTCATCAGGGCAGCCAGGGGCAGGCAGTCAAAGGCATCCATACAGGCATCATAGACGCGTTCTGAATACTTTATTTTACCTTAAAACATGATCCAAAAACAAATAATCGACTCATGATTTCAGAGCTAGGATCATTTACTCGAAATGGGTTTTTGTTTTGTTTTGTTTTGTTTTGATGTTTCCTTCCCAGCATCATACTACTAGCATAGAACTACACCTTGCAAAGTTTCAAAACATGATTACCTAAGACATTTTGACGAGGTCAATCACAGGTTTCCCTCGCTATCCGAAAGTCTAGTGTTCCTATGAAACCTTTGGTAAGCCGAAGCAATTACCATTAATTTATACGGAAAAATCACGGGGGTGTTCCTAGATCCACAAAAGAACCTCTTAGGCGTTCCTGATATCCTAAGACACTACTTGTAACAGATACGCAAAATAAATGGAGATAAAGCCCAGATGCTCAGGGACACTGCTCAAAGCCCTGGCAGCTTGACGCTAAGGTGCTGAGTGTAGTTTCCAGGGAAGGGGCTTGGCAGGGCGACTCATTGCTCAGGCTGAGTACTGCCTCTAGAAGTGCTCGTGGCAAGTATAACACTGACCATTATTTTTGTTTTTCACTTTTCTTCCTAAAAGCAAAAATTCTCTTTGGATTTCTTTTGGTTCATGTAGGTTTTCATAAACGCAAAGTGACATAAGACATACTTTCAAAAGGCAGGGAATACCTGTATTATTAATCTTTAGATCTACTGTTTTACATTTTTGCTGTTCATCCCTATATTACAGTTTTTAGTAACTTTTTGTATAGCAGATGAGAGAACTTTTGTATATATCCTTGCTACTGATCCACAGATGTATCTCAAAAATTATATATACAAACTACCAGGAGACCAAAAGAAACATGGCCGTAAAGCTGGCTAATTTTCCTAAATGATCTTATGAAAAGGAGATGGCAAGAAATTTCCTAAAGTTGTTTCTGTATCACTGCACATTGTTTTTCCCTTAATGACTTATATCTAATATTCTGAAAAAAGTCTCTGTACTCCACTGAATATAGGGCTAAATGACAGAGAGAAATTTGTTTCACTAGACAATAGGGAAAATTAAGAGAGGAGGAAAATGAAATTTATATGAAGTTCTCCTCACTCCTAGTATTTATGTCTAAAGGAAGACGTCATCTCTAATTTTGTAAAATCCACTAGAGGCTAGTAAATCTATTGAGTCCAAAAGAGGCACAGTTGAATTTGCCCTCCATCTGCTTTTCTTGAGTGATTTGAGATGAAAGGGTAAAATTATTCCCCTGAATAGTAGTATTCTGGCTATTTTTAGAAACTAAGTTAATCATTGTTTGTTAGGACAAATTACATGAAATATTAATTCAAATTTCCGATCACTTTATAGAAAATTTGTAACTTAAAAAGAAACTCTGAATTCTCTTCATTGTCCATGCTTAGAAAGAAATATAGAATGACATAGAATAAAATAGTGTTATTTTTTAAGTTTTTGACTTTTAAGCACTGGCTATCATCATGTGCTCTTGGTATGGATTAAAATGACTAGCACATATGGCATTAAAGGAAGAAGCTTGAAGTATACTTACATTCTTGTTTAAATGTGAAATACTCTGTTAGATGTCTACATTCATGATTTCCACGAAGTAAAAACAGTGTTTTGGGGTAAAGAATTTTCAAGGCCCACAAATACAGCACACACTGAAAAAAATAAGAATAATATAAAAATAAATATTTTCCCATTATACTTAAGGATCCCATTGCTCACATATGAGGAAGACATGAACTAATGTGTGACTATGACCAAAAGTCCCCCAAAGGCTAGGCCTTATTAAGGAGGATATTAAAAATCAAACAGAAAACATTACTTTAGTACAAAGCCAATGTTTATATGCATGCACTGAGGATCTATGCACCGCAAGAGAACAATGGACTTTACAGGGTCTATTGGAAGAAGTCTGAATGAAGATATACTCAAAATATACTGGTGTACAAGTATGAGAAGAAACATGATTAGCAATTAACAAATAAAGACACCTCTCTTTATAAAACAAATTATTTAAAAAAAAAAACCAGTAATAGAAACAGGAGAATTGGGAAGGAAAGGCAAGGCAAAATTTGGAAGCAAACAATGCCACCAGGCTCAACCTGACTAATTTCTTCCTTTTTCTTTTCTTTTTTTTTTTTACTTTTCATAGCTTTATTAACTGATGTGATTTTTTTTAAATTTCTCCTCTAATTTTTTTATTTTATTATGTTATGTTAATCACCATACATTACATCGTTTTTGATGTAGTGTTCCATGATTCACTGTTTGCGTATAACACCACTTTTTTTTAAGATTTTATTTTTTAAGTTATCTCTACACCCACCTGAGGTCAAGAGTCACGTGTTGCACAACTGAGCTAGCCAGGTGCCCCATGTCTCTGTTTTCTATTATGTTCTTTCCTTCACTAGCCTTCTTCTTCCTCTTGTCTTTTATCTCAGTGTTTTAGGTATATAAAGCCTTAAGTTTTTTGTTTGTTTGTTTGACGTATAAATATAATTAAACTGAAGGCCAGGGAATCTCACTATACATGCTGCTAATAACTACGGGAAACATTGCATATACCTTAAAACTCTCAAATTAATTACTTGGGTACTGCAGTTCGTGTAAAAATGAAGGTCCATTTTGAATTCACCAGGTTTGGAATAAGCCTACATTGACACAGTCATCCTGGAGTATGCATTAAAGATAACCGGGATACTCAAGTACTAACATCAATTTCATTATCCTTCAATGGCATTCATCAAGAACCCACAGAGAGGAGAAAACCACTCTTTGAAAAGAAAGTATGCTCTTTTTTCCTCATTAAGTTTATGTTCTAAAAGTGAGGCTAAGAAGATATAGAACCACAAAAATATTGAGACAAATCTGATTCTGGTTACTAAAATCTGAAACCAAAAAACATACAGCAATTACATTTTTATAAGGAACTTTCCAACCTAAAGTAAATATGCTGCATAATGTCCACGGGGAAAAGCTACTGGTGATTCATTTGTTGTGATACCTGTGAAGAATAATCACCTCTGTCAGCTTATATAATAATTTATTAAATGAGTGGAAATAATTATGTTTGAATATACAGTCCAAGTCTTGGAGAAAATACTAGTTATAAAAGCAAGTATGTATTAATGTGTTTTTCAAGTAAGATATTGTCTCCAACTATGTAATTATAACTGAAGTAAACAAAAATAATGGGTTGACATCAAATTTTATATGTATTTATGTTACTTTAATTAATTTTCTAATTATCATTTTCTGATTATACTTATTAGCTAAAGTTCACGTGACAAATGATACTACTGTTTCTGAACAGTTGACCAAATGGTCTATACAAGTGATCCTTAAGGCATTATGATCAGTTGATGGTGCATATTCCCTGTTATCTCAGTGGGTAGTATGGTGTCTCAGTGAGTCTCTGATTGCTATGTATCTGGTTTTCAGGGTACATTTACATGCTCTCACAAAAGGAGTATTACTCAAACTTGTCTTGCATTTCAGAGAAGATATTTATAAACCATTATTAATGTCAATGAGAAAACTATTCCTAATTTAAACTTTATAAGGTTGTACCTTAATACTAAAGAAATACACACACACACAATTTCCATATTGGTTGTTAACTTTGGATGTCTAGTCTGAAATAAGATGAGAATATAAGGTCTTTTAAGAATTATATTTATTTACTGAAATTGCTATATTTAATATATTCTATTTTTATATTGAGAAAGAATATAGGTTTTGGCCATACTGTAGCTGCTTTTAGAGAAGATTTTCTTGTTGTTGTTTTTACTAAAATATAACTTACATACAATGAAGTGCACATATTTTAAGTATGCCAGTCAATGAGTCTGTATATATGTATAATCTCATGAAACTACTAACCAGATCCAGAAGGCTCCCTTGTGCCCCACTCCCAATCAATATCCTTTTGGAAATGTAACCACAGTTCTGAACTCTTCAGATTAGCTTTGTCTGTAAGAATCTTAAGCAAAGCTATTATCTCTCCAACTAAAATGTAAAACACAATTTTCTAACCCCAGTTAAATGCTACAGGAGTCACTTTTTAGGACCCATATTTTCTTTCTTGCCAGCTGTTAAAGATCCTGTTTCGACATTAGCACATGGCTCTACCACCTTTAGTTTTAATTTCTGTAGCTTTTTCATAATGAAACCTCACAGAGTGATATAGAAATATTTTATGATATGCTTTTCATACTTATTTACCTTTTCAATGACTCAACACACATTTAATATCCTTGTTATTTAACGGATGTAAAGCGTCTAGTATATAGTGGGAGTTTAAGAAATATTAGCTCCTTTTCCTATAAATGAGAAGGAAGACAGGAACACCGAAGGGCGGGAAGGAGGGAGGGAAAGAAAGAGAAGGAAAAAGAAAGGGAAAAGAAAACATAACTCAATTTCCAAATTCTTGGCTCTGCACACCCTCAAAATAAGAGTCCTGTTTTCACATTTTATTTCCTTCTCCCCTGTGGCAAGAATAAAATATCTTCCCAAACGCGGAATAAAACCACAAACGCAGCCAGTATGGAAGAAGTGGCATGGTAAATGAACGGGCAAGAGAGGACTGGAGAGTGGAGCCCTGCCAGACTTCACCCTCAACATCTGGTGGGCGAGGGCTGCCAAGGACAACACTGTCTTGCTGGCAACTGTTCTGCCATCTAAAGTTCTAACATTCTGGAGACCTGTCAGTCTGAAACGAAATCATAACCTCACATTATTTTTTAAAAAGGAGAGTCTCTTATAAAAAAAAAAAATTACCCCCATCAATAAGCCATGAAACTCAAATTAGTTAAATAATTGGTTCTTTTCATCTACGTGGTAGGAGATGGCTAATTTGCACAACATGCTCACTGAATTAATTGGTTAAGGTGGAAACAGAGAGGCAAGTTACACTGGCCTTTTTGTGGGGCTAGATGTAAATTCCTTGCGCTAATGACTTTCAACTGGACCTTGACGGTCTTTCCAGTGTTACTCGAAATAATTAAATAGTTACGACTTAAAATTAGTTTTAAAATATAAACAACTGAGCACCCTCTAGATTTTTATTAATTTCCATCATAGACATGATTTTCTCCTATTTAGTTTATCAATCTTCTCCAGTGAAGCAGCACTAAGGATATGATTTTGCCAAGGATATAGTTTTCTTCATTAGTTTAATTGGTTCACTGATAATAGTAGTGCCATGATTTATTTTTGTACTTTATGCCTTTTGATAATGAGTGTTCTTGAAAACTTGCATAGGGGAGTAAAGAAAGATGTGAAAGAGGGAGGAAGTTAAAAAGCAAATAGACAGCTTCAGATATACATCCACCAGCCTACTACAATAACTCTCCATGCTGTGACACATTCCGATCAAAAGGGACGCCTCTCAGTCATGGGACAATTAAGTGAAGGATGTGCATTGGTTGGGAAAAGATCCAAACTCCCAAAATGTCAAATGCACTTCCTCTCAGACATTCTCTGCCTGGTCTGACGAGCACGCAGACAAGCAGCTGAGCAGTAGCGACGAACTACAAAGACCATCGGTGGTGGGGAGACAGCAATGTCTTCCTCATGCCTGTGGCATCACTCTGCCACCTAACATCGCTTTCTGTACCGTCTGCTTGTTATTCTCAGACAGAAGCACGAACGTTGCCTGACTTGCCACGGTTCATTTTCATCTATGAGTTCACAGCGAAAAAACACAACACCTCTTCATGCTTAACTGTGTCTGAGGCCTGGGCTGAGACCTGTATGTAGGTAGCACGGGGGTGCCTAGCTCACTGCTAAGCTCACTGCCGTGCGGGGCAGTGCACACTGGCTAGAAGAAGAACGTGAGCACGTGAACAGAAGGAAACAGCTGGGCAGGCCTCCCCATCTGCAATTCTGTTTTTCTTTTTGCGTTCTCCGAGGAACGCGCTCAGACGTGGACCTCTGTACACCCCCTCTATACACAGGTACACTTGATCAAAGAGATTAGGTAGCATAATGCAATCATCAGAAAGAGGATGGTATTTGGTGTGAGACAAATTATTACTCCAAACAAAATTACCTCTCTCATCACTACTCCAAAGCCTGCTTGTTTTCTTGGGACTAACTTTGTGGGGAATGATTTCTAATCTTGGCAGAAAGAGAAGGTGGTGGGGGCGGGGTGCAGAAAATGAACTCTGTGTCCTGCCCACAGCACATTACCTACAGCCTGGAAATACTACCCAACAGAGACCATATGCAATCTGAACCTACTCTTCAAAGCTGATTTGGTGAAATTAAACGTAAGTGGCTCCTCTCTGCCCGGAGGAGAGCCAAAGAAGAATACTTGCAGGGGAGCCCTGAATTATTGAGAGGAATCAAGAACCTTTTGAAAGCTGTTAGGATAGTCCACGCTGGAAAAGGGAGCTCTGATTTTAGGCATTCTCTTAAACCGACAGTATCTTACTCAAAGGGAATATTTTATATTCAATGCTGGACCTTCAGATTGAAGAGGTGGGGGAGAGGGCCGTGTGTGCATGTTTGGCACATGCATGAGTGGATATAAAAGTGTCTATCAGTTTCTGCATCCCTGATGTGCACATTTTTTTGTGGTTCGCTTCGTGAATATGGCCAAGGCATGGTGTGGAGTGGAAAGAGCACAGACTTCAAAGCCCAGCACTGTCATTTACTCTGTGTGTGACTCTCTGAGCTTTGGTTTTCACATGCACAAAAAGAAGACATTTGCACGTCCCTCGCAGAACTGTGAGGAATAAAGGAGATCGTGTCTACCAGGCCAACAATAGCATTTCAGCATGCAAACAACGTAAGCTTCCATAATCCACAATTAAGAGCCCCAAAGTATTCTCAGTAAATATATTTTATAGAAACGTCTGTTCTATTTTAAACATGATGATATCACTGAGCCATCCCAAAGCCCCTCAAAGGTCACAGTCTAATCAAAATGGATCATTTTCATAGATGAGGCCTTCACATTTTGTTATTTCTGTATGCATGCAGCAAGTCCCTGGAGCTGTACTCTCAGACACTTAGAGTTTAATTAAAGAGCTTTGTGAAGATGGGAACTCTGATAGATGCATCTCAGGACTTTCAAATGTCCTGATACATTTGCTATGTCACCAACACCTGGGTTCACTCTTTGATCCTTTGCTTGAATTTCAAAAGGTGCATACGACACACAATATTGCAACTTCCATAGTTCAAATATCTAGATTAATTGTAGACTCAAAAGAAATCTGCTGAAGAGTAAGTTAGTGATTACTGCTTCTCAAGTTCTTTAATTTAAGGAAACAGAGCTCTAAAAAGCTCCTAATCAGGGAGAGTTTAGGAAATTTCAAGTTAATCTGAGGCCAGAGATTCAGAAGCCTCAACTCTCAGAGTAAAAATTCAAAGGTAAATAAGCAACAACCGGATTAAGAAATAATATTATCCAAAGATGGAGCTGGTGAGACAAAGAAGGAGTCCAAATGTGTCAACTGTTACTCAAGGAACACATGATTTATTTAGTGCTTTATCTTTACTAGTAAATTAATAGGGAACAGTGTTAATTCTTTGATTAGATTTAAAAGATGGCAATTAAGTCATTAAAATCGCAAATATTATACCATTGAAAAAATTTTCCAACATAGCACTCCATCGTTTGGCCAACAAAAATAATCACTCCTAACAGAGTGATTTCCCTAAGAAGGTGAGCTTCAAGGAAAGTAGAACACCTATTTTGTTCACGCTCAGAATCTTACATAGGAGCACTTTGCATGTTAAATGAATAAGATGAACTTAAGAGTCACTCAAATAATTTTCGAAAAGTATTTACTTAGATTCCACACAATTGTAATTTAAGGGAAGTAGTAGAAACATTTTATGCCCCATTTCTGTCTTCTGCCTATTGCAGTCTTTCTCAAACCTGGCTACATGTTGAAATCACCTCTGGCCATAGCAACAAGTTCTGGCCTATGGGATGCAAGTTGAAGTAATGGTACCACTTCTGGGAAACATGCGTAAATGAGAGGATATGCCCTTCTCTTTTTCCTTTTCCTTCCAGCTGAATGCAACACGGGACATGATGGTTGAAGCTAGTGTAGCTGTCTTGGGTCACAAGGCAGCCTTTGGAATGAGCCCACACATCTCATGCCCATCAGAGCAACAAGGCAGAAAGAGCCTGGGCCCCGGGACCAGGCTGGGTCACACCAGCTGGGCAGTCCTATCTGTGAGCTTCTACTGGAGAGAGAAATAAACTTCTATCTTGTTCAAACCACCATTTCACAGGTTTGTTGTTATTTTCTCTTGGCAGATACCAGCCCTAATGTGATATAAAGGTCTTAGAAAATTTGCTTTCAATCGTCCTTCCCTACCAAGTTGGTCAAGTTGGCCCATGAATAATATTTATGAAGTTTACTAATTTCTTCCCCTGTACTTTGTTTGTTTCAATTTCCTTCCTAACTAATCTCACTTCTTTGATTCAGTCTTCCCCAGTCAAGTCTGCTCTCAAAATTGTTCCACTTTTCTATATTGCAATGGCAATCATTTTCTGTACTTCTTTTATCACAAGGTTTTAATAATTCAAATCATTGAATCCTGGATGACCAAGGCTTTTGATTCTATGTAACTTTTACAGTCTTATTTTCCCACATAGATTTAGTTTTCTAAAAAGCAAGGTTATACATTTCTTCAAATTCTCTATAGTTCTGATCATAGTGCATATACATTTCATGTGTTCAATAATACAGTACTTGTTTACCAAGTGGAAGAAATACCAAAAATTTACTTTCTCCTTTTGTTTTTATATACCAAAACCATCTCTCCTTCCCTCGTCATCATGAATAATTAAGAAATGTATGGTCCTCAAATACAGAAAGGCTTAATATATTGGTGAAAATATATATATATTTATAATTTATATAGCCAATGACAAAAGTTTCTCTCCCTATAGAGAGAGAGACTCAATGACTGAAGGTAAATTGAATAACCAAAAAAATAAAATTGATATGATAGTTTTAAAAACAAAAGCGGTTTAAGAGCGGTATGTTCCTCAACATTAAATATTCCTATAGTAAATAAAATATTATGATGAAATTTAAAAAACTAGAATCTTTTTATATGATTATTATGAATATATGATGTTGGTGTGAGACTTTTATAAAGTTGATTTCTCTCTTAATTAAGAATAATATTTTTCCTTTTAAATGCTTTTTTTTTCGGGGCACCTGGGTGGCTCAGTCGTTAAGCATCTGCCTTCAGCTCAGGTCATGGTCCCCGGGTCCTGGGATTGAGCCCCACATCAGGATCCCTGCTCAGCAGGGAGCCCGCTTCTCCCTCTCCCACTCTCCCTGCTTGTGTTCCCTCTCTCGCTGTGTCTCTCTCTGTCAAATAAATAAATAAAATCTTTAAAAATAAATAAATAAATAAAAATGCTTTTTTTCTGAGAACACATATAATGTCAGGTACTATAGCATGAGCTCTGCTTCTTTAATACTCATTCTCATTTTTATTTTAAATCCTTTCTTTTTTTTTAAAGATTTATTTATTTATTAGAGAGAGAGACACACATGGAGAGCGCATGCGTGTGCACAAGTGGGGAGTGGAGAGGGGAGGGCCCGAGGGAGAAGGAGAGAGAGAATCCTCAAGCAGGCTCCCCGTTGAGTGTGGAGCCTGTTGCAGGCCTTGAGTCCAGGACACTGAGATCATGACCCGAGCTGAAATCAAGAGTCAGACACCCAACCAACTGAACCACCCAGGCATCCCATCAGATGACCCCTTTCTATGTTTGAGACACCATGCTAAGCACCAGGAGGAACAAACAAGTGAATAAAGCGAGGTCTTTGCCTTTATTTTGAATGCAGTTTCTACTTACCTGAAACAGATGTAGGTGGGAGACTGAGGAAGAACCTCTAGTCAAAGGTTATCTGTTTTGTTTTAACTAATGAGTTTGACAAATTACCCTAGTTCAGATGACAGATGCCAAAAAAGACAAAATACAGCAGCTGTAAGTGTACTCACACATACTCACACATCAAAACACAGGCAGCCATGCCCCTGGTTATCAATTTACAAAGAGAAGTTATTGCCTCACAATTATAAGGCATAACCATGCAAATACATTCCTGCTTGTTTGAAAAACTTTGATTACTTCTGTCAACAGGAAAAAGAATTATCTAATGTAAAATATGACATAATTTTTGCAAAGTTGCAAATATATAAAAGGTATAAAAGGCAAAGTCTTAATAATGACCATTTCCTTGGCATCTCTATGTATTAAAAAGCATATGGGAATCAACTGAAAATAGAATACATAATATCCCAAGAATATTATCCCATAATATCCCAAGAATTAGGTGCATTAAAGTTCTGTTATAGACTAGGAATTTCCTTAAGACAATAACATTTACCACTGGTAGTTTGCCACGATATTGTTGATCCATTCCTGAATAGCTAAGAAATGATGCGGACTTACTTCGATACTGAAGTACCCTCTGTCAACATAGTCCCCTAAGAAGAGGTAGCGAGTGTTGGCAGGAGATCCCCCCACTTCAAAAAGCTTCATCAAGTCAAAGAATTGTCCATGGATGTCCCCACAAACTGAAAGAAACAAAGAAAATTCATTTTATGGTCACATTATGATTCTGAATTAGATTTAAAAATTACAAAATTTTAGAGCCAGAAGGAATGGAGAGCTCGACTTAGCCGAAATATTCTTTTGCAAAACAGGGTAAGTGAGACAGAGATTTCAAAGTTAATTAATAGCAGACCTGGCTCTAGCATACAAACTTACCAATTCACAGATTAACTGTAAAAATAAAGATAATAATAATAATGACTAGTATTGCTATACATTCAACAATGCTACACCATACCCTGTGCTAAGAAATTTATGCACATTTCCTGATTTAATACTAACAAGGTCATGGCGTGAATTTTCCCTTTGCAGATAAGAGATAAGGCAAAGAGAGGTTCAGAAATTTGGAATTATCTCTATATAACTGAGTTCTGAATAAAGAAATACTACCTTTTATCACCTCTTGAAGAAAAAGAAAGTTAATATGTATCATAAAAACTGTATTTCATTGAATCTAAAATGCCATCAATTATAAAACACATCATTAGTTTATGTACCACTAAGAAAAACCTTCCAATTTAAATTTAAATTATAAAAGAATATTTTTTATAAGATGTGCTCTAATATCAGATATTAAAATGACAAAAAAATTGTGAAATAAAAGAAAAACCTGTAATAGTACCAAAATTCACTGGGAAATAGTATTTCTTAACTTTCTCACCTTCTCTTTTAAAACCAAAATTCTCGAAAGACCTATGTAGCCTCTCTTTTTAGAAACCACTTATTCAGTACTTATCATTTCATTTACTACTTCCAAAGCCCTAAATATATATATATATATATATATATTATCTCCATTATACAGATGAGGATTAGTGTAGCCAAGACAGGTTATGTGGCTAAGGAAGATGACTCTTCTATATGGATGATCCGGGGTTTAAATTCAGGTTTGCCTAATTCAAAGCTTTTGCTACCAACCACCATGTTATAATATCTTTGATATTTTATATGTTTTACCTATGTATATGTATTTAATATTTTAAAATAATTTTATGCTTAAATGATGAACATGATGTGGCTGTTTCTTGAACACTAAGAGGCTCATGGAATGAATATATCAACAAATAGGAAATCTTAGGAGGCCAAAGTAAGCTATCTTAATCCATTCTATGCTGCAATCAATTTAAGATAAAACCATTTTAGTCTACCTCCACCTCACTCCCCCTCTCCCTTTCTCGTTTGCTAGATGTGGGTCTTCGATGTCTTAAATAATCCAAGTTTCTTTCTTCCTTGGATTTCCACAGGCTGACACCTTTTCAGCCACCAGTCACAGGTGCAAAGGGTTCTTTCTTGAGCACTCTATATAAAGGAGTTGCTTTTCTCCAAAATCATTCTTCATCCCATTGATTTGTTTTACCTTCTTCACAATACTTAACACTATCGGAAATTTTCTAGCTTACTAATTTGCATGCCGTTTCTTCCCTGATCTTTCCCATTGAAATATAACCTCTGTGAAGTTGTATAACTTGTCAGTCTTGGTCACTATACCCCCAGTGCAAAGAACAGCACCTCCCACCCACTAGGCACATGAGAAACATGTGCTACCTGAGGATTCTTCCACTGGGCTTGCGCTGTGCTTAATTTGGAAATCCATTAACTGAGAAGTCAAGGATTATTAAGATGCCCTTGGGATTGACAGAGTTGGATGACAAGTCTGTAGAGTTCGCTCTGGTGCAAGCCAAAAGCCTTCAACTGGTCTAAGGTGCGTGTTTTAAGCCTTTGAGTCACAGCTTTCAAAACAGCGTGCAGCAAGACTGGGATAGAATGCAGGACCTCCAAGCTGGTTCCCCTACCTGGTTCTACATCAGAAACACATGGGGAGGTTTGGAAACTAGATCCCTGGGCCTTGAACTGGAATCTCCAGAGATGCAGATTTATAACCAGCTCTTAGATAAGTCTTATCTAGTCGGTAAGACTAAATAGACCTACACTTTTGAGTCTTTGTGGGCACACCTCAGCCCTCATTCTGCATGCTTGTGTGGTTCGCCTCACAGGGATTATACGTGGGGGAGATACATGTTTGAAAGGCAACTTCTTTCAGTGTTAATTCCAGGTTGGTGTGAAAGCAGGAGTTCCTATTTGTGAAAGGATAATATTGAAGGGATTGTTTGATCAAATCTAGGAGAAAGAGATGAATCAAAGAAAAGTGATAAGATAAGAACAATATTTCTTTGGGCTTTTGAATGTAGCTGTTGCTTATGCCCGTGCATTTCAGTTTTAGGATAAAAGATTTATCCCAAATATCTGGGAACATTCACTACTTTGATTTCAAACTTCAGGATAAAAGTGATTGCCACACCCAAGAGGCTATTGGGTGGGGGCTGTGGCACCACACAGAGGGAAGGTTACTTCTATGTGATGGTAAGTGAAAGGTATAGCCAGGTAGCTTTCCCTCTCCATGATGCTGTGGCTCCCACCTTCCATCCTCTTGGGTATACCTGAGCAATATAAAAATGTCAGCTAATGAGGCAAGCTGTCTTGCTCACAGTCTCCAGTTCCTCCACCAGGCTAGGTCCTTTCATCTTCAACATCATTTGGTTTTAACAACACTTCCAAAGCAACCAGGCTTTGACAAGTTCTGTTATACCTTCAAGGCAAGCTCTTTCTTCATCGACATAGCCTTGTTTCCCACATTTCCCTAGCCTTCCATTATTTGCTTCTCATTCCCAATGGAACACTGCTGGTGGACAGAGTACTCAACTAAGGGCCAACACTGAAAGGCCTGTTATATTGAAAAGGCTCCAAAACTAAAGATACACAATACGGGTAATAAAAGCACTCCTACTCTCTATGAAAATATCCATTCACCTGGCTAAACATTCTTCCAAAATACATATTGTGTCTTCAATAGATTATTAGGAGAATTGTACATATTTCCATCAGAAATGTAGAGAGTTAGGGCATTAATAAAATGAACACATCAAAGATAATGAAATAAAACATAAGGATTTTTTTTTTTTCTGGACCATTGATACCCTTATCCATGAGTAACCTGATGTGCCACAACCTGATGGTTATTTTCCCTATGAACTGTGGTCCTACTTTTGTTTTATATTGGAGAAGAACTCCATGAGTTTTTATACTGCTCGGGTATACTAAGCAGTTCAATCTATTTGATGAGAAGGTGTCATTATCTTCTTGGTTCTTTCTCTAAGTGGGGTGACTAAGTGATTTTGAATGTGGCTATTCTAATATTCTCAGTACAACCAAATGGTGCAAGAGTGACCAACATCCCGTGATGCTTCCATATTTATTGCTTTTTTCTCTTCTACTATCAGGAAATACATAAATTATGCCGAAATAACCAAGTGCTAAGTAAAACCTAAGCAAACAATTACTTTTAAGTAACTGCCTTTTAATATCGCTTCCCTGCCCACGATGACTCTCAGTCCACCGCAAATAAAACTTTACTGGACATGATTCTCACATATGAGTGGTACCAACTTCTGATCTAAATCTTCTGAAGGAGAGTACAGAATTTTGAAGTGGGAAACTGAAAAAAAAAATACAGAAAGGATACTTCTTTATTTCTTAAGGAAGGAAATAGCTTTTATTTCTAATATTTCTGGATAGCTAGTTACTAAGCTTTGAAATCACAGGCTTGGACGGAGGCTCAAGTACATATAAATATAAATATAAATGTGTGTCTGTCTATGCATGTGTATGTGTGTGTGTGTAAAACCACCCACCACAAAGGAGGAATTATTTGGAGATTAGTGGTCAGCGTAGCAGTTAGGGAGTCATTAAACAAGTTCAAGACTTTACTCACTGTATATTACAGCAAAGTAGTGCTAAAGAGAAAGCAATAAACAGCTGGGGCAGTAACAAGGGACTCTTTGTAGTTGGCTGAGTAAGTTCTTATAATCTACAAACTGACAATGAATCAGTCACAGGGCAAGTCTAAGAGTCCCTAAAACCAGCACACTGCTAAGTAGAGAAGATAATGGCCAGCATATGGAGGACAAATAGGCTCTTGAGAAAATAATAGGCAGAGGAAGAAGGACAAGCTGGAAAGATAATCATGACCACGACCAAGCCCTTGTCTTGCATCTCCTGACTAGAGATAAGCTGGTAACTCTATTTAGAAGGGATAGCTGTTTGGTACAAAAACCACGCACATATTATACATACAATTAGGTAAGCACGTCATAGTTAATTTAGTGAATCAGCAAATAAGTATGTCCATATTATAACTTAATTTTTTTTCAAAGAATTCCATTGTTTCTAAGTTCACATTGGCAATTAAATTACAACAATTAAAAAATGTAAACAGTACACAGTACTGAATACAGGAGGATGAGGGCCCAGTATAATTGCTACACAGTTGATAGTTTGAAAAGGATTCTGATAAAACTGTCATCCTGAAAACAAGTCATATTAACAAATATAAAATATATACTTTCATGTAAAACTACTTACAATAGTTTTGAATTACTGCTCACACTCCCACATTTTCTTGCTTATATAAAAAAAAAAATCCATCAAAGAACATCACTGGATCAACTTCTTACTGACACTAAGCAAAATTTCTATGTCATAGCATTCCAGGTTAAAGAAAGCTTACACAAATTAGAATGCTTGGAGACAGAGAAGTGAGTTGTTAAAGACAGACAAACAGCCAAACAAAAAAAACTGTCAAATGATAAATTGCAGGGGGAAAATAGATTTTTAATAGACCAGCTTTCAATATTGCATCGATACCATGATTTAGAAAAGTCTAGTGCTTTGGATTCTTGACTCGCTATTTTTCTATAAAGACCTTTTAGTTCCTCCAAAACACTGGCTTTTATCATCTTGGAAGACTTGCATGAAGTAGAATAACTTCTTATACAATTTTTCCAGTTCATACTAAACTGACAGTTTGTAACTTTTCTTTTAGAAAAGACGTTACTGAATCGCCCAGCAATTTTCACCATTAGGGTGCCACTGTCCTTTCAGCTTCACTGACTTCAACCCAATATTTTTTCCATAGTAGCCACATTCTCCCAAGACAGTAACATTTCTAATGTTAAGGAACTAACGTGTCAAATTCTCAGCATGAGGGGATTAACCTATTAAACTTATTGGTTTGATTTTTTAATCTTCTGTCAGCTACAACTTATTCTTTCCCAAAATTTACAATTTTGCAGAGAAAGGTCTTACATGTAGAGATTTTGCTATAGGTTAAAGACAAGTACATATCTGCTTCCCTCTGTTGTTAATCCAGGCTTAGGTAAACCTTCGTGAATGGTTAAGTTCCAGTACAAACCAGCCGGTGTGAATATGTGTAGTTAATTAGCAGAATGTGTAAACTTCTGAAATCTGGCAGTTAGTGAGATAAAAGTGAGTTTTATTATGGCATTCCCTAATTTGAAAAATCTTCATCAACTGTAAAATAAACTAACCAAGGAAAAATAAAGGAGTTTAATCCACTAAAGATGTATACTTCAAAATAATTAATATTTTCCCCATAGCAAATATTATCTGTCAAATGTTTAACATGCCATAGGCACTTTATAAACCACAAAATATGAACTCTTATTCATTCAAAACCAGGGCACTCTGGTTTTGACAGTATAAAACAATAATGAAAAGTCTCCAAATCAAAACTTGCTAAATACTGAAATTTCAATAATTTTATTTTATTTATTTTTTTAAAGATTTTATTTATTTATTTGAGAGAGAACAAGCAGAGGGAAGAGGCAGAGCAAGAGGGAGAAGCAGGCTCCCTACTGAGCAGGGATCTCGACATGGGGCTTGATCCCAGGACCCTGAGATCATGACCTGAGCCGAAGGCAGACACTTAACCAACTGAGCCACCCAGGTGCCCCATGAAATTTCAATAATTTTGAAGGAAAAAAAAATAAAGCTATGAAATTCAATACAAAACAATAACAGCACCAGTGCAGATTAATAGCAATAATTTCAAACACTTTATATTTATGATGCTATTTTATGAAGATGAATAAACTGTTTGCCAGTGATAATGAGAACTATAACAGAACTGAAAAAAAGGGAACTATATTATAGATTCTAATAGTAACAATACAGTACTAAATCCCCTAAATCCCCAAATCTCAGTTTATAATTATAATCTGAGAAAGAAACTAGAACAGTCTACATTTTTAAACTATGTTATAGAAGGACCAAACATATACAACATCATAGTATGTACACAGTGTATTCAAATCGATAGAAAAATAAATTATTGAAATTTATGTTTATTTTTTTGTCCTAAAAATAAGTTGTTCTCACCAGCAAAATTATTGTTTGATTTTTTTTCCTTCCTGGGTTGAATGCTTTACAAGGTTTTGTTTACTGGAATAATTTAATTTATTAAACAAGAATGTATTTGTTTCAACTGTTACCACTATTTTTCCATTTCAGCATCAATCCAGATTATAACAAAATGCATAATTATTAAAATTCATAATGTTATAGAATTATATAAGTCATGGTCATGGCTGTGATACTAATGACTAATAACAATAATAAGTATGTACAATACTTACAGGATTATTTAATTAAATTTGGTCATCACTCTGTTCATGTGTCCAAGTTTGGTCAGACCTGGAAACTACCAGCTGATTATGTGATATGTGGATTTATTTACATTATGTAGTTCACTAAGCCCTTGATTGTCATCACTAATCAAGAGTATTGGATGAACACTATTAGCTGACGTAACTTCAGTCAAATATAAATAAATTTGACGATTTACATACTTAGATATACCATTAGTAAATGAATGACTGTTCTCTTCAATTTTTGAAATACTGAGCCCAGGTTTCAGAACCCAGTGAACTCCCTCCAGAACCCTGAAACATGGGCTTTCAGCACTATAACCAGATCTGGGAGTTACAGATCTATGCCTTAGTGGTGTTCCTATCTGTATATTTCTGGAGCTTTTTTTTTTTTTTAACTATTTGGTAGTTGTGGTCACAGTATTCTTTCAGTTCTGGCTTTTTGCTTTTTTCCTGGTTGTGTTACTTCATCTTTGAGAAGAGGCAGTAGAGTGCAATGGTTAAGTAGACAGACTACAAAGCTAGACTGCCTAGTTTCATAACTGCTTTTTGTTAGTGTTTTGGTTTGTATGTGTATTCCTCCTGATGGACCCGAGTCAATGAACTATGGCTTCTTAGTTAATTATTGTCTTCTTCCTTCTCCCAGAATCAGCTTTACTATCTATTGAATATATGGATTCTTCCAATTTGCTTTTCCCAACTTCCTCCTTTCCATACACATTTACACTCTATCATTTTTTACTACTTTTCCTTACGGCTTTCACCATCTTGCTTTGTAAAAACATGCCACCTGTCTGACTAGGACAAGATACTTAATCTTTCTAGGAGGTCTCAGATGCCTCATCTGTAGAGGGCTTCATATGAGACCGTATTTGATATGTTTTCTTTAATTAAATAAAGTAATATAAGGGAGAAAAAAAGGCTTAGCAGGCTGTGGGCCACGGACTGTATGGACACAACATGAAATAGTCATGGTAGCTATTCCAGGTGGCGTCTGCCTAAGAAATATTGTGAATGTTTTGCCAGATTTCGATAGATGATATCTAAGTACCGGTACTCAACATAGCCATAAATAAAATATACGAAAAGGTGTTCTAGTTTTTCCGCTTTTTATCCAAATCTATGCTCTCATATATCGGAAGCTGTTGAGGCTGGAATCAAATAGACCTGGTATTGTGTTCCACAATTGCCATTTTCTAAGAGTGGAAATATCTGCCAATGGCTTTAGTGATATTACCGATCTTCTGGGGAGTAGCAGCACCGTGGTGAGTTTCCAGTTAGTCTCGTTTTCTTTTGTAGCAAAGCTCATTTACAAGACCACTCTGTTTTATGGTTGTGTAATGGTAGTAATGTTTTAAAAGCTGAAAGTCACATAGTCAATAGAAGGAATATAAGGTACTGCACCAAATGGATTAAAAAACAAAATAAAACAAAACAGCTCTTCTTTAAATTCTGGAAAACTCAGTTAAGAAAAATCTTCTAAGTGGGGAATAAGTGAGTCATTTCTTATTACTGTTATGATACTCCTCAAATTTGGACAATTTAAAAAACTATTTTGTTTCTAATACTTTAAAAACTCAAGGAAAGCAAGCTACTGATATTTAATTCTAAAGTTCACATATTCATCATTAAATTGGCAAACACAGGCAGCGGGCTTATCAGTAAAGGGGTTTTTATCTAGCACTGACTTCCAAGTAGGCAGCTCTATTTATGCCTACTAGTAAGTGAACAAAGCTAGTAAGTGCTACTCCTAAAAGATAATACTTAAATGACTTAATAGAAAGGAGGATTAAATTTCTTCAGTAAAAATATAAGCTAACTTGTCATATGAGGCATATTTGGAAATGGAATTTTTAATTTTTAATTGACCAATTATTAAAAATAGATGAACAACCCAGACATGTTAGAACACATTCATTTGAAAATTAGTTAAGAAAAAGTATTCTCTGGAAAATAATTCTGACAAAGACAATGAGCCTATTTCTTAATTCTACCTAGTTTTCCTTAATCTATCAATCCCTCATCTATCTTTCATTCAGATATTCCAGAATTATTTATTCAGTTAAATATCTCAAACAACAGGGGAGCCTGCGTGGCTCAGCTGGTTAAGTGTCTGCCTTCGGCTCAGGCTCAGGGCATGATCCCAGGGTCCTGGGATCAAGCACCAAGTCAGGCTCCCTGCTCAGCGGGGAGGCTGCTTCTCCCTCTCCTCTACCCGCCGCCCCCCCACCCCCGCCATGCTCTCTCTCTCACTCTCTCTCTCAAATAAAAAATTTTTAAAAATCTTTAAAAAATATCTGAACAAATAAACAAGCCAATGAAATGTGTAATATTTACTAAATAAACTATATTAAAAGGATGAATAAGTACCACCAAAGATTGATGATTTCTTCTTTGCGCTAGAATATACTGGGACAATAAAGAAATGAAAGGCTTGGAATTTGGTCTCAAGAACTTTAGAGTGTACTTGAGAAAGCACACACGTACAAAATGGTTTTGAAAAGTGTGGGCTTCCTGGCATCCAGTTATTTCCCTCTCCATTTTGAAACTTCTGAGCACTTTCTTATGGTCAAGAAATATGGGTTTAAGAGTTAGTTCTCCCATAAACATTTATATAAGTGAATCATTTCATTGCCTCTCTGCCATCTGTCAAACTTCCTAACAGAGGCAGAAGGATATATAGTTTCTCTAAAAATAAATGTCTAGTTAAAAATGCTTTACATATTTTTTTATGTTTTTATTTTAAAATTTCAAATTACCATTAAGAAAGCATGAGATTGTGTTGTTTATCCAAAGGAGGTATCAATTTAAAAATTTTTAAACTTGTACT
Source organism: Callorhinus ursinus (assembly GCF_003265705.2). Classification (NCBI taxonomy): domain Eukaryota; kingdom Metazoa; phylum Chordata; class Mammalia; order Carnivora; family Otariidae; genus Callorhinus; species Callorhinus ursinus. Next base: position 82,884,310 of record NW_027397066.1, read on the forward strand.
AATTAATTTCATATTTTTATGTCAGAATTAATATCCATTCAATTGAAGATTCCACTTGTGGAGGTGATTATATTCCACAGTGATACAATCATCAATTTTGCTTTTCTCTATGAATACAAATTGGGGTCACAGTCCTAAATTGACTTAAGTCAAGCATCTGTGTCTCTGTATATTTTGTACTTTTATATATGTGCTTGTCACCAATTTTAGCATGAATCATGTCTTATGTTTCTTCACCATTTGACAAGTATCTACTAAATTATGCAAAAATCATGTTTGCCTAACATGCTGTATAAAGCATATAAACTAAAGGATCATGGCGATCTAACGCAGGTGTTTGGAAAACACAAAACCACTTCCAACAACTCATCATAACTTGTGATTCATTAGTAATCATTTTCAAATTTAGTTTATTTTTCACTGATTAAAAATGATGAATGCTTCTTATATATTTGAAATGCTAAAAAAGATCAATCAGGTTTGTCAACCAACTCTTTTCCTTTCCCTTGACAAAATATAAAAATTTGAAAAATGAAAAATTTTCATAATGTGTTTGGCGAGTTATTACACTGATTTTTATTGGGGAAAAGTTTATTTTATAAAATCACATAATTTTAAGTTACATTTCCTTATAAGCCTGCTTTATTAAATTTCCAGAACTCTTTCCACCATCTATATTCACTACTTAAGGTATTTTAAACAAGACTTTTAAGTGTTCTTAATACATATGAGACTGATTTTAAAATATTATGTCTCTTTGTTATTAGTCATGTCACAAACTGAATTACATTTTTCAAAAGAACACTGGATTTCTCCTGTGATGTTTTGATACTTTACAAGAGAGTTCACAGGTCAGGGTGGACAAATTGTCCATAATCCCAAAAAATACATAAACTAGGATATTCTATTCAGTCTTAATTAGCAAGTAGTTATGAATTACCTCCCACATGATAGATGTTATGGAGAATTAAAAAATAGTCACTTTCAATGATGGGAAGAAAAGTTTATATAAATATGAAATAATTCTAGAAAAAGATGTAATTTTATAGTAAAGGAATATAAAAACAATCAATTCCCTTAAGAAACACAGAGCATACATGGGATATAAGACCTACACATGTGAATAGGGACCAGCTGGGGCATCCAACTGCATAACTGCTACTGATCTGACCTTTCGTCAGTAAGAAAACACTGACTTTTGACCGTGATCTTCGCTGTGTGACTTCTAGACATGTGAAATGTAGATGGCTAAAACCGTTCCAGAGGGGTCTAGTCAAGAGGCTCCTTAACATTTCAAATTTCTCAGAACTCGAGACAGGATAAAATCAATTGTACTTTCTGTGTTCTACAGATGTTACCTGGGAAATAGGAGGAAGCCGAACACACGGGGCTTGCCATGTGTGCTGTGCCGGCATGGCAAGTATGATCCTTTCCTTCTGTTTCATGAATAAGTAATTTTCCTCTCTGCAGTGCTAAGTCATCCTGACCACTTTTGACCTTTCCCTCCCTAACAGTAAGAGCAAGCAAAGACCAGTGTGACTGAGGTCATATATTGGCTTCAAACGTGTTCTGCAGAGCCAAAAGGGTACATGAGGAGTGTTAGAGTTTTTATAACAGTAAGATCTACTTTGGTCATTTTTCATACTTGAAGTTGGTTCCATGGAAGGTTTCTGTGTGTGTATGGGTGGGCGTTGTGTTGGGGGAAGGGTGGAGTGCTAGGTTCGGCTGCTTAAAATTTGTTTACAATTATTACTGAAATAGACAGAAACCTTAACAGAAAATCAGAAATTTGGAAATGAAGGTTGGTTGACGTTATCAAAGAAGACTTAACCAAAAGGAAGTGACCTATAGTGTTTAAAAAAATTTGTAATCAATTGAAAATAAGAGGAAGGGATCTTTAGGTAAGAAGGGGCAAATGAACCAGAATAAATAGACTGCAAAAAGAAAAAAAAAAGTATTGATCAGAAGGTATATGTGAAACAGAGGAGATAAGTTAGATTAGAAAGGTGAGATTAGACTACGAAGGGCCTTGGATTCTTGTATGTGATGTTTTAAGGAGTAGGAGAACAATCCCAGTAATATAAGAAGATAAATCTGGAAGCTCTCGGGAAAATCCAATGGTGTGGAAAAATTGAAAGCCAGGTTGTTTTCAATAAGAGGTTCACTACAATAATTAAGTCACAAGACAACGAGGTCTGATATTACAATGGTGGCAATGTGAAAAGACCAAAGGGGCCTACTAGAATATTTTTATACTTCTATATGACCATTAAAAAATATATAATAAATGAAGTCATTCATGTATGCCCTGATTCAGTAAACAGTAAATGCCTACAACATTCCTTTTTTTTTTTAAGATTTTATTTATTTATTTGACAGAGAGAGAGGGAACACAAGCAGGGGGAGTGTGAGAGGGGAAGCAGGCTTCTCGCCGAGCAGGGAGCCCGATGTGGGACTCAATCCCAGGACCCTGGGACCATGACCTGAGCCGAAGGCAGACGCTTAATGCCTGAGCCACCCAGGCGCCCCTGCCTACAACATTACTAAGAATATTGTGTAGACCCTAAGAATGTTCGGGTATTAGACCCTAAGAATGTAACAGAACTTAGACATAACTAATGCTCTCATAAAGGTAGCATGTAAGAAGGACAATGAACTAAATAAGTAATAATAATACTAGGGTACAAGATCTAAAGGCAGAGATTTTTTTTTTTTCTTTTGTGTTCACTGTTGTATTCCTAGTGCCTGGCACGTAGGGAATCCTCAATAAATATTCGCTGAACAAATGAATGAATGAATGAACAATGCAATGGGCATGGTAAACTTGGTAAAGTTTCCTGGAGGATGTGGTACTTAGCTGAAATCTGAATAATTAAGAGCAGTTAGTTACAGAATGGTCAGGTCAGGGGCAGGGAATATTGCTCACAGCAGAAGAAAAATGCATGGCATAATTTAGGAAGTGAAAGCAGATCTGTGAATTTGGAGTCTAGGTAGGCCATGAAAAGAGATGAAGCTGTTAGATTACCACGGGCCAGAGAATAAGGATGTTTTCATCCAAGTTAGGAAGTACGAACTTGATCCAAAGAGGAGCCATGAAAGGAGTTTGGGCAGGAGAAAGACTATCTTAACCCTGGTAAGTCACTCTACTTCTCTAAGCCTCAAGTGCCTACCTAATGTGTAGAATAAGGACAGTAGCAGCTACCATACACAGCAGCTGCGCAGATTAAATCTGATAATGTAGTAACTGGCACAGATCAGTCACTCAACATTAGGTAAGTTCCCTGTCTCTATAATACCACAGCTCCCACCAGCTCCACTTGATTGCAGCTGCCCCTGCTTAATAAGTGATTACAATAATATTTCAAAGTTAAATATCACTAGCATCAGTCTGGACAGAGTTTTGTATATCTTACGCTAATATTTTGCCTTCTTTTATTCAATGCTAGGTAAAGGGTGATAGTCCCAATGCTACACCTGTAGACGCAAAGTGCAAGCAAGGTGACGTTGCTTTCTGATTCACCTCATTTCACAAAATGCGATTGAATCAGAACAAAGTAACTACAGAATATTTAAAATAGAAATTACACATGAATAGATTACACAGAAATTAGAATTTTTGGTTGAGTAGCACATTTTTATTACAACACTTTTAAATCCCATCACTTATAAGGTCCCATAACCGATACTCATTGTTAAAGTAACTTAACATGGGCCGGTTTCTGAATTATTAACTGATGCACACAATGCTTTTCACTGATTGTAAATACAATGTATTTAAAAGGAAGCAAAGAGTTCCAATATGTCTTTAAGAAGAGAATCAGAATCCGTCAAAGCCTCAAAGATAACAATGAAGTGTAAATGCTTGTTTGCAAGCATTGCAAGAGAAAATATACGATACCATAGAACCTTAAGCCACATAAAAGATCTGTTGCCAAGATCTTTGAAAATCCTATAACCCGCGAATGTTATTAAGCATATTATTCCCCCATGAAATGCAAATAAGCATGGGCACTGGTTTCAGGCACAAACGGATCTGGGCTTACACAAAACTTCCCCAACTTTCACTCTCACATCAGTTTCTCTGCACACTGGTCTTGTTTTCTCCTACCAGTTAGACTTACTCCAAGTATCCTCCAAATCACATCCTGCCAGCATGCTGAGTTAGGAAGTAGATGCACCAATTCCAGTCCAACTGACCCATGGAGTAACTGTGCTCTGCATTTCCCCTGCTCACTCATGACTCAATCCCTGTGTCCAGGGAGCAGTGCATGCCGATGGGCCAGTCCCCGGTCGTGTGCCCACCCCGACTTGCTAGTGGGAGAAGGTGAAGTCTGTCATATAAAAGGAATGGGAATGGGGAAAGTATTTCAGGCAAACACAAAAAGGGATTTGTCTTTAAAAAAAAAAAAGGTTGAAATTCTTGTACTTCTGTTTACCTTAAAGATCATTTCAGTAGCCTTTGCTAGAATTTTAAGTCCTTATTTAAGCAATGTTGGCAAGAACTGGACAACTCCCTGAGATAGTTTAATATACACTTTATCTAGTATCTGCAGAGAACACATGATGGAATCATTTATATTACAGACCCAAATCCCTGAAGAAGAGGCCATTCCACTCTTCAGTTTATCTAAAGCCTTTCTTTCTGGTTATAGTCATCACCTCATTCCTTCTCACTGCCAATGGAATTGGGCTCTTTTTATGGACTTCCTTTTTTTTAAGTTTTTTTTTATTCATTTGAGAGAGAGAGAGAAAGAGAGCACAAGCAGGGGGAGAGGCAGAGGCAGAGGGAGAAGCAGACTCCCTGCTGAGCTGGGAGCCATATGTGGGACTTGATCTCAGGACCCTGAGATCATGACCTGAGCCGAAGGCAGAAGCTTAACCATCTGAGCCACCCAGGCAGCCCTTGACTTCTTTTTTTCACAGACACAGACACACACACACACACACAGGTGAACATACACACAGTACTTAAAAAAAATAAAGAAGTCAAAATGAAATTCAGACACAGAAGGATCTGCTAGCCTAGTGCATGAGCTAAATTAAACACGTCATGAACCACCGTGAAAGGTCAAGTCCTAGAATGTAAAAAATTGTGGATGCCAATACTCTACTCTTTTCCTACTGTATCCTGTGATGTCTAAAATATGGTGAAAACATTTTAAGTACCATGACTCATGTCTCTGAAGATGGCAGCAGTTTTCATACAAAGATCAAGTGTTGGAAAGGCATGGAAAACTGGAAACGAAACAACTATATAAAAACCCACTTAGGGGATGATCTAATCTTCGTTGATTCCAATTCCTGTAAGGATTAGAAAATTCTACGTTAAGCACACTTTCCATATTTCTCTTTCCACAGTTGTCATTAATTTGGTATTTACAAAAGACTTTTTGACTAAAACACAAAAGAGATGAGTTTCTTCATATTTCAGCCACACTGCTTCTCATTTGCAGTCAGAGTCTTCTATTTGGGAAATCAAGACTGGTTACTCTGGAAATATTGATGGTACAAACACATGGATTATCATGATAAGCCTCTATGTACGATGCACCTTTTCTTCACAGTATCTTTAAAAACTTTACAGACCTAAAAAACTTCTGCTTATCCACCACTAAAGCTCTCAAGAGCAGACAGTGTCTAATGGCTGTACAGAGCAAATTCTTAGTTAAGTGTTCCACTCAGAAAATAAACACATTCTCTTCCCTAGGAGACTTCAAACACCTCTTACATAAGCAGAATCTATCTGTGTTGGAAACTGGCCATGCAATCAAAATCTACAATGCTGCTTCCATGAAGGCTGTTAAAACTATATGAATACTTCAGGCTTGTCTAGATGCTATTTATTCCTTATTTGAGAAGAGGCACTTCCAAAAGCAAACAGGATCTGCAGCACCAACTTTGGGTTTATAACTTATATCTTAGTAACCTGTGTTCAGTATTGTAGGTCCTCTAGGATTTGGGTCCAGATTTGTCCCCACAGGGACCTGAAACCTTGTCCTCCCTTACTTCAGCCCAGGGGCTTGGTTTGGGCTATATCACTTATTCACAGAAACCCCTAATGCCTATTCATTGGTTAAATCTCAAGCCATCACCTGTTCTTAAATCTCCCCCAGGTCCCTAATGTTGACATCTGCTTGCTTCTGGAGATCCAGTTTCTCCATTTTGAACTTCTCTGTTACTAGATATTACGAGTTAAATTGTGTCCCGCCAAAAGATACGCTGGAGTCCTAACCCCTGGTACTTATGAATGTAACTTTATTTGGAAATAGGGTCTCTCTGCAGATGCCATCAGGTTAACGTGAGATCGTACTCCATTAGGATGGGCCCTGATCCAGCCTGACTGGTGTCCTTATAAGAGAAAAATTTACGCCCAGAGACACAAGGCCATGTAAAGACAAAGGCAGAGACTGGAGTTGTGCTGCTTTAAGCAAAAGCAGGCCTGGGGCTACCACAAGCTGGAAGAGACAGGGAAGAATATCCCCTAGAGGTTTCAGAACAAACATGGCCTTGCCAACATCCTGATTTCAGACTTCTAGCCTCCAGAACTGTGAGACAATAAATTTCTGTTGTTTTAAGCAGCTCAGTTAGTGGAACTTTGTTATGGCAGCCCTAGGAAACGAATCTACTAGATTCATTACTCAATTATTTGAATTTGACTGACACACACACACACACACACTAACATTTCAAGTTCTTAAAATATGCCAAGGAGGGTTTCTAAGCATTTTAAATACTTAAGTTCAATGAATCCTGAAATAACCATAGGAGGTAGGTACTATTATAATAACATCATTTTCTTGATGGGGATTTGAGAAAGCTTAAGCAATTCACCCAAGCTGGTAAGTGGCAAAGCTGAAATTCAAATCCAGGGCATCTCCGTCTGGGGCCCATGCTATAGTAGGACTATTCATGTCAGCCACCATATCTCTGCCATGTGAACAGGCCTTCCTGCCCCCGTGGCATGTGTCTTCATGGAGAGTGAACCACCCTCCACATGCAGATGTCTGGGCTGCAAACTTTTCCAAGTTGTCCTTTCCCAGTAAGAGTTAGGATATATGTCCTGAGAGATGACATGAAAATCTTTCTTAAAAAATCAGATGTGGGGCGCCTGGGTGGCTCAGTTGGTTGGGCAGCTGCCTTCGGCTCAGGTCATGATCCCGGGGTCATGGGATTGAGTCCCGCATTGGGGGGGTCCTTGCTCAGCGGGGAGCCTGCTTCTCCCTCTGCCTGCCGCTCTCCTTGCTTGTGCTTTCCCTCTCTCTGACAAATAAGTAAATAAAATATTTTTAAAAAATTATAAAAAATTAAGAATTAAAAAGCAAAATGTGAGGAGCCTGGGTCCACGACCATTACCTTGAAAGGGTCCTGGAAGTTTTAGTTGACTGCAGATGCACCGTGTGCCATATCTGCGCTGAAACTCCTTTTTTTTTTTTTTTAAAGATTTTATTTATTTATTCATGAGAGACAGAGGAGGAGAGAGAGAGAGCGAGAGAGAGAGAGAGAGAAGCAGAGGGAGAAGCAGGCTCCCAAGGAGCAGGGAGCCCGATGCGGGGCTCGATCCCAGGACCCTGGGATCATGACCTGAGCCGAAGGCAGACGCTTAACCATCTGAGCCACCCAGGCGCCCTCTGCGCTGAAACTCCTAATGCAACAGCTCATTCTGAGCTCCTTCTTGTTAAGCACACAACAACAAAATAGAATGCCCTAAACGAATACGACAAACATTATTTTGGACCTTGAAAACATGGTTTAGAAGAAAAACAGGGGCTACTCGGTCCAGAAAAAAAATAGATGGCAACATAATAACTAACTGTTCTCAAGTATTTGAGAGGCTTTTATGGATGAAACATTAGGCTTATTTTCTGTTTCTTGGGAAGATATAATAAAGGCAAATGAGCGAAAGTTAAAAGGGAGCCTGCTTTACCAGCATTAAAAAAAAAAAAAAAAAAAAAAAGGGGGGCGCCTGGGTGGCTCAGTCGGTTAAGCGACTGCCTTCGGCTCAGGTCATGATCCTGGAGTCCCGGGATCGAGTCCCGCGTCCGGCTCCCTGCTCGGCGGGGAGTCTGCTTCTCCCTCTGACCTTCTTCCCTCTCGTGCTCTCTCTCTCTCATTCTCTCTCTCTCAAAAAGAATAAATAAAATCTTTAAAAACAAAAAAGATTCATCGCTAACAAGAAAACAAGCAGAATGGAAAGGCTAGTATGGCAGTGTAGTGAGCTCACCTACACAAGAAATATTTATATCAAGTGTGAGGCACCAAGTCGCTACTATAATTCTTTTACATCCCTGTGTCCTCCCTTCATTTTCTTCTTTTTGATTAAGGATTCTCTTCACTTGGGGAAACTTATTTTGGGCAAACAGTTTGAATCCTGCTTCAAGCGGCAGCTACCACTAACCAGCTATTAGATTCCTAAGATCTTGAACTAGTCACGTCTCTGTTCTCTCAATAAAACTGAAATAATAATATTTCACCTTGTACGGCTAAGGATTAAAAAGCATTGCACTGTGACTGTCACTGCGATATTTCAATGACCTGAAGACCCTACCAGTCATAAGATACACTAGTATTTCATGTATCACAAAATTAAGCAAATGGTGAAATGTTTTCTTACCACTTAAAATGCTTATTTTATACTTTATAAGAGAAATATTGAATAATATAGTTCTAAACCTTCCTTTCATTGAGTTTGACTCATTAGAATCCTTTCTCATGGCAGAACCATTGATGTTTTTCCACAACGTATTACCATCTATGCTATCCAAAGTGTTCAAGATGCAGTGTGTTTCAAAGGAATGCTCCAGGGGCGCCTGGGTGGCTCAGTTGGTTAAGCATCTGCCTGTGGCTCAGGTCATGATCCCAGGGTCCTGGGATGGAGCCCCACATCCCGCTTCTCCCTCTCCCTCTGCCTACAGCTCCCCCTGCTTCTGTGCTCACTCGCTCTCTCTCTCTCTCTGTCCCCGCGTCAAATAAATAAATAAAATCTTTAAAAAAGTAAAGGATGCTGCAGTATTATAACCAGGATTTTGTTGCTGAACTTCCTTGTTTGGGGTACAACAGGCAATCCTCCGCTTTTATGTTGGTAAGAAAAGGTGATGGGCTTCATCAGCTTATGGAAATCGTCATTTCTCAGGTCCTTGTAAAAGCATATGGTTTTTGCTTAGTGTGAAAATAGGTAATTATAGACAGTTGTCCAATTAATGAATATCTTCTTCTCTATATTAAATGTGTGTGTACCTCACCGTCATGTGTCTCTGCCCCTCTACAAACAACATTTCGTTTCAATGCCAAATAATATTTTTGGAGGCACCGTAAACAGCAATTAAACATAACTCACGCAGTTCTGGCACTGCACATAACTCAGAGACAAAATAAATGGCTATGACTGAGCTGGTGCCCCAGCAGACAATGACAGCTCTAGCATGCCTATTGCTTGACCAACAGTGATTCTGAGACCCAGGCAAATTTCAGAGAAGGTACAATATGAAAAGAGTACATTTTAGAATTGGTGAAATATGATACTGGTTTCGTCAACTGTTTTTTTTTAATTTGTTTTGTTTTGTGGGAGGTCATTTATTTATTTATTTATTTATTTTTATTTAATTTTTGCAGACTGACAGCTGTGAGTTATAATGAGCTTACCAAATTAATACATGCCTACTCCCAGCCCATGGAGAGTAGTAAATTGCTCTTGTTCTCATGACACATTTAGATTAGAAGAAGTAGAAAGAGGGAGGAATACTTGCTTAATGGAGTAAAGGCTGCAGAAAAATCCCCCTACAGAGGAGGGGATTTTCAGTAGGGGGATTTTCTGCCCTTGTCTAGAACAGAGGACAGCTAAATTACTTTTTGATCCTCATCCCAAAGCAAAAAGGCAAGATGGAGGGAGGGATGGGTGTTCTGACTGAAATCATGCCTTGAGATGCAACTATAAGAACATATTCAACGAGGAGTCACAAAGCTGGTTGTCTCGGGGGCTGAGGAATGGTGTGCAGTTGGCAGGCCTGGTGCCCAGCCAGTGTGAGGAGGCACAGAAACATGTCTGTGCTCTCCCAGGTATGCCTTTGGGAGTCCTGTCATTTCCATACCTCTCTGTGTACCACCTCACCGCCACACGCCCTTCCCCACCCACCCACCAAAGATGAGGCCTTCCAAGCAGGGGAAGGCTGAAACCCTCTGGAATAGCTGAGTCACCACCGTCCCTGGGTTAGGTGCCTGCCTCTGTGCTATTTTTTTCTTTTCCTTGTTGCTGATCTTATTCTTTTCGGAGGCTCATCATCCATCCCACATTAGTTTTAATTAGTCGATGCAGGGCTGCCCTCCCTCTTTCTACTTTTTCTAATCTAAATGTGTCATGAGAACAAGAGCAATTTACTACTCTCCATAGGCTGGGAGTAGGCATGTATTAATTTGGGAAGCTCATTATAACTCATAACTGTCAGTCTGCAAAAATTAAATAAACAAACAAATAAATAAATAACCTCCCACAAAACAAAACAAAACAAATTAAAAAAACTCAAACCAGCAAGGACTCTGTCTTCATTATTCTGTGTTATATAAAACAGGTCATTAATAAATGAGCAAACTGGATTTCCACTTCTGTTAATTTGAGATCTTACTAATCTTTTTTTTTTAAGATTTTATTTATTTATTTGACAGAGAGAGACACAGCGAGAGAGGGAACACAAGTAGGGGGAGTGGGAGAGGGAGAAGCAGGCTTCCCGAGGAGCAGAGAGCCCGATGCGGGGCTCGATCCCAGGACCCCGGGATCATGACCTGAGCCGAAGGCAGACGCTCAATGACTGAGCCACCCAAGCGCCCCTGAGATCTTACTAATCTTAAAACATTGCTTTTACCATGACACTTCTCTGGGCAGAAATAATCAATGGTTGTCTTTTGCCTCAAAAAACCCCAAAAATCTAAATTTCCTCTCATGACACAGCTATACCCCTTCCTCTCATGACAGTCTGGTTCCATCCCACCTCTCTAGGCTCATCTCCAGTCAATCCCTTTGAGGAGTGTTTGGTGTTGTGGTTGGGTGTGTGAGCGCCAGTGTTTATCGGACTTGATTCAAATCTTGGCTTTCCTGCCATCGAATGCGTCATTTTTGGACAACTAACTGCACCTCAACAAACTAAACAGAGAGAAGATATCTACACCCTGGCTTATTGTGTGACATTTTTAGTCACCACGCACACTATCTGACATATTGTAAGTGTATATAAATGTAGCTATTGTACAACAAAAGCATATCACTTTGTTTGAAATCTTATTAAGGCTTGCTCTTTCTACTAATCATTCTATATTTGCAATAAATACATACATATTTTACATTATGTGTATGTTACATCTAACGTTAACATACTCAACTTCATACATAGCTATAAGGTTACCTGTGTAAAAGGTTACATATACATAGGGCTAAATACATAAGCACATAGGTTAGTAATTTCATATTATGAGTAATATGAAAATTGAAATGAAATGAAGTGATATGAATGATATGAAATGATATGAATATCTGACATATGAAAAACATTTTTAAAGAAAGCTTTTCACGGTCAAAGTATTTTGTGAGGGTGGAAAGTCAGTCTTAGATTTAGATGGTCTGCTAAAGGAGATTTAACTGGTTAGTGACGGGGTCAGGCCCAGGACTCCTAGTTCCTAGTAGAGCAGTGTTCACACATCCCAAGTTTGATTAGGCAATTAGAGGACAAAGACTTCCTTTTTGTGTTCTCTACAGTATCCAATATCATGCCTTGCGTCTGCTCATTGTGGGAGCTCAGGCATATTTTGCTTATTCCCGACAAAGAATATGGCAAAGTATAAACAGTGTTTTAGGTATAAACCAAGAAATAGTTGAACCTCAATAAAGTCCTGATGTTTTTGCATAGAAATGGAATGGATTCCCTACCCAAAGCAGATTTTTGTTTTTTTGTTTGTTTGTTTTGGTCTTGTAACTACTGAGCAAATAAAATGAAAGGCTTTGAGACACTTCATTCTGTTTTCTGCTAGTTTTGATTTTAAGTTTGTTTCAACAACTCCTACTACTGGGAAAGATAACTAATGATTATAGGACAATACAGTTAATTCTTTAAAGTCTTTAAAATTTCATTTCTTTTTGTGATATTTTTAAGCCTTCTAGCAATGTGACATTATTATATAATTCTAGGTTTTTGCCACAAATTATGTCTCTTGCATTAATTTTCCAATGAATTTTGCATAGTACCTTCATATTTTACTAACATATCTATTTTTTTTTAAGATTTTTTTTTTTTTTTGGTTAATTTATTTGACAGAGAGAGACCCACTGAGAGAGGGAACACAAGCAGGGCGAGTGGGAGAGGGAGAAGCAGACTTTCTGCCGAGCAGGGAGCCCGATGCCCGATCCCAGGACCCTGGGATCATGACCTGAGCCGAAGGCAGACGCTTAATGACTGAGCCACACAGGCGCCCCTTTACTAACATATATTTTGACCAGAATTCTCCATCTTAACCTATTTCTTTATTTACATAGCAGTTTTTATAATTTATAATTATCCAAACCTCATTCTATCTCAGTTTGCTGAAGGAGATGACATAAAAATGTTCATTTGTCTCTAGCAAAGTAGAACTTGTGCTATATTTCTCTTTGCAGTTTACTTTTCAAATTAACTTTGAATTTAGTGTATATCCATGCTGAGTTCTGAAGGCAGAATTCAACACTAATGACTTAAGGATATTCTCATTTTGCAAAATATTACCCTTTCCAGATGTCGATCTCACCAGACAAACACATGCCCCACGCAGATACCTGGTCACATTAATGACAGGGATGTGCTAGCAGACTGGAACGGCTGTCCTCAGTGGTACTGAGAACGCTGACCACGCACTACTAGACACTGAGGACACTTTCCCATTCCCTCTCCTTACCCTTTCCAGTGCAATATTCTCTGGACAGGATGTATTAACTATACAATTCCAAACAATGTGAAAAAATGTGCTATAACTTGCACTCTAATTTGGGAAGAAAAACTTCAAGTTGCCTTTTTCTTTAAAGTCACTTTTAGTAAAAGTCAAATGAATTCGTGAGCAGCATAAACACTGTATTATGGACAAAGAGAAATGATGCCAACATCATCACGCAGATAGCTTGCAGTTCCTAAAGTATTTCAGTTAAGTGTACATAGCTCTGGAGTTTTAAGTCTGGTTATGTCTCTATCCAGAGACACACGTTTCTTGTAAACATATGATTAAATTTAAGGGAAACATTGCCATCCATTTCTGGCATTCTATTTGCATGAAGTAAATAAAAGCGGGTAGACTTAGGGATTTGAGCTTAAACCCTTTATGAGACATCATTCCCTAGTAAAACATTTTCATGGAATACTCGGCAATTTTGATTAGTTTCTCATGACCCAGAAAAGAGGCTACAACCTAATGGGGACAGAAATAATACCATCTCAAGATGACATAAGACCAATATTTTACTGCTCTGCTCAAAACCCTGTGGCATCCCATCTGCACTGCATAAAAGCCAAGGCCCTAACTGCTCTGGTCCCCCAGCTCCTTCTCTAACCTCAGCTTCCCCTCTTCGCGGGCACTGACTTTGCTTCAACCACGCTGGCCTTGCATCAGGCCAACCCTCACCTCAGGGCCTTTGTACTTGCTATTCCTCTCCATGGAGAATTTCTTAACATGTGCTCTTTCCTTCTCTCACGTCCTTCTGTACCTGCTGACATGTTATCTCCTCAGAGAGACCTTTCCTGACCCTCCATCTCACATTGCCTTCTGGACACGCTTCATCCTTTATCCTTTTCCATTCAGTCTTCTTCCGAGCACTAGTTACAACTTATATTACATGTTTTTTTAAACCTCCCGTTTCAGCTTGTTTGTCTCCTCCACTAGAATGCAGCTTCCTGAGAAGAGAGACACAGCTGCATCCCAACATACTGCTTAATGACTAGCTCAGAACATTTTTGAATGAATGAATGAATTTAGAGGATGGGTGGTACAGAAGTTGAATATGCAGTTATAACACAAAGTGGTAAAATAATCTCGTAGATGTCACCTAATTATGGTACAATGATACTTAACATCAACATACCGATGGAATTTAATATGAAAAAGCATTAAATGTCAAATATTTTAGATCATTTGAGGGTAACCAAAGGAAAAATACCCACCCACCCACACACACCCACACACACACACAAAACAACCCACCCAGAATTTATTGTAGTTGACTATAAATTATCTGGCCAAGTAAAGAAGGCACTGATCAAAAAATCAGCACAGAAGCAAAATATATCTGAAATGAGAGGTTTTAACTACCTGAATACCTTTGTAACCATTGACCAGCCGGCCTAGAAACGAAGCATGAGAAAATGCTAAATTTGACATGCTGTAAATTTCACCCCAGAGAGCCTGAGGAAGAAGTTAGGATAACCACCACTCCATACCGGATTTTGACAGAAAAGAGGAGCTGGTTAGTGAATTGGAAGAGACAGGAAAGCAGTGATGTCATCTAACCACTCAAGACAGTGAGAAAGGAGAAAGCTAAGCACGCTCCAAACATAACCGGCAGATGGACTTTCGGAATGAGTAATGATAACGATAATAATACCTATCACTCACTGAGTGTCCATTCCGAGGCTAGCACTGTACAAATCAGTGAACACTCACGACGTCCATAAACTGTGAACCCCACCACCACAGTGCACCCCTATCTTTTAAAAATCAAAGCAACACCTTTAAGAAGAGAAACTTTCGGGCGCCTGGGTGGCTCAGTCGGTTAAGCGACTGCCTTCGGCTCAGGTCATGATCCTGGAGTCCTGGGATCAAGTCCCGCATTGGGCTCCCTGCTCGGCAGGGAGTCTGCTTCTCCCTCTGACCCTCTTCCCTCTCGTGCTATCTCTCATTCTCTCTCTCTCAAATAAATAAATAAAATCTTTAAAAAAGAAGAGAAACTTTCATAATGCATTCAGGTAAGCAAATTTACATTAGAAATAAACTTAGAAATCAGCCTGTAAAAACCATTTTTGTACAGAAAGGCAGCTGGGGAATACCTTGCTACTACTTACTGAAGGGGGTAGCCACAGTACACAGCTGGGGGGGCACAGCATCCCTTGGAGCTGGGCTGTGCAAGACGTCTATGACTACATGCCTTGGCCCCAACCTGGTCATACTTTTTTTTTTTTTTTTACCTTGCTTCTAGTCACTTCTCTTTCCCAGCCACCCCATCCAGACGTTTCTGTAACATCTCCTGATTTCTTGACCTCTTGGAGGTCTTCAGTCTCAGCGCATAATTCAATTTCTACCTCACAAGTGAAGAGAGAAAGCCAGCAGGCAACCATATTCTCTGTCTCCCGACTTGTTCCTTCCTCACCCATACCATTTTCTCTCCCGCTGGCCTTCGGGCTTTCCTTCTACCTAAAGCTGATTAGTCTACCATGTTTCCATGCCGAATTTCCCAGGGATCATGCCCCATCAATTATTTACTCTGCCTCTTTTATTCCTGACTTCTCCTTTGCCGCCGGTTTCTTCCATTTTATCTATAAACACTTGAGTCTCTGTGATGGTCGAAAGCCTCTCCTTGCCCCTGGGATCCTCTCACTCCTACTGCTGAACATTTTCTCCTCACTCAAGCTACCTGACCGGGTCTGCGTGAATGTGTTCCCTTCCTCCACCCTGATCCCTCTCAGTTCACTGTAACAGGAGCGTCCTTGTCCCCAGCCACTCTACGCCACTGCTGTGGACAGACAGCACTAGTTACCTCCCAACTGTCAAACCCAGCAGACAGACTTTTCCTTCTCCCCTCAAATTCCAGTAATGGCATCCTTCTTGGTTTTTGTCTGAGTCCGTTCTGGCTGCTATAACAGAACACCAACACCAGGTGACTTGCAAATAACTGACTTTTCACAGTTCTGGCGTCTAAGAAATCTAAGCTCAAGACACCTGCAGATTTAAGCCACTAGCAGATTTGATGTCTGGTGAGGGCTCATTTCCTGGCTCATAAGAACAGCCATCTATGTCTTCACATTGGAGAAGGGGCAAGAGAGCCTCCTGACATCTCTTTTATAAGGGCACTAATCCCACTCATGAGGGCTCCACCCTCATGGCCTAATTACCTCCCAAAGCTCCACCTCCAAACATCATCACAATGGAAAAGTTTCAACATATGAATTTGGGGGTGGTGGGACACAAACAGTCAGTTTAAAGTAGTTTTTCTACTTACTTTTTTAGCCATACTTCTCAAACATCTCTATGCCTTTTCTTTTGATGATTCCTTAAATGCAGGCATTATCCGCAGCTGTGTTAACATCGCTCTATTAGCTTTCCCTTTGTAATTTAGCCCATTTTTATATGATCTTACCACTGCCCACATACTGATAATTCCGGAGCAGTATCTCTAAACCATATCTCTCAGCTGACCTCCAGAGAAACATACACACAGCAGCTAACTCTACCTGGGTATCACATAAGATGTTCTCTAAAATGATCAACTGTCTTCTCACACAGATGAATCCATTGTCTTCCATACATACACTCTATCTCAGGTGGGGCATCACTGTCTATCTAGTCACATAAACCTGAAGGCTGAAAACCACCCTAAATTTCTCTCCCTACCCATTACTTCCTTCTTCAGATACCAACTCTTAAATATTCCATTTAATCCCATCGTCTCAACCTCCACTGCCTGTGCCATTGCCTCTGTCTTGATTCAGGTCTTCATCTGACCCTTATCATGTCAGTTTAGGTGGGACTTCTGCCTTCAGTCTCACTCCCTCCAATACTATCTTCACAGCAATGCCCAAGTGAATAAACGTAATAACAACACACACCACATTTAAGCAAGTATTTCACTTTGGAGTATCTGTACATAATGAAGTTTAAACTACTTATCCTTAGCATATGAGACTTCCCCCTGCCAAACTCTCCAACCTCATTCCTGGCATCTTCCCACAGCCCTAATAGTTTTCCAAGCTAAACATCTCTCTCCTCCTTTGACCTCATTACTCCTTTGCTTGGAATGCCCTTCCTTTCGACCCCTTATGTCCCCAGTAAGCTCCTATTTGTCCTTTAATACCTGGGTCAGAAGTTACTGCCTTGTGACCTGTATCCATAAAGCAACTCACTGTGCATCCTCTATCCTTTACAAATAGTTTTTATTTTACCCTTACCACATGTTTTATAATAGAGTTATTTAAATGTATGGCTCTTCTAGTAGATTATGACATTATTATGGGCATACACTACATGTTTATCAACTCTGTGTCTATCCTAGAAAAGTAAAGGCTCAATAACTATTTCTCGACTAAATAGAAGAATGAATATTCTACTTAGTCTTCTAGATAGTCCCTGAGGTTGACTATCCATGCTTAAGGAAAGTTTTTTCATAGTTATTACCTATGCCATATCTCTCTGAACAATGGGAATTCTGTGCAAGGTCTTGTGCTGTAGGCAGTGTTTTCTAAAATCCTTTGATTACAAACCAAGGTTAGAAATATATTTGACATCATAAACCATTACAAATATACATATGTACAAGTAAACAAAAATTTTATAGCTACTTCCCCTTATTTTGTATGATAAACTCTGTCATTTTCTTTCTTATTTCAGTCTTTGCATTAAATTACAAAAAGACTGGATTGATAAACAAAAATTGCTTTCATGCCTCATAGATTGTGAAAAATATTGCTGTATAAATAGTATTATAAAAAAAAATCTTACCTTAGGAAATTAAATTACTGAATTAGTTAAGCATTTCTCTTAACATTTAACTATAAATGTTATTGGAAAACATTTATCATTTGTCCAAATGATAGGAATATCCATGCAAATAAGTGGAAAAAATATGAAATATTTAAAAAGCAATAACATGCTACTTCTTTTAAGTTCACACACTGCTAGAAACTATAAAAAATATGTGAAGATCCTGGCTGTAAGGAGCATATGTAAAAGCATTTTGCTTACAAGCTATGAACTTAAATTCATAAAAGAATATTATGTTAATGCTAATCATATCCCTTTGAACTATGTTTAACATTTTACCTCATCCAGATCTAAGTATCAGAAATCTAAATTTAGGAGAGTTCAAATTTAGTAAGTTTTTCCTCCTTTCACATTTAAAACTGAGATATTCTCACCTACATATCTCTGCTACTCTTCAAAGGTCCTAAGAGCATGAAATCCATCTTCTCTGACTCATCCAAAAACACCTCAAAGAGGAGTTGAGATTGGGTAAGAGCTCTTCAGTAGAACCACCATTTACCAAGGGTCTCTGCATGTCAGGCAACGTGCCAGATAATTCATGTCATTCATAATCCTCACAACAATCCCAAAGGTCAGTGTTATCCTCTGTTTACAAAGGATGAACTAAGAAATGTGATTCAGAACACAGTTAAGTATAGTAATTAGAGGCACCTGGGTGGCTCAGTTGGTTATTTTGATTCAGGTCATCATCTCGGGGTCCTGAGATCAAGCGCCACCTGGAGTCCTGGGATGGGCTCTGCACTCAGCGGGGAGTCTTCCCTCCCCTCCCTCTATCTCTCCTCCAGTGTGTGCATGCGCACTCTCTCTCTCTCTCTCTCTCTCTCTCTCTCTCTCTCAAATAAATAAATAAATAACCCCCCACAAGGCTAAGTAATTGGTGCAGAGCATACAGCTAGTAGGTAGTAGGGCGAAGGCGTGAAGCAGATTTCTCCCAAAGATAGGCTATTCCCACTGGACTCTGCAATTAAATAAATACAGTAAATAGTCAAAAACTGATAAGGGTGTTAGATTTTAGAATTTCAGAGTTTTTCTTTTCTGGCCAACAATTTCTCAATTCCTCAATTCTTCTTTAGAGCACGCAATTAAATTCTGGCTCAATTTCCTTTACACTGTAAAAATATTATTGTACTATTAAATAATTTAAAATGAATTTAAAAAATAGGAGCATTATTCAAAGGCGCCATGAGTGAGAGTTTACTGGCATGCTATAGTGTATGATCAAAGAATTCAGAAGGATGCCTTTTATCTGAGAATATCAAAGGCCACTAACTAAAAAAAGACAGAGAGTTCCTATTACACTGGGGAGAAAAAGCTGAGTCCATTGAAATATAATACAAGAATGTTGGCATACAGGTAATTCACAGATATTATTACCTTGGCTACTTGAAGCTGGACCAATCGGGATTCTTTCCAAGAGCTATTCTTTTAAAACTGTAATACACTCACTCAGTTCATTTGTTACAATTTGTTACAACTGCCCCCTTTTCCTCTTGATACTCTCCTACACTTCATCCACACACTATATAAGCACATACATGCGCGCGCGCGCACACCCACACACACACAGATTTACAGATTCAGATCACAGATCCATATATTGTGCTATTTTTCCAGTGTGGCTAATAACAGCATGTACCATAAAATAGCTAGTATTTCTCATTTTAAAAACTACAAGATTAAAAGTAACTGAATTATCTTTCCAAGTTGTCACAGGTCTTTAGTCCTTATGAAGGCAGACGGACATTTTCAAAATCTAGTCAGTAAAGTAACTTGGTGTCTTCTACTAAGCTCCATGTTTCTGCCTGAAATAGACACAATCAGGTAATTTCAGTGATTCTGGGTATATTGCAGGCAATAAAACCCCCTTCCTAAGATGTTTACCTTAACTCCGTCATCCAAGATATAAACAAAAGAACAACATTTTCCCCTAGGATACAACAAAAGCAGCATTACTATTGGAATACACAGAGTTAAATCTTATTATGATACCAAAAACATGGGTCATACAGAATTTTTAGAACACAGCTGGAAAAAAATAAGCTGCCTTTGAGGCTAGATATGAAATAGAAATAAGGGCTGAGAAAGATGAATATGATTTATGAATTATTGGACTTCTTAAATTAAATGCAAAGTTTTTAATAACCTTATCATGGTATGTATTGCCATTTACAATTTGTCTTATTCAGCATGGGTTTCCTAATAGACTGGGTGGCTCAAACAACAGAGATTTATTTTTCACAGCTCTGGAGGCTGAAAGTCCAAGATCCAGGTACCAGCTAACTTGGTACCTCTCATTTCTTCTTAGAAGGCCACTAATCTCATCAAAAGGGCCCCACCTTCATGACCTCTCACTCTGCTTACCTCTCAAAGGTATCATCTCCAAATACCATCATATTGGGCCTTATGGATTCAACATACAGATTTGGGAAGGCAGAGGATAAAAACATTCATTCCATAACACAATCTGGCACATTACATAGCTCCTCTTTTCTTCATGTGGAATTACTTTTAAACATTTAACTCAGTTGCCCTAGTTATTCTGTTAATTTATTAAATGCCTTGACTGTGAAAGCTAATTTATCTTTCCAAACAGGGATTTCCGATAGCCTGGAAAGAAACATAACCATAATTTATTTTTTTCTATTTACAAATAATGGCTTTCTTGGAGCTATTAATCTCTTGATATCCTATTCATAAGACAGAATTAGCAATTTGGTTCTGTTGACTGAATTCCAATCAAATTAGCATACACATTTTAAAGGTCACAAGTAAGCAGTTGGACTGCCACCTGTTTGGATTTTGATAGCACTTTCTATGGTTCCAGGGAGCCTGTTGTCTGGGCATGGCTTCCATCTCAGATAGTAAGTGCATCATCAGACCCATGAGAAGACAAAGAGGGTAAGTCTCTCTGACAGGTCAAGATGGAAGGTTCTGATGAAGGTGTCATATTACTGTTTAAATCGTGTATATTTGTTAAAAGAAGTAAAGCTGGTGACTCTTTCAGGATATCCTGTTACCAAATTCAAAATTAGAAAAAAAAATTAAGCATAATATATTCAGATTTTTTGAAAGCAACCTATCATAGCAATGGCTCTTATTTTCTTCACTAATACATTGCCTTGCTGAACAAAGATAATTTTTTTGATGTGTCTTTTGTTGAGTATCTTATTATATTTTAATAAGTGAAGAAAAAGTTGATTTTCAGAAATTGGTACTTTTGAAAATACTGCTATTGAAACTGCTACAATTTTATATCTTTGAAACCACAAGCACATATAAATTGTTAAAAGTTCTAAAGGTTATTTAAGACAAAAATAGATAAATGTGAATTAGGAATAACTGTAATAATTTTTTTAAAGGTTTTATTTATTTATTTTTGTGAGAGAGAGAGAGCACACGCACACACCAATCAGGCCTGAGCAGGGTAGAGGGAGAAGCAGACTCCCTGCTGAGCCTTGAACCCGATGTGGGACCCGATCCCAGGACCCTGGGATCATGACCTAAGCTGAAGGCAGATGCTTAACCGACTGAGCCACTCAGGCACCCATCTGTAACAATTTTTGAACACAATATGTGTGAGGCACTATCTACCTTTACTGCGTTGCTGCATACATTTAAAGCAGCACTGGTAACTGGATGAAGCTGCAATGCTGGCTAAACAGTGACTCTGGCTTCACACACTCTCTTACATTATTTACCTGTTCTAGGCAACATTGCTTTCCAATATATTACACCAATGTACCCAGGTCATAAACCAACCAAGCATGCATTAAACAGAAATTTTAAAAAAGGAATTGGTTTCATTCTTCAGCTTGTGTGACTAAAAGATTGGCATTGGAAATCCTGTGTTAATTCAACCTCAGGGAAAGGAAAAAGTCAAACATTAACCAAAATGAAAGATTTTTGCTAGAAGTTCCAAGTTTGGTATCAGGACCAACACAACAGCAGTGCTTGTTTGTTTTGCTTTCTCTTGTGTCTTTCATACTGTTTAAGTGTTAGGCATTAAAAATCCAAGCAATCATGTGTTCCTCTGGACCTCAAGTGACGTGATTTTCTCTAACCAATAGTTAAGAATTGAGCAGAGAAAACTGAATCCTAATATTTTTATTCCTCAAACATTCCTCAAGCATATCAAACACTGACAAATTATCAGGCACAGCTACTACAGTATAATTTAGACTTAAAGTATAATTAAGTAGCTTGTGATGGCAGAATCAGTAGTACTCCTATGACTTCAGCTATCTCATTAGATCATTTTCTAACAATGGCTAGGTTATTGAGTTTGCAATGTGCAAAACCCTGTAGTAAGGTCTTTCTGTAGATTACCACATTTCAACTCCACAATAACCCTATTATCCACATACAACTCTTCAGTTTAAAGGTAAGTAAGCTAAGGATAGGAGAGAGAGAGTAAGTGATCCCAAAGTCACAATTCTCACGGTGGAGCCAGGACTTGAAAGCAGGCCATCTGATTCCAGAGTCTGTGCTCTTGACCCCTAACCTATACTACCCACATTATTATTTTGGGTAGACTGATAATGTCCACACTTTCACCATAACTACACTATACAAAGACTGGAATGGAAAGAATAAGATCATCAGAACTTTACAGGAAGTAAAAAGATTCAGAGTAAGACCATAGTTACTCAAATCCAAAGGTCAAAATATTATACTCAACAGCCAGTTCTAGAAGTTAATGAGTTCTTCTTTAGGTCTGACTATCTGAAGAAATGCCCAAGTTCTGTGTTTATACCCCTGATAGCTGTTGAGTCTTCCATGTGCTTCAAAATTTTAGAAGTTCTAGGCAGCTTTGTATAATGTGAAAAGAGCTCACCAGGGAGACAGAAGACAAGGTTTTAAGGCTGGTTTTGTTCTTTACCAACTTCATACCTCTAACTTCCATGTTTCTCATTCACTAAATGAAGTGAACTCCTACGCTGATTTTTCTCATTTAGTTATTGAGAGAACATGTATTAAATTACTCTGAGAATATAGCTCTTTATGTAACTATTATTATCACTATTAGAATATTATGCTAAAGATTGATAGAGAAGTTGCAATCTATCATTTTTTTTCATTAACTCACTAGAACCAAAGTACATTTTACTGAAGTTAATATACTGCTAAATAAAGCTCTATGTATGCTATTATATAATTAATAAAGCAGTAAAGAAGCAGAATATAGAAAGTCTAAATAGTTACCACAAACTGAGTAAAGGTAGGTAAGTAAAGATAATGCATCAATTTAATTTCACAAAGCTCTGGAAAAAAATTAGTTTGTTTAAAGAGAAAAACACAGAAACATAAAGGAAATATGAATATAATTTCTTCAGTGGGAAAAGTTTCAGTAGTTAAATGATAAGAAATTCTGCTGGAGGTAAACTTGAACTCTCTTCTCACACTTGCCAACCTCCTGTAATTTGTTATCACCGGATGGTCCCATTCCCTGAACACAATACTGTAATTTGCTCCAGTGATTCTATTCTACCTGGAATATTCTGTCTCCCCCTTGACCTGTTTGTTAAATAGTATTTAACCTTCAACTACCATCTTTGCTTTATGCATTCTCTGATTCTACAAATTCACATTAATCATGTCTACTTTGCCATTCTCATATTTTCTTTTTCCTTTTTTTTTTTTGTGCCACGAAAAACTCCAAATTTTGGAGTATTTATGACAGTATAGTAGTATTGTAATATTCTCCAAATTTTTGGAGTTTATCATGGCACACAACATATTATTTGGGGAAACATTTAGGTTCCCTAGAATCCCAGTCCTTAGGAAGAGTTATTATGCCTTTTTCATCTGCCTATCTTCCAGGCCTAGCCTATTATACTATATATTGTGAATAGTCAACAAAGGTTTGTTTAAAAAGAGAGAGAGATCTACAGTTAAAGTCTGACATGCTTATACCTAACTACAATACCACAAAATTAAATTCAAAAGACGACTTTGGAATGATGTGACTTTATTTTTAACATTAGTAGCTTTCTGTAGAGTGCAAATTCACCGTAGACCCCTGCACCATGAAAGTGGACCATGACAGTGGACTGTTCAACCTATAAAGGTTGAACAGTACTGGTCAGACCAAATACTCTTCTATCCTATTTATCTTGATGAGGTTCAACAGATGCATTTCTACACAGAGATGTTTACTCTCAATTTTCTATAGCAAGGAAGGAGATCTAGATCACTCCCAAACTTTAGCTAAGCCAAAGTTTTATATTTTTCTACATATATTCAAATATTCTAGTATTCAGGAAATACAATATAGCAAAACTTTATCCAGCATAACTGGAAGAATGCAGGACATTTGAATTGTTGAAAATTCAAACTTTAAAAATATTTTTCAAATATTTCTAGAAGTTAGAGGTAATATTTTGTATTCATAAATATGCATAACCTAAACTTAGTATTAAATTTTTTTAATTCATTTATTCATTCATTTATTCATTATTCCATTCAATAAGCACTGACTGGACAAGTCAATGATCAATTAAATACTTAAAAATGAAATTAAATACTTAGAAAATACATATGATACTTTGATCTAGGATATTACTATAGGTTGTTATGGAGCTGCATAAGGAATAGATAAGAATAACTGAGAATTACCGACACAATTGTCGAAATGCATCTATAATGCTAGTGGATGCTTAAAAAGGATTTTTCCTTTCATGAGAGATCCTTCAAAAATTATTAGTTCCGACTGTCTAATGATCACATTCTAATGTCACCGGTGCTTAATGAAGTTATTTTACTTCATACATCGGAGAATATTACAATACTACTATACTGTCATAAATATGACTTATAATTTAAAGAAAGTAGGAACTGTGAATCCAGACTATGTAACAGAAAATAAATTGCATAAATGTAACTCAAGAGTTAACTTCTCCTAGAAACAGTTTTCTCCATCACATAGCAAGTACTTAAGTCACTTTTTCTCTTTATCAATCGATCAGCAAATATTTAAGATAATGGACCATGGGGCAGGCACGGTATTACACACTGGGGAGAGATACAAAGAAAGATGGATACAGTCCATTCCTTGCAATGAATAAACATAAAGTCTAGAAAGGAACACAGATAATAGGCACCGAACACTTTATTAAAAGTACATTTAGTGCCCAGTCTCACCAAAGGGAAGAGTGTGACGTCAGAAAATCGCATGCTTCTGTGGATAAGGAAAGAGTTCCCGCAGGAGTGACATTTAAGTCTTATCTGGGTTTAAGGGGAGCTTAACAAATTCTGTGTAATATAAAGTATCTAGTAAGGCGAGGGCAAGGAGAGTAAGGGGGGACATCTCTGAGGAGGCTGGAGAAGAAAACAGCCCTCTGGGCATTCGGGGCTATAAGGAGTCTGGATTCTAACCAAAGGGTGAAGAGAAGGTATTGAAAGGTTTTGTGCAGGAGCAGGGGACTGACGTGTATGTGCAGAACTCTGTGCGTGGGTCTGAGGGAGGCAGGCATTATGTGAAAGAAAGAATTCAGGTTTCTCCTCAATATGGAACCTAAACAAAGCATGTTATTGTACCAATTAAAAGGAGCATCCCCTATTAAGTTCAACTGTTAGTGAGAAATAAGATATTATGTTTCTTTATTTAAAAAAACATTCATTGCAACATCATACACACAGCAAAAGATCTGCAGATACAGTCCATTAGTGGCGTAACAATTATATCTTGGGCACATGGAATATAAAATTCTAGTCATCGTCCCACATTTGTTTGTTTAGCTGCTAAAGGATCTCTGAACAGAGTCAGGTCAACAGAGAGAGTGTCAAAACATCAACAGAGAGAGATCTTGTCAGAGCTTAATTAGGGCTTCCAATTAGAAAACCAAACGAAGGATCCTATTAGCTCTCGACTAGGAATTCTCCTTGATTTGGAAGAACCACACAATACCCACACTTCACCTAGCTAACAAAAAGGAATGTTTTACCTTTATGATGATCTCCTCCAGACTGGCTTAAATCAACAAAGACAAGCATATTCTCAGAATCATACAGTCTCAAAACCACACTGAAGAGAACCACTGTGTGCTCAGGCACACTGGCTGCCATGTCACTAAGTTACCAGCAGAGCTCATTTTTTAATACTAGAACAGTTTGGGCCATGCAATGGCCTTGTCTGCTGCCCTTTGGTAGAAATTATTAAATAAAGCTCATGGCCACTTTTAAGAGAAAAAAAAAATTGCAAGTCACAAAAAGGAAATTTTCTATCTAACAATGGGACTAACTCAATTTTTTTTTATGAAGTACCATACTTACTTGTGTGCTTCATCTGTATCATGAACGCTGCTTGCCTATCTCCCAGTTTTGAGGAAGAAATAGTTCTTTCCTTCTCTCCAAATTATTTCATGGTCAGAGTACTTTAAGAACTGTAAACGGTCTCACCAGTTAGTAAGGAAAAGATTACAATGTTGAAATAGTGTTTGCTGTTCTGTACAAACTTCAGAGACTTTACCAGTAGGTAAACAAAAGAAAATTTTCGAACTCAAAGTCACACACCCAGTAACATAATTCCAACTAGAAAACTTATAGACAGGATCAAAGTTTAAATTCGTCCCCCAGATCAAGCAGAACCTGGCTTATAATGCACAGGAGTTGTGCCTGGTTCTTTTCCCAGCCTGCTAGAATGGGTGGGAGAAATACTCTAAAGTTATGCTATGGACAATAAAAATATTTTCTATACATCTAATAATCAAAGGGCCTGGTAATAACATTTAAATTCCAACATCTTACCACAGAACCATGCAGCATGACTGGATTTTAGAAGTTGCTGGTGGGGGCCTACCCTCGAGTTACCTGGTCCTCAATGGATCCAACTCTGGCTGGGTTTCTTTGCCTCAAAAAGAGATTCTTCAACTGCTTGAAGACTTCTGCTTTATGATTTTTTAAATATGCATTGCATTTATTCCACTTGGCATTGAGTTTAACAAATGTAAATCCATTTCAGAAAGTATTCATTCCCAGAAGAAATATTTTAAGATTTAATTGACTTGCTGTGTTAAAACATACACACACACACACACACACACACACACACACACACACACACACACACCCCTCCCTAATCTCAAGCAGAGAAATAAATCGCATTCTTTTTGGATATTATTGGATGTTTTGAATGAGGGAGGGGCAGAGGGAGAGGGACAGAGAATCTCAAGCAGGCTCCATACCCAGCATGGAGCCTGAGGCAGGGCTCAGTCTCACAACCCTGAGATCATGACCTGAGCCCAAGTCAAGAGTCCTATGCTTAACTGACTGAACCACCAGGGCGCCCCTTGAATAAATCTCATTCTTTTTCTCTGAATGTCTAATACCTAGCACAGTGCTTGTCACTAGGTATATGCTCAATACATGGTTGATGAACTGAAGAGCTAATAAAGGAGTGGATGGATGTCTGAGTGAATGAATTAATGAGCAAGTTCCCACATGTAGAACACCTCCATTGGGCCCTTTTACCCTTGAAGACCAGGTGGGCATTTTTTTTTTCTGCATCTTAGGCTTCAGCTTGACTTCAAGAAAGACACAAGGTCCCTTCTGCTTCTGCTGCCTCACAGACTCTTCTTTCTCAGGGGAGAGGCAGGTATTCCAAGATTCAGGGAGGTAGCAATGGATCAGACAGTGGATAGTTTTGATGCTCAAATCTTTGTTCAGCCAGAAGAGATACTTTCTTTCTCCTGGGAACAGATCCATTTGGCCCCAGACTTCTAAGAGAAGGGATAATTACATGACTAATACAAGGAATTATTAAGCTTAAATGATTTCTTTGTTGTAAGTTCTCACTTTGGGAAGCACATAAATACTTCAGTGCACTAAATGCCTCATTATTACTTAAGGGAGTATTAGATAAATTTTTATTTTAACTTGAAATAGATTTCATTCTTAAAGCAGGAAATATCTGTTAACTCAAAATTAAATGTGGTCAAGTATATGCTGAAAGAAAAAAGTGATCAAATTCATCACAAAACACCTCATGTTAATAATAATTAATAATATACTACTACTACTAATACTACTGGCAGCAGCTAATATTCATTGAACTCTCCCCATGTGCCGGACACTGTTCTCAGCCTCGCAACCCCCCTACGACGTAGGTAAGTGCCATTATTATACCCATTTAGAGTACCATTATTATATCCATTTGGGTAGGTAAGTACCATTATTATACCAAATCTTATGCCCAAGATTAAACAGCTAGGAGTCAGAGTGAGGTTTCACACGCAGACAATCTGATGTTAGTATTTGCTCTGGGCTCCAACTATGACTTTTCGTATGAAAGTATGAAGGCTGCCTGACGACAGCAAGAAGGATTACCAAAGATAAGCAATTATGGAATGGTTCCAATTATGGAACTATTGAGTGGTTCTTTTCAGTGTGTGGTCACTCCTCAGTCCTAATTCAATTTACTTTTTGTATCAATACACATTAATAATGGAAGTAATAACATTTGCCTATGTCATAGAATTCTCCCCCATTTCAATGAGGGTGGCCTTTCCAACCACTCAGGGCCCCCCAGGCCATGCCCGGAACACAGACACAGCTGAGATTAAAGAACGAGAATCAGATTTCAGAGCTATTCTAAAGCAAATTCAGAAAAAGGCAGAGATAGGAAAATAGAGACTCCAGAGACAAAAAACAAATCAACTTGGCAAGGTTTGAAAGGTTTATGAAGGAGAACAGGAGATAGGTGGGTAAGGGAAACTGGGGGAGGCCTGGAACCAGCTTCTTCAATAAGGCCTTTGAATTGATTTCTATAACTAATGGTGAGTCACTGCAGGTTTTTAAACTGGAGATGAGGAATGCAAAATGGTATTTTAGCAAAATTAATCTAACAGACTTTAAAAAAATGAATTAGAAGAGAAAGAGGCAAAATAGACAGGACGTGCCATCGCCCCTTGGCAATCACAGATTTAACATCCACAATTTCAGCTTTTCCCAAGCGATCTGCAGATGTTCTCATTTCTAATTTTTCTAGGGCACGGAGTTATGAGGTCGATTTGTAAAAGCAGGTAGTTAGCTGGCACTGTATTTCTGCTTCTCCTTCTTTGAGATTTTGGGTTTCTCCCCCCTCAGCCAGAGTCCTGTATTCAGTCTATCTCACTGATGAAATACCTTTCTTTATGCAAATGTGCCTCCAGGAAACTGCAACAGGTGTAGAAAAAAGCAGGGAGCTCCAGCAATGAGCTTGGGGATTGAACTGTGCAAGCTCTAGACATTTCATCCCTGCGGGAAGGTCAAAGCATTTTGTCCTTGTCACAGTCCAGATACCGTGTCAGGAAGAAGGCAACAGAAGTGGTCAAGGAGAAAGAGTGGCCAGAAGGCATCAGAAAGAAACAGCAGGACTTAGTGGCAGCCTACAGAGGGGAATGAGGCTAAGAAGAAAGCAAGATGGGCTCTCCGGTTTCAAGCCTAGGAGACAGGGGGCCTGTTGGTGCCTTGAGTAGAAATAAATGCTAGAGGGAACCTAGCACCCAGGAAAACGTGACAGGTGTCTGTGCACACTGAGTAAAGATCTCAAAGGCTGATTTAAGTAACCTCTTGTCTGGAAGAAGGGAAGCAACTTGGATAATTACAGGGTTCACTGAAACCTATCCTGGAGGACGTGAAATTTATTCCACATTCTCTTCTCCTGGTCCTTTAATGTCATCAATTTGGGGCACTCTAATTACTTGATTTTTCAAATCAAAATTGTACATAGTTCTACCTCTTAGTTCAGAAAACATTTATGAATCTTAAACAATTCCTTCTCAGGCCCCCAAACTCCCAAGTTTTTATGAATAATTTCCAGACAGTTCTATTTTCAATCAGTATCTAAGAGCTACAAAGTGCCTAAACTTGAACTTCTGGGCTGGGCATTTAAATAATGATACTGATATACATTATCATGGAGAGAGAATGGCCACTGTGTTAAGTTTTTGTCTTTGTTTTGCAGGAAAAGCTTCAGGGTGACAAACATTCTGTGAAACAATTAAAGCTAGATATATACCAAGAAGGGGAAGGAAAAAGAAAAAAAAAAAGCACCACCAGAAACCTGGTTAATTGCTGAGAATTCCAACTGAGAGAATTATTCACAATGACAAAGAGTCATTCAGTCAGTGTCCCCTGGCTGGCTCCCAGTGTATCACCAGCCTCATCTACATTCCCCACAGGAAGCAGCAGCAGCGCTAGGGAAGATCAGCAGTGAACAGAGAATGTGTTATGTGGAAATAGTTATTTCAGATGCATCACAAATGGGAGCCTGGTGAGAAGAGAAAAGAACACTTTAAAAACACTTTAAAAAGCCCTACTTAAGACTAGAGTGTTTTTGTTTTGTTTTGTTTTTTCATTTTTGAAAAGTTTGGAGGTTCAAATGAAAAATGCGTGTTGAAAGCTATGGTGCATTAAAGGGGCTCACCTCTCATTTTCAATATTTGGGGCTCTGGGCCTCTGCACCATGTCATAATTAAAGAAAATGTCTGGGGAGAAATCATGACAGTAGTTAAAACAAGTGGTCACATGACAGGTCAAGATTCTCTGGGCTCCAGTGACTTCACCTGCCACCTCTACTGTGATTTCCTTTAGTAAGTGCTCAATAAATAATCTCTGAATGAAGCAGTCAACTGTAAGAGTCACCAGTTACATCCTGGAAGAAGTCGGGGAAGAAAGAAAAGAAAGGAGGAAAGGAGGAAGGGAGGGCGGGAAGGAAGGAGGGAGTAAAGAAGGAAAATGAAAACAAGAAAAAAAGAAAAGGAAATAGAGAATGGCAAATGGTTGCGTTAACATGTGCAGGTGGAAATAAGGATAGTGGTGCTTATAAAGACCCGGTTCTGCAGCTTCATATTGGCTGTCCTTTTTGTACTCTCTGCTCCAGACATCAGCCAGTACAATGAAAGCTGAAGATTTCAGGGGACGTCCACAAGATGGCGGTGAGGGGAGAGTCCCAAACTCATCTCCTCCCACAAACACATTAAATCTACAGCTTCGGATGGATCATGTCCCTCTGACATATATCTGAAAACCACAGGAGCTGTTCTCCCTAACAAAGGAGAAAAAAAACCACATTGAGATGGGTAAGAGAGACAGAGACATGATCATGTCCCAAGCCCCACCTGTGGCACGGTGACACATAATAGGGAAGAAGCTACCAGTCCAGCGCTTCTCCTGGAGTAGCAAGGAGTCGGTGACCCACATTGGGCACCTCCCCTCCTGGGATCTGCCTGGGAGAGAAGAGCCCCTGAAATGTCTGGCTTAAAAAACCAACTGGGTTGAAGTCCAAGGAACACCTGGTGCTATAGGACGCTGAAATTCCCCTTTTGGAGGGCTCATATGTAGTCTCACCCTGAGACCCAGTAAAAAAAAAAAAAAAAAAAAAAGCAGTTTGAAAGGTTCCTAGACTATATATGAAAGAGATACATTTGCGAATGAAAGTATCTGCTGGAAGGGCAGGGGGCAACTGAAACTCTCCCTGGAGTCAGAAATGCTGGCTTTTTGTGCACGTTCCACCTTCCCTGGTAGCACAGATGGGAGAGCTGAGATGCGGCACCCTGCCCAGCCTTGCTAAGACAAGCAGGGGCAAGTGGTCATAGCACTATCTCACTGTCTTGCTGAAGCTGGAGAGTACCGGTGGTTACAGCACTCCCCTGCTTCCCGAATGGGGGCAGGTGAGTGAATGGTCACGGCATTCTCCTGCTCCCAGACTAAAGCTGGTGTGCATGCACAGACAAGGCACTCTCATGATGCATTCTTGAAGCCTGTGGGCACACTTTCCCATCACCTTTCTGAAGCTGGTAAGCATGTCCTTAACCTCTATATACTCCATTCTCTAGCTAAAGCCAGCAATCCACACAGGGCATGCTCCTTGATCACTTGGCCCTCCTGACCAAGGAGTGGGAAATCCCGAGCACCATGTGGGAATGTAACAATCCGAAAGACAGTTCTCGGCAGACCAACCCCATGCACCTCCCCCCTCCCGCCCTTCTGCCAGCACTGCACAGCAGACCAGAACAGAACTCCAAACTTCTGTGAAAAAGACCTATTTACTTTGCCTGGAGCTTCAACCTGAGGGACAGGCTTTAGGTCTCCCATACATCTAGAGGCTAAGGAGGTGTTCCCAGGGAATGTAAGCAGCAAGACACCATCCTTGCACATTCCTTTGGCCTCATGCACAAGATCTCCCCAAAAGGAGATTATACCCTCAACTGGAGCCCCAGTTCTTGCAACTTTTGTCCAAGCGACACCTCCAGACCTGGTTTGGAAGCCAGCAAGGATTACAAATGCAGCCCCACAGGATTATATATTTGCATACTTTAAAAGCTGCTGCCTGAGGGTCTGGCTTCCAATCGGTCTGAAACTAGGTGCTGAATGAGATTCCTCCATTTGCAACACTGACAGGTCTCTGCACACCCTCAACAATGGCAATGTATCAAGAATAAATCAGGCAGTTTAGACAATCACAAAGGTTCAAGAGACCAACCAAGAGCTAGGGCAAGGTTAAAAGAAAAGATTCATCACCTACACAAAGCCACTCCTTCAAGACTGGGAGAGGTAGCTATTTTGCCTAATACATAGAAACAAACACAGAAAGTCAAGCAACATGAGGAAACAGAGAGGTATGTTCCAACTGGAAAAATAAGACAAAACTTCAGCAAAGTTCAAAGTAAGGGTCATAAAGATGTTCACAGAATTCAGGAGAAGAATGGATGAACACAGTGAGAACTTCAACAAAGAGACAGACAATACAAGAAAGTACCAAACAGAAGTCACAGAGCTGACGAATGCAATAACTGAACTGAAAAAATACACTAGAGGGGTTCAACAGCAATGGCATGAAGTAGAAGAATGGATCAGTGATGTAGGAACTCAAAGCAACAGAACTCGCCCAGACAAAGCAGCCAAAAGAGAAAAAGAATTTATTAAATGAACATAACTTAAGGGACCTATGGAACAACATCGAGCAGAAGAACATCCACATTATAGGGGTCCCAGAAGGAGAAGAGAGGAGAAAAGGGTAGAAAACTGATTTGCAGAAATGATGGCTGAAAACTTCCCTAACCTAGTGAAAGAAAAAGATATCCAGGTCAAAGAAGCAGAGAGTTCCAAAGAAGATAAACCCAAAGAGAGCCACACCAAGACATATTATAATTAAAATGTCAAAAGTTAAAGATACAAAGAGAAGCTTAAAAGCAATACGAAAGAAAACCAAATTGTTAGGTACAAAGAAAACCCCATAAGACTACTGGCTGATTTCTCAGCAGAAACTTTGCAGACTAGAAGAGAATGTAATGATATATTAAAGTGCCAAAAGGAACAAAAAAATCCGATCAAGAATACTTTTGCCAGAAAGGTTATCATTCAGAATTGAAGAAGAAACTGTTTTACAGACAAGCAAAAGCTAAAAAAGTTCGTCACTACTAAACTGAACCAACAAGAACTGTTAAAAACACTTCTTTAAGCAGAAAAGGTACTAATTAATAACAAGAAAATATACAAAAGTAAAAATTTCATTGGAAAAGATAAATATATAGTAAAGGCAGTGGGTTAATCATTTATAAAGCTACTAAAAGGTTAAAGGACAAAAGTAGTAAAATTAACTAAAATTACGATAATTAGTTAAGACAAACATAAAATGAGATGTAAAATGTGACATCAAAAACATAAAACGTGTGGAGGCATGTGGAGTTTTGGAATGCCTTCAAATTTAAGTTGCTATCTACTTAAAATATACCATTATATACATAGGATGATATTTGTAAACCTCACAGTCATCTGTGAGGTTCACATAAAACAAAAACTTAGAGTAGAAACACAAGAGAAAATGAAGGGAATAAAACATAAAACAAAAACTTTGAGTACAAACACAAGAAAAAATGAAAGGAATCTAAATTTAGCACTGAAGAGAGATTTATGCACCCACTGTAGGAACAACATAAAGCAAACATTAACAGACCTAAAGGAAGAAACTGACAGCAATGCAATAATAGTGACTTTAACATGCCACTTACATCAAGGATAGATCACGAAGACAGAAAATCAATAAGGTAACATCAGCCTTAAATGTCACATTAGACCAAATGAACATAATAGATGTATACAGAGGGAGGGAGGGAAAAGAAAGATTACAGGCCAATATCCCTTATGAACACAGATGCAAAAATCTTCAAGAAAACATTTACAAATTGAATTCAACAGTACATTAAAACGATCATACATCATGATCAAGTGGGATCTATTCCAAGAAGGTAAGGATGGCTCAACAACCACAATCAATACGATCAATGTGATATGCCACACTGACAAATTAAAGATAAAAATCA
Organism: Callorhinus ursinus; assembly: GCF_003265705.2. Taxonomy (NCBI): domain Eukaryota; kingdom Metazoa; phylum Chordata; class Mammalia; order Carnivora; family Otariidae; genus Callorhinus; species Callorhinus ursinus. The sequence continues at coordinate 82,918,362 of NW_027397066.1, forward strand.
TCTGATCATTTTAATAGATGCTTAAAAAGCACTTGACAAAATTCAATATCCATTTATGACAAAAACTCTCAATTAAATGGGTAGAGAAGGAACATACCTCAACATGATAAAGGATATATAAAGCAAAGCCACAGTTAATATCATACTCAATGGTGAAAAGCTCATTTTCATCTAATATCAGGAATAAGATAAGAATGCTCACTCTCCCCACTTTTATTCAACATAGTAGTGGAAGTGCTAGCCACTGTAATTAGGCAAGGAAAAGAAATAAAAAGACATCAAAATTGGAAAGGAAGAAGCAAAACTGTGACTATTTGCAGATGACACAATACCGTATGTGGAAAATCCTAAAGATTCCACCAAAAAACTCTTAGAACAAATAAATGAATCCAGTAAAGTTGCAGGATACAAAAATAATAATACAAAATTCTGTTGCACGTCTGTACACTAAAACTAAACTATAAGAAAGAGAAATCAAGAGAACAATCCCGTTAATAATTGCATCAAAAAGAATAAAATACCTAAGAATTATTTTAACCAAGGAGGTAAAAAAACAGTACACTGAAAACTATAAGATATTGATGAAAGAAATTGAAGATAGAAATAAATGAAAAGATATTCTGTTTTCATGGATCAAAAGAATTCATATTGTTAAAATGTCATACTACCCAAAGCAATCTACAGAACCTATGCAATTGCTATGAAGATTCTGATGACATTTTTTACAGACCTACAAGAAATAATTCTCAAATTTGAATAGTCAAAACAATCTTGAGAAAGAACAAAGCCAGAGCTATCACCCTCCCTGGTTTCAAACTATACTACAAAGCTATAGCAAAAAAACAATATGGTACTGGCATAAAAATAGATACATAGGTCAATAAAATAGAATAGAGAGACCCCAAATAAACCCACGCATATACAGTCAATTAATTTATAACAAAAGAGGCAAGAATACACAATGAGAAAACAGTCTCTTCCATAAGTGGTGTTGAGAAAACTGGACAGCTACATGCCAAAGAATGAAACCAGACCACTATCTTATACCATATATAAAACTGAACTCAAAATAGATTAAAAACTTGAATTGAAGACCTAAAACCATAAAACTCCCAGAAGAAAACATAGTAAATAAGCTCCTTGACATTGGTCTTAGTGATGTATTTTTGCATCTGACTCCAAAGGCAAGGGAAATAGAGCAAAAATAAATGGGACTACATCAAATTAAAAAACTTCTGCCCAGTGAAGGAAACCATTGACAAAGCAAAAAGGCAAACTATTGAATGGGAGAAGATTTTGCAAATCATATTTTCAATAAGGAGCTAATACTCAAAATATATAAGGAACTCATACCTATCAAAAACAAACCAAAAAAAAAAAATCCAATTAAAACATGGGCAGAGAACGTGAATAAACATATTTCCAAAGAAGACATACAGATGGCCGACAGGTCCATGAAAAGATGCTCAATCATCAAGGAAATACAAATCAAAACCATAATGAGATATCACCTCACACCTATCAGAATGGCTATTAACAAAATGAGACAAAAATAACAAGTGTTGGTGAGGACATGGAGAAAAGTGAACCCTTGTGCACTGTTGAAAAGAATGAAATTTTGCCATCTGCAGCAATATTGATGGACCTTGAGCATGTTATGCTAAGTGACATAAGTCAAAGACTGTAAGACTTCACATATATAAAATCCAAAAAAATAGAACAAACAAAACAAGACCCAGATTCATCGCTACAGAGAAGAAACTGGTGGTTGTCAGAGAGGACAGGGGGTTGGGGTGGACAAAATAGGTGAAGGGGATCAAGAAATATAAACTTCCAGGTATAAAATAAATTAGTCATAGAGATGTAATATACTGCATGCAGAATATAATTAATAATACTATATCAACTTTGTATGGTGACAGATGGTAATTAATATTGGACTTTATTGTGGTGATCATTTTGCAATGTATACAAATGTCAAATCACTGTGTTGTACACCTAAAACTAATATAATATTGGGTTCAATTATACCCAATAAAATAAAAATAAATAGCAAAACCTGTTGCTCTCTAAATAAATTGCAATTTACTAAACATAGTAAAAGTTTTGTTACTCAAATGTTTGATGCAATGGAGAAAGCAAGTTAGTTAAAGCGTTTTTTTGGCTAAAAGTTATTTCACATCTAGTAATATTTGCTAAGTACTTTAATCAGTATCATCCATTCTATTTAATCTTCATGCTGTTCATAAGACTCCATTTTATGAATGAGAAAAACTAAGGCTCAATATGGTTAAGAAATTTAAACCATGATAGTAAAAGCTGGTTTGGCTCATTTAACCCTAAGGAAGGTATTAACTCCATAATGTCAATGAGGAAGCGAAGGCACAGAGAGTTTTAGGTAACTGGTCCAGACTCCTAAGGCTAGAAAGTCATACAGCAGACTGACATATGGACTACTCCTGCCAGTCTGGCCCCTGAGACCCATGGATTAGCTCATGAGGAGAGGGAAAACTGGAGCTAGAATACAGGCATCCTGATTCAGGAGTCAGCGTTCTTCCCACTCACCACACTGACCTAAGTAAGTACCCGGTGGTTTCCTTCCTCTCTCCTTCTCGCCCACATCACACACTGACCTACCCCTCCCACCCAGGATAAGCACTCGGGCCTGTCCTAGATTTTATCCAGATCTACATTAAATCAGAAGAGATCAGGGATTTTACAGTAATTCAACCCTTCCACTCAAAAGAGACAGGCTTTTTAGCAGAAGTTGGTTTTTTTGTGTTTTTTTTGTTTGTTTGTTTGTTTAGAGTCAGTGAGTGGGACTGACCTTTCTAATGTCAAGAGAAAGACAGTTTTCTTTATTAATGGTCAATAATGGTTTAAATGAACAGCTGCATTTTTACTAAGTAAAATGGATTCAAAAAACCTCACAATGCCCCTAGCCTTAAAATTATTCCTACACTATGTGCTGTATTGTTACCAGTTTAAAAATGCACAGAACAAAACTTCATCTAATTGTAGGACTGCATAATTCCAGAAATAAATCTTTCAAAAATATACATTTATGGATGTAGGGCTAATTTTAAAATAGGTATCAACCAGGACTGCCTTTTTCTGCATTGCTCCAGATACCTGAAATATATACATCAAAACTGTCTATACACTGTAATGGGGCCACTGCTAGGGGTGGTATTATTCTTAGAGTTATAAAAATTGGAGCTATCTACAAAATATCCTGTCTGGTTCTTATTGACAATAGCCTAATAGAAATAAATACTCATGTATGAATCATTACAAAAATCATGACAGGACGACATGTGACAACTACCTTCGGAGAGTGGTAAAAAAAAGGAAAAAACATAAACTAGGAAGTAGAATAGAAAAGAATGGTTGGTGCATGTCTGCTGCCTTCCACACTCTATTTTGAACTGCTATGGCACATATAATTTAATGGTGTGGTAAGTATAAACCTATACAGCAATCACAATGATGAAGTGGCCAACAAAATTCAGAAGTACCTGTATTTATTTCTTCATGGAAAACCCACTGGCAAAGACCATGAGTAGTAAATACTTCTAATCCTTACAAACAAGGTCTGGTTCATTTTAGACAAATAATTTACTCTTTCTGCACCAACTTTTTTGTTTTTTAAAGTTCTCTCCCCACCCCCCTAGCGCACATACATTTATTGAGGTATAACTACCAAATAAAATTATTTTATTTGGTACCCAAATTTAAGTGGTACCCAAATTTTTCATTTCAAGAAGCAGAAGAATGGTCAACATGACTTCTTTAGTCTCCTTCAAAGTTAAGCATCATCGCCCTGCTCGAAAAATAGTATCCCCCAACTTATATATAAATGAAGAGTCCAATTATGTTAAATGCAAACAGAAATCTCACTATGACTATGGTGAATTTTTTTAGAAGCAAAATATGCCTTGCAAGATGATTATTACCTTTCCTGTTTGTTTCTGAAAAGCCAGGTTTTCCTTTTGGGTTGCTTAAAATAGACACATCAACCCTCTCAGGCTGCAAACGCCTTTAAACTAATCTGTTGCAGAAAAAGACGGTAGCTGCCGCACCTGTTTTTGATTTTCATAAATCAATAGACATCTCTGCTTTTTGTATATCCAAAGGTTATCTATTCTTTAAAAATATGTTTAGAAGCAGAAAAAAACATATGTGCGTGAGTGAAAGTATCCAAATAGATAACAAGGGACAGGTTTCAGGAATATAGAGAAAAATGAGCTCAGGAAATTTAGATAGGCTACCATCAAGAGCAAATGTGAATCCTTGCTGAAGTTCAAAATAATGACTCAGATTTCAAGAATTTCTTTTTCCCTCTTACCAAAAGAAATGTAATCTTTTTATTGATTATTTGAACACACCCCTTACCCCCGCCCCACAATCACAATGAATTCAATCACCCATGAGTCTTTTCACTAGGTGCTATAATATGGTATAATACATTATACATTTTCTCAGGCTATAATTTGGTATTTAATGAAACCAAACAGATTGCCTTAGTGTTGCTATGGGAACATTTATCAGAGGGAAAGGGGCTGGCAGTAAGCGATCTGCTGCCAAATGAGAAAGAATTCATTAGCTCTAGAAGACTGGCAGTCTCAAGAATCATTTAAATATAGACATTAAGGAAAAATGTTCAGTTGGCAATTTGGTTACACAATCCTAAAATCTCTTTTAACACATAAAGGTGAGAGCTGTTCAGATCCTGCGATGGTTGATAAAGGGATTCTGAACACATTCAACTACAGTTGAAGATTTCTGAAGAATCTAGGAAAAGGGACAGATGGAGTTGGTTTGTAAGAGAAAACTCAATTCCTCCCAAAAGAACAGGGAAGTCAGTGTCTTCACCAGCACACCATAATAGGAGTGGCTCTGAGGCAGGCAAGCCGATATCTTTTTTCCCAGGCGGAAGTCTATAAATGACTTGGCTATCCATGCATTCTGTAGGAAAATTCTACCTTTCTAGTCCATACTCCTTAAAAACAACAAAAACAAAAATAAACAACCCCCCCACCAAAATACAGCAGTTAGCTAAACAACTGATTGCTATTCCTTTGATGGTTTGTAGAAAATAAATGGGATCCCTTCCTCAGCTCCTGAAAATCAATTGTAGTCAATCAATCCACCCAAATGCGTGGCATTCTCTGGCACACACGCATGCACACAGCTATATATACAGTTTATCATACCTTGTACCTGGGATTAAAACTCTTCTCTAGCAAATGTGACTCTTCCCTCTCTCCCTGTGAAAATTTCCACTTAGCTCTCACTTCTTCCTTTTGCAAATGGGCACACCTTTGACAAACGGTTTGTCAGTCAGTATTCATACCACCCTCTTCTGCACTGTCCCCAGATGCCAGGGGCTGGAAGCCTAAGAGCTATGCTTCTCCTACTCCCCTGCCATTTGGGTTCTGGATAAGGCTTACACTCTGCCAGGGAGATACACTCATGTGATGTGCAAAAGTGAGGAGAAGTAGAAGTAATCCTTAGCCCAACACCTGACACGGTGACTGACTGTGGGCTTTGGCAAGTGCTTTTTAGCGACTGGCAGTTCCATGTTCTACTACGGGTCGCCAGCCTAGGGGGAGGTGGGGTGGTTAGAGCTTTGTGGGGGTCTTCCTCCATTTGTGAATGGCAGCCATAGTTTCCTGGACACTTGTTCATAGTTTGCAGTGCAAGGAACAACAACAACAGCAAAAACCCTCTGACACTCTCCCCCTTCCAACAATTTGGTAGCACTTCATTCTTTATTTTAAATTCTTCTTTGGTTTGAAGTATCTGCCCTGAATCTGTCTCCCAAGAAAAACTAGTGATTTGGATCTATCAAACGTGTGGGGTGTTTTTTAGTCCACAAATCGAGGTTGTGGAGTTTTCGGAGAGACTTCACAAAAGCATGGGACGGAAGCATGTGTGGACCCTGAAACTGTTGGGCAAAGGCTTTAAAGAAGACACATCATTATTCTCCCATCCTTTCTTATCCCCACCCTTTAGACAAGACTTAACAGACCTTCTGGAAAAGGGGTGTCCATTCTTCCTCTTCTGCTCCCTCACCCTCTCCCTCGCTATGCCCTGCGTTTGTGAGAGGCCTGGGCTAGGTTGTGGAAGCGCAGCACTAGGTGCTCGGATCCCCCCCGGGCTCTCCATCCTCTTTCCTTCCGCCTTCTGGTCTATCTCTGGGTCAGAATACTATAACTCAATGATTCTGGCCGAATTTAGGAGTGGAGATAGGTAAAGCAGATCTCTCACTGTTTTTAAGTCTCCTTTAAGGGATCAGGAAAGAATTCTCCATCTGGCTCAGCCTAGCACTTCAGGTGCTATACTGAGGATCAGAGCTAAAGGCTTAGCTAGGAGCTACTTACTATAATAAATAGATTTCTCTCATGTTCTCAGGTAAAAGTTGGTAGGTGATTGATTGTAATTCCCCATCTAGGCCATCATTCTATGTAGAAATGTCCACTGAAACTCATGTTGACACAGTTGGGACAAAATATTGATTAAAAAGTTGTTCTTTTTATATGTAGCACATTATATGATTTCATTTAAATCCAGGGTTAATAAATATTCCAGTTTCAGTTTTACCAAAACAAACACATTAAATACAAGCAAAATAACTTAGGATTTATTTTTGGTGACAAATTGCCTAAGGACAGTAGTAGAAGACTCAGTAATCAGGTAAACTATTCCCCAGTTTACTCTCTCTGTGTAGGGCATACTTGCCTCCTTGCTCTTGCTTGAACACTCGGGCACATTTCTGCCGGAGAGTCATGGTCTAGGCGTTCACTCTAGAAAGAGCCCTTCTTCCTCAGACCTGCTGGGCCACATCTCCACTTACGTCAAGTCTGATCAAATCCCAGCTTCTCACTGGGGCCCACCCTGACCACCCTACTTAACAGTGCCACCTACTCTCACCCTGGTACTCCTTTATCCTCCACTCTATTTTTCCTATTTCTGGGGTGCTTATCACTTTATAATTTACTCATCGATACTTTATTGCATTTATTGTTTACATTTTGTCTCCTACTGATAAGATGGTCAGGAACTCTGAGAGGGTTACACATCCTGTTCCTTAGTCCACATTTCTCTTTGCATCAGGGCAAAATCGTTCTCATAAACAGCTCAGATTTTGGATTCAACAACATGAAATAATGCCATTTGTTAATACAGAATAAGTAACTATTCTCTACACAAACAGAAAAATATTTAGAACATCAGTTTATTACTTATACAGTCTTCTGAACATGCAGAAACATGAACCCAACAACAAGTTTTAATGTGCCCCATACAGGTTCTTATCCTTTTAGCCAGTCAGATATCATTCTTAACTTTTTAAAATCTGATATTAAACCCTTTGCTCCCGGGGCGCCTGGGTGGCTCAGTCGGTAAGCGTCTGCCTTCGGCTCAGGTCATGGCCCCGGGGTCCTGGGATTGAGCCCCGCGTCGGGCTCCCTGCTCCTCCCTCTCCCACTGCCCCTGCTTGTGTTCCCACTCTCACTGTCTCTCTCTCTCTCTCTCTCTCTCTCTGTCAAATAAACAAATAAAATCTTTAAAAAAAAAAATTTAAACCCTTTGCTCCTTTTACTTTACCCCAGATTAAGAAGAAAACTACTCAAACATCTGACACTGCTTCCATCTTTGATATCTATTCTAGGCTCCCCAAGTAGAACACAACTTACTTGTGTACATCAACAAAATTTATCTAATCTCGGGATTACCAGCCATAAACAAGCACATAGCAGTCCTTTATGAGAGAGTGGGCATCTTAAAATTGAAATAAAAGGAACTTATCAAGGTACACTACTGAGATATACTCAAATTGGCATAAGCTTTGTTGATAGTGACAACCAGACCATAGACACATAAGAATTTCTACATGACAGTAACAACAAAATGATTTTTAAGTTAAATAAGACTCACCTCCCCTGGTTAATTAAGACAAAGGCAGATGGATGTATAATGATGGAATGAGCAATGGTAGAAGACTGCAGACTTGATAAATCAGTTAAGTAAAATTTTAAGACTTAAGGGAGCGCTAAGGATACAAATGGGTAGAAGCTCGAACACATAGTCCGTTTCGTAGATTAAAAAAAAAAATGAACTTGAATTTGCACACACGTTCTGACTTCAAAGTGTTTTAGGATGTGGTGTATGCAACAACCACTGTGACAACTGCACAAGGTACTCCCAGGCAAAGAAACTCTCCCTACAGGCAATCAAACACCAACATAGTTTCTTCCAGCTCAGTCAAGTTTCATCAGTTAGGTTTCCTTTCACCTTAACCAGCTGTTACCTCAGCTTTTCTGAACTACGCCATCCAGTGGTGTCTCATAACCCATTTTCGTGCCAAAACCACGGACAGTTGGTCTGCTAGAGCAGTACAGTGCACCGTTTCTCCCAACCCAACAAAGTAGATTTCCAGCATGCAAAATTCAGTCTCGATACAGACATTCCATGTTTATTTGTGTCAGCCAATTCCTTTTGCTTCTTAAGGCTACTTTTCTCTGAATGCTCTCCCTCCTCCAGAGAAGAGCTAAAAAAGAAAAAGAAAAGAACATTCCCAGAATTCAGTTGCTCAGTGCCTAAGTCATATTTGCAAGTGGCACGTGAATGGCACGCCACGTGTCACGCCCTGCCACTAGGAGTCCCCATGGGGCAGTTTATTTCTGTGGAGACTATCTTCTGTTATGTTGGATTTTCATATGGGCTGTTGCCTTCTATTAAGCCAATCATCTGGAAGTACCTAGCCTGTCATTTAAAAGATGGATTAAAAAAAAAAAAAAGATGGATAAAAAAGATCTTACCTCTAAGGATTCCTAAGCAACATTAATAATATGAACCCATTTACTGACTGCTGTTTACATTTTGCATTTCCTTAGGGCACATTAAGCCATTTGAGAGCCTGCGACACCATGTCCAAGCCAAAGCACTATGACCTACTGGCCCTGTACTGTTGATATTAATGAGACCTAGATTATTAGAGAACAATAAGACAATTTAAAAAACTGAAATAAAACCCATGGCCAGTCTCTCACTTTTCCCTGCCTCTCCTTTTTGATTATACCTGCAATTGAACATTTTACCCGAATTCAGGAAAAAATTAGGCAAAGAATGATTTCCCTTAAGTCAAACTCCAAAATCCTATGCTTTCAACTGAATATGTTATTTAGAGTTTCATTAATTGAAGGAAGTGGGACAAATACTGAAGGATGTTTATGTAGGAGAAATAACTTGTTAGGCTCTCTGGGTGGCCATTTATGTGATAGACTGTGAAGACTGTGAAGACTGTGAAGCCACAGTGTTTACTGTACAATAGAGATGGTGATTCCTGCCATCACCATAGTGGCTCTTGGTTAAGGTAACTAAAGATCAAATTGCTTCTGGATGCACATAGAGCAGCATGTTTTGGGGGATAAATCTCAGCCGCATGGTTCTAAGATGAACAATTTTGTTCAGCTACAGCTGTAGTATAAAACATCTAAAAAGGGCTTAGCAAATATACAAATCATCATTAATTGACTGAACAAGTATTTACCAAGTGCCAAATAGATTCCAGATACTGTTCTACACACTGAGAACAGAGCAATGGGAAAAATAAATATTACTGCTTTCCATGAGCTTACATTCTAGTGAGAAAGATAATAAAAAGACTGAGCTACAAAGTGTGTCACTGGATACTAGGTGCAATAGAAGAAAATAAAATAGGAGTGCATGACAGCAAGTACCTGAGAAGTAGTGGGGGGGGGTGGAGGAGAGGACCACCCGTTTCTATAGTGGGGGGGGGGGGGGGGGAGAGGACCACCCGTTTCTATAGTGGGGGGGGTGGAGGAGAGGACCACCCGTTTCTATAATGTGGTGAGGGAAGTCCTTGCTGAGGTGAAGGTGACTTTTGAGCCAAGACACAGAGGAGGTGAAGACTACACAGACCTATGGGTGATCAGCTCTCCAGCAAGTACAGAGCATGCGTGAGGAAGAGAAAGGAGGCCAGTGTGGCTGAGGTCAATGAAGGAGAGTGGAGGGGGCAGGAGATGTAATTACAGAGAAATACGAACAGATGTGGGGGAGAACCCAGAGCCTGTAAGGCCTTAACGATGAAGGCAAGCACTCGTCCTCTTCTGCAGTTGGGAAGGGAAGCCACTTGAGGGATTGAGCAGAAGTGTAGTATAATCCCACCTACGTTTCACCGGGCTCATACTGACAGCCGGGTGGAGGACATGGGGACAAGAGAGACGAGAGGGGAGCCGGGGAGCACTTCCGTATAGGGCCCTGCAACAATCCAGGCGAGGAAGCCCAGGCCTGGGCAGAGGCAGTGGGGATAAGATGTGCACAAATTTGGGGCACACTCTAAAGGCAGAGCCATAAGCATTTTCATAGAGAATCCACACGGGATGTGAAAGAAAGAGAAACATCAAGGGCACAGTTGCTGTGTACCATGAGAAAGGACAGTAGAAAGAGCGGATTTAAGAGGGAAGGGCAGGGGCATGGTTCTGGACATGTTTAGATTCAAGATGTCTCTTGCGCAGACAAATGGAGGTAAGCAGGTACTGAGAAATGGGAGCCTGGACTCAAAGGAAGGGACAGGGCCAGAGACGCAGAGATGCAGATATTTAGGAAGCATCAGACTGAGGATGGTTTTGAAAGCAAGAGAGCAGACAAGATGTCCAAAGAGAGTGTACATAAAGAGAAGCAGTCCAAGGACCAAACCCTAGGACACTCTAAGAGGCAGAAGAAGCACCAAGGAGACAAAGAAAAGTGGCTAGAGCTAAGGAAGAAACAGGAGCGTGTGGGATCCTCAAAACCAAGTGAAGAAAGTACTGGAAGGGAGAGAGAATGTCAACTTGCCATAGGGTCCAATGAGAGAAGGACTAAAATTTGGATGATGGCAAAAAATATGTTCAAGTACTGGAAAACCGAGTCTTATGTGTAAGACCACAGATACCACTCCTCAGAAATTGATTTTTAGGAGCTATGTCATCCTATCTGCATGTCTAGCAAGTAAAATTGTTTAATACAGTATTAGATATTTACAAGTCTTCTGTATTTGCTGTATTTGCTTATAACAGAAACAATCATCCATCTACCAAATCTACTACCTTAGCCTGATAAGGCAATGATGAACCCTGGGAACTAATTCTTGATAATTCTATTTTCCCCCTTTACACTTATTTGCTGGATGATTGATAACATGCATTAAATGAAACAATGTAGACTTCAAGAAAAACTGCAAACAGGAAATTGCGATACTGACTTTTCCACAAGGATAAGTAATTACGATAAGGAACCACAGATAAGCAGCTAAGCAATTATAACTAGACATGAAGGTCAACAACCAGGCTTCACGGAAGATGAAACTGAGTGTCTGGTATGATATGGTCATGTATAGGCAACGTAGGAAACTGAATATTTTACCTAGATCCTAATAGGGCTGTTGGGTGAAATTTATCATTCATACTTTCTACACGATTTAGCACTGTGCCTAGAGAGGGTGCTCAATAAGCGGTGAAGAGAAGAATGAACGGAGTTCATGCCCAGAGCTACTACACAGGACCATGCAGGTTGTGCCCTACAGTACTGCAGGGGGCGCTGTTCACCAGCTGCCAAGTCATGACAGGCACACCTGCCCAACCACACGCGGCAGCCCTAGGGAGCATCCATCAGCCTTAGACTTTCATACTGAAGTTGAAAAGCAATCATGGTCATGGCACACATATGCTAAATATCCTTTGAGATCAATATAAACTGAAAACAGGCTTACAAAGATATTGTCATGTACGAAGAGACAGTTACCAAATGCCTATATATGGATTTGATGATTTTTACCTTGCTATATGTGAATATCATCTGTTTTCAATTAGCAATAATCGCGCCTTGGATAAACCTCATTGGCTACGATACTGCCACTGCGCAAAGCCGAATATCATCTGTTTTCAGCGTTTGATTATAAACTGCTAGAAAGTAGGATTGATCATGCAAATGCTATATACCAGATGCAGGAAACACCATTTTCAATGCTGACTCTCATATGTGATGACTTTGCAACACTAAAGAAATCCATAAAAAGCACCTTTAGGAAATGTTGATTCAGAAACCATTTAAAAGCCATGTTTACAAGTCACACTAGTGATTTTTATCCTCTTAAATTTGGGGAGTTATTGTTGATTCTGAAGAGAAAAAGACTGTTCACTTTACAGGGAGAGCCATGTGGCATGTTTTAAATTGAGGCAGTGTATTAGAAGGCAGGCCCAAACTGTTTGGCTCATTTCCCACATTTGTGTAATTTTCCTTGTAAAATCCAGAATTTATTTTCTATCATTTTCTTACCTGCATCATCCTCATCACAGCCCAATTAAGAGCCATAACACAGTATACCCCCGAGATACCTTAAATTAACCACAGACAAAAATTTATGATTTCTGGATTACTGACTGAAATCACAAAAGAATAGTGACCTTAAAACAAATCACACAAAATCTCAGTTATTTAAAGCCTCGAGACATTATTTTCCCCTTGATTATATAAAGCTACATAGAAAAATGGAAAAATATATCCTCCTACTTCTTATTGAAAATCACTCGTGGAGATCAAAAGCCAGAACCCACTGCAAAGTACCTGAGATGTTCAGCTTTAATCTCCCTGACCCTCAGCGCTGTAATTCTTCCTGATAGTTGTCAAACCGCAGTTAACCACGCAACAAACACAGAACATTAGCCAGAATTTAATAACAAAAGCAATAAATATTTTATTTGTTAATTCAAGTAATTAAATAGAAGCTAGCTAATTGGAAAGGAGCTAAAATCTGAGAAAGAGCACCAGGGGGTGAGGTGAGAGGTGTAAGAAGAATGAGAATTTTATATTTGCCAAAAATGTCCACCATGCTCGAATCAACCTCACACCTAGCAGCTCTGTCTCTGCACCTTTCTTAGATTTATCTATACCAGGACTTTATTCAGAAAATTATATAATAATCAATATATATTTCATTTACACTCACTAGAAAATCCTGTCTGACGGCACCTGGGTGGCCCAGTCAGTTAAGCATCCGACTCTTGGTTTTGGCTCAGGTTGGAATCTCAGGTCGTGGGACTGAACCCCGCATTGGGCTCCATGCTCAGCGCAGAGTCTCCTTAGACTCTCTCTGCCCCCACCAGAAAGAAAGAAAGAAATGAAGAAAGGAAGGAAGGAAGGAAGAAACGAAGGAAGGAAGAAAGGAAGGAAGGAAGGAAGGATCTTAGAATCTTGAAAGAAAGAAAGAAAGAAAAGAAAAGAAAAAAAGGAAAATCCTGACCCCAGCCTATAATTTATCCTTCTTATCTCTTTCAAAACATCTTTAAGGCTTTAAAATGTACTCAATTCATTTCAGCTCTTATTTATTGAGCATCTACTATATGCCAATACATCAGTACATTAGTGACATGGACAAAAATTCCTATTTCCCAGGAGTTCACATTCTAGGCTCGTCAAACTTATTTGGGCAATTGATAAATTATTTTGGTATTTTGAAAAAGTATTAAAATTAAAGGCCATTTGGAGAAAAGAATAACTAGTGTCTACAGGAATTCTTAGTTATCTCTTTTGTTTACCAATCACATTTTTCAATACTCACACAAGGACAGGTGCACAAAGCAAAGTCCTTGGGTGGCTGTCCGGAGTTAACACTCCTGCTCCGCCATGTGTGTAATCTTTCTGTGTCATTTTAAAATGATCAGTTTTTACCTTGGGGTGTGAATCAGGGTCATCTGTGAAGCTTTTGAAGTCCAGAGCTATATGTAGACTTACTGAATAAGAATATCCTACAACAGGGCTGAATATGTGTATTCTTTAAAGCCTTACAGTTGGTTCTGATGCCAACTATATAACAATCCTTTTAGCAAACTCTTAGAAGGTTAAAGGCAGGAGTGAACACTATGGATAAAAGAATTTCCTGAAAAGTTCTACGACATGATAATAGTAGTAATAATAATAATGATAGCTAAAGCTTTGCACTTACTGTTTGTCTTGCGCACTTCGAAATTATTTCTTGATATTCCTTCATTCAGCCCTTACGATAACTATGATTATTTCTATTCTGCAGGGACCTGGAACATGGGGAGGCTGAGTAACTTGGGTAAGGTCCCAAAGCTTTGTAAGCAGCAGGACTGGGTTCTGAACCTGGCATGATGGCACAAAGTGCCTGTGCTCAGTTGGCACTCTGTGGAATTTATTCTAACTATTCTAACTATTATAATTTATTCTAACTATTCATCTATTTACTAACTCGTTTAGTAAATGAATTAGGTGCAGGTTTAAGAGAGACAGATGTGTCTCTTTTTCCTCCATAACTTTAGCACAAATATAAACAACTGTATAATTTCTGCAATACCCATTTCTGCTAGGATATAAGGATCACATGAAAATAAACATGTTTCTCATTTACCATGGCACCCCCCCCATATTTAGCATAGTGCTTGATGCACAGCAGCACTCCATAAATATCTGTTGACCGACTGCATGAAAGAATGACAGATGTGCATTTTCCACTAGAGGAGTCATACTTGCACACACACTTAACTCAGAATATTAATAATGCTAGGGGTGCCTGGGTGGCTCAGTCATTGAGCGTCTGCCTTTGGCTCAGGTCATGATCCCAAGGTCTGGGATCGAGCCCCACATCGGGCTCCCTGCTCGGCGGGAAGCCTGCTTCTCCCTCTCCCACTCCCCCTGCTTGTGCTCCTGCTCTTGCTGTCTCTCTCTCTGTCAAATAAATAAATTAAAAAATCTTAAAAAAAAAAAGAATATTAATAATGCTCTACCCAAGCATCAGAAGAGAACAGCGGGAGACAAGAAGGGAGAGAGTAAAACCCACCACATCCAGAAGACTACTTGATTCTCCCAATAAGCCCAGGAGCTAGGCAGCAGAGGTTTTATCAGCTGTATTTTGGAGGCAAAAGTACTCAACGAGAATGTGCCTGGCCATTCATGCTGTATTTCCCAAACTTGAACCGTGGGCTCAGAGATGTGTGTTCAAATCCCATTTCTGACACTCCTATCTGTGGCTTTAGGCAAGATGCTTAACACCCTTGAGCTTTGGCTCTCGCATTTATAAAGAGAGGTATATACTGATTTTGCCTTCTATTCACAGGTTCCAAACACTTAGAACAGTGCCTGCTCTGGAGTTGGCACTAAATTTATTGTTAAATTGCAGTGCCATTAAAGGCCTTAAATATGAAAACACGTGTAAGAGCGCCTAGCATTGTGACTAACACACTGTTCATCACAGTTCCCTGGTGACTAAACAGCCCTACAATGTTATTCCCACTTCCCCTTCCCTTTAAAATCTTTAAAGGGGCCGTCTCCCTTCACCATTTCAGATTCTTTCTAAGCCATGTGACCCCTTCCACAGTGAATCTTAGGAGGATTGGACCCACTTCTGTGAAATCACCTAGTTCACTAATGCAAAGGGGAGCGGATTTAATCTTTAAACCAGGACAGACTCTAACTTACACCAGGAATTCATTTACTTTCTCATTCCCATGAGACATATTAAACATACATCTCTAAGTTCTCCTTCTTTGTAAAAACCATGGCATCACTTTAATCCATTTCATAACGAGCCTATAAAAAAGGTTTACAAAATCGCAGCACTGTTTTATTATCACCATTCAGGTGAAGGAAATCAATTTGCTACATAGCTAACTACACATTAGATTTCTGTGCTGGGGCATCCTTACCTGGACATTTATTTTATTTTTTTAATTTTTTTATTTTTTAAAGATTTTTATTTATTTATTTGTCAGAGAGAGAGAGCACAAGCAGGGGCAGCAGTAGAGGGAGAGGGAGAAGCAGGCTCCTCACTGAGCAAGGAGCCCACTGTGGGACTCGATTCCAGGACCCTGGGATCATGACCTGAGCCGAAGGCAGATGCTTAATGACTGAGCCACCCAGGTGTCCCTTTACCTGGACATTTAAAATCAGCATTCCCAGATCTGTGGTTAATCTATATACACCCTGAGCTCCATACACCCACTTTCCGGCTCAGACCCCCCCTCCACCACCATGTCTGCCTCCTTAGTATAGAAGCAGAGCCATCAGGCCAGCACAAGAACATGGCTGAGATGTTGAGGATGGATCCTGGGCCCTGACAGTGGCTTTTCGGGATTAAAGGAACTGAACTTTTCTCTGTTGGGTGTTTTTTGTTTTGTTTTTTTTTTTGCAGGGGGTGGAGGGGTGATGGTAGGTGTTATGTGAAAAATGTCCCATAGGCCCAGTTACATCGCAATGAGTAATACATGGATGTGTGGTGGGCAGAGTTGTTTATTTAGCCTGTGGTAGGAGGGAGAAGGCAGTGCTTGGATGTATAAGCTTTTGCAAACCCGATGTGCTAAGGGAAAAAAACCCAAATTTTAGCGGGCTTATTTTTTGCAACAGTAAAATGAAACACTAAGTGATTTCCACAGTTATATACAGCTTCAACAGTCTACATTTTTATCAACAGCTGAAAAACAAAAACAACATTGTTATATTTACACCACATACTTATTCTAATGCACCAGGAAAGGCAGTGATGTCAGAATTTATAGAGATACAGACAGAGTTAGAGATATACATACCAAGATGACAACCTTCTACGAGCGTAAGTTTTAAATAACTGTTTGAAGAGGATTTTCATCCGATTTAATTTAACTTAATTTAATTAAGCTTAATTTTAATTTTCCAAAGTAATTTCTGATTTATTAATTAGTTAACTGAATATAGTAATATGAACAACGACCACATCAAGGCATTCGGAAATCACTGAATTGAACAATCTCTAAGTTTTTAAGCTTTTCTGATATTTTATGACTATTAAATATTTATGTTTTCAGCAATAAGGTTGGCTTCTTTCAGCATGACTTGTTTAACATTAACTGTTTTAAAACATGAACCTGGACAGATTTCTTTTCAAGAAAGTGAAGCAACCAAACTATCTGGTGGATTAACTTTTTCCACTAAGATAACACAAAATTAGTTAGGGTTGGGGAATAAATCACCGAAGAGTCAAGTCTTTAGGTGTGTTTGATTTTCTAAAAAGAAACTTAAATATCCTTTGGTATTTATGTATTCTGATAATCTGGCTTAAATCTTTTCTAAAGCATTTTCTTGAATTAAGTACAGTATTTCCTTCCAACAACATGTGAAAATCCTAAGTATTGTAAGAATGACTTTTAGGACGAACATAAAGTCTGCGTGCTCAAATCTAACTATGAGCTTAGACATAATTTGAAGTATGTAAGGGAAGCCAATGGGCGCCAGCTAATGTCTACTTCTTGATCTAAAATAACATCAACAGACAAGCATTCTAAGTCTAGGGAAGAGAAGACCCTCAGCGGGCCAAGAAGAATAGTGGGGTGGGGGGAGGGAACATTGCCTGCAGTCACATTACCATAGCCCACAGCGAGTAGTCACATAGCACTTACTATGTGTCAGGCTGCGCTTGAAGATCTTTACAGATTCTAATTCACTTAATCCCCATAACAATTCTGTGAGCTCCACACTGCAGCACAGTGTACAAAACCCAAACGGCCAGCCACAGAGCTGAGAGGTGACAGGGCCTGGAGGTGATGCAGCTGGGATCTGAATCGGGCACCCTGGCCTGAGAAGGGGTGTTATTTGTGAATTGAGAGTGGAGGGCTAGGGCCAGATTTAAAGCCCTGAAAGACACTGGGAGACATGAAAAAGGTCTAAGAAATCCACAACGATGGAAGAAACGGAAATGGGAATGTCCTGGAAGCAAAGATTAAAACACAGCCTGAAGACAGGAAATAAAGAATTCTGAGAAGAAGCTGGTCTGAGGCTACCCTTGTTTTTGAAGCTGCGCAAATCAGCAGGGGCCTACAGAGGAGGAAAGCCTTCCTTCTGAGAAATAAAGGGAGCCCTCAAGGTGATAGCTAAAATTGGGATTTAGGAACCCGTCTGTGGCAGACTCCTGGGAAACCGTAACAACCAATTTTCAGTGAATAAAAGAAGCGACGTCCAGGTAATTCTTGCCCCTTGCCATCTGGCTCATTTTCTCAAGAGAAAACTGACGCACGGGGGTGAGGCGCCTGGCTGCAAGGTGATCCCAGCTGATTACCGAGCAGTCCACCATTCTTCCCACTATACTACTTGAGTTGTTTTTATCCCTAATGTTCCCTCCAGATTTAGTACTTTTTTACGATTCTATTTGCGTATTTGCTAAAGAAGGCATATTGGAGGAGCCCAAAAGTTGTTCAAGCTGTCTATGGCATGCACACATCGAGTACTTTAATATTCTGCAGCCGTACACAATATTAAAAGATGCATATGCCTGAGTCTGCGCCGAATGCTAGATGAGAAGGAAGAAACTGGGAAGTAATGGTCACTGGTGTATGAAACACTTTCTACTTTCTATTTTCAAATTGCCAGAGCTGGCCAGGAAGAAACCTCAGCAGGAGAGGGGCAAAATGTTGTTTGCTCTTCAGCAAACAGATAGAATGAATGAGGCTGACTCTACCACACCATGGAGTAAGTTTGGGAAACTAAAACATTCTATTTTATTCCATTTTCCACAGGAAACAGAGAATGGAGATCTGTGGTAGACTCCCATTAGCATTATGCGGTCCCCACAAAACCCAACTTTCTCAAGTCTGAAGACATTTAAAGGTAATTATGGGGGAAGATGAGGGAAACATTTCCAGCAGTTAAATAAGGATAGTCATGGAATGGACAAACATCATGCCTCACAGGTCATTACCTGTGCCATGCTGCCAACCATGATGTATGAAGCAGAAGAAAAATCCATGTCAAGGACAAAATGAGAAGGACATTAAGGGCTTACTCTATTTAAAAAGTTTAGTAGGGAAAAGTGAGTTAATATGTGACCTACAGGCTAGGGTAGAAAAACTCAAATCTACCACTGAAGAATAACTGTTAAAATACACTAAATGTATACAAATGTACATCCAATTCTAATAAAGACAATAGAAATTAAAGGGCAAAAGTGGCACTGAACATGCTGCAGAAGTAAAATTATCAACGTTCTCCATCGTTCTTCAGAAGCAAACAGGTGACAGAACAGAGAAGGGCAGTGGGACACTGAGGAGGGGACAGGGGTTCTGGGCCTGACTCAGCACTACCGAGCAGGAAGTGACATTGCCAGACCAGTGCCCTTGGGTTTCCTGATCCGTGAGGCTGGGAGCTGAAGTGATCTCTAAATCTCTTCCAAAAACAAAATTAAGATGACTGTTCACAGCAGGAAAATAATCACAGGGAAAAAAATTCACATATTTTTAAAAAGTCAAGAATTTAATAATAGGGATCGATATGGCCAGCAATCAGAAATATGAGCAAATTTTTAACCCTTAGAGGAATAAAGAAAGTGTTCATTAAGTTATTACTTTTAAAATATACAACCACTATAAAAATCCCTCCACCCTTAAAAAAATTAAATAAATAACAACAAAACACAGTAAGAGAGGTCAACATCCAAAAAACCATCAGTAGCTATACGATTAAAGGAGCACTGTTTCTCTACTTACATAACTTCTGGCACCATACCTCTGGGCTTTTCCTCCACACCAACCAATTTCCAAACCCAGGGTCCCACATTTTTGCCATACTTGGTTACAAAGTTGGGAGTTCCCACAACACCCTTCCTCCCACCTCGCTCAATAATTTGCTGGGCACAGACTCAGAGAAACATTTACTTATATTTACTGGTTTATCAGAATGAATATTATAAAAGATACAGATGAACAGCCAGAGGAAGTGGCACATGACAAGGTAAGGAAGGATCCCAAGTGCAGGAGCTTCTGTTCTTGTAGAGTTGGGGTGCACTGCCCTCTTGGCATGTGCTTGTGTCCACAAGCCCAGAAGCTCTCCAAACCCCATAATTCAGACATTTTTTTATGGAGGCTTCATCACACAGATATGATAGATTATTAACTCAATCTCCTGTCCCTCTCCCCTCCCTAGAAGATGGGGGTTGAGCTGAAAGTTCCAAGCTTCTAATCATGGCTTGGTCTTTCTGGTGACCCACCCCCACCCTGAAGCCCTCCAGGAGCCCACTCAGAGTTGCCTCATTTGAACAAAAGATGCTCCTATCACCCAGGAAACTCCAAGGTATTTAGCAGGGCTGCGTGAGATGCTCCTCTAACTCCCATGACTCAGGAAGTTTCCATGGGTTTTAGGAGCTCTGTGTCAGAAACCGGGGGCGGGAACCAAATATATATTTCTCATTATGTCATGGTGATATATCAGAATATATTACTTAAAATTCACAAATCCCTCCTTTTTCACAATGTTTTTTTTTAATATAGTTACCAAAAATCATTCAAATTAAAAAGCAGCCGATTTACTTGTTATTTATATTAGAAAAGCATAAAGAGCATATACTTAAAGAAGAGAAAGTATTTTGGTGAAGAAGCCCTTCTATGTTTTAAAGAAGAAAGAAATGCCACGTGGGGAAGGGCAGGGAAGCTTCAGCTAGAACACAGATGATGTTGCTAATACAAAAGTCATTCTGGATATTGAAGAACTCACAAAAATAAAACCAGTGGTTCTGAAATGGTCAGGAAACCATCATATGGTGGGAAGCAAGATCACACAGTAACAAAAGCTGAGGTTATCTGTTGCTTTGACACAGAGATGTTTTGAAAGGGTGGCAGGAGGAAGTCCTGATAAGGTTAATGAAGTATCTAATCAAGATATTCACTTTGAAGTCCTGTAACATCTATGAAATACACTCACAGAATCAACACTAAAAGGGGCTTTGAGATCACGGCAAATAACCTCATGAATCGCAGGAAGAAATTGTTGTCGGACAGGCACCACCTCCCTGGATTCCTGATTCACAATCTGTACTCTTTCTCACCGCTTCTGGACAATCGTTTTCACCAGTATCATTATTTTTATCTTCCTTTTCCTGTTACGCTCAGAAAAAAAGGTATTCTTTCAGTATAATAATGACAAGAGGATCCTAGACAAAACAACTATCCTTCCACTCGGAACCAAAACAAACATCAAGTAACTCATCTGTGAGTCAAATGAAAAGGAGAAATCAGGGAATAAGAAAGCACACCAAACAAAACAAGGAAACAGTTTATATAAGTTCTCTGAGTGGAATTTTTGAATTTTTGATTATGAATTATTTTAATGAATTCTGATTCCTACCAAAAGGGCAAACAGGAATTTAGTACTGAATAAATCAGCAAATGTTTGATGTTTCTTTATTTTTTTTTAAGATTTTATTTATTCATTTGAGAGAGAGAGAGCACAAGCAGGGGGAGAGGCAGAGGGAGAGGGAGAAACAGACTCCCCACTGAGCAGGGAGCCTGACTTCCGGCTCCATCCCAGGACCTGGAGATCATGACCTGAGCCGAAGGCAGATGCTCAACCAACTGAGCCACCCAGGCGCCCCATGTTTGAAGGTGTGGGAGTCTGAGTGCATATGCATCAATGCTAATGGTAATGACCGATGACTTTCATTCACCGAGATCCTACCACATCTCAGGTATTATGGAGGAACTTTTCTTATGTTGCCTCAAGTTTCACAGCAGTGTAAGGTAAAAATTATTTCAATCATCTGCAAGATGAGTAAAAGGAGAGAGAGGTGTTAGGTAACTTAACTTGTCAGCAGCAGGATTAAAACCTATGTCTGTCTGATTCCAAAGCCAATGATCTTTCCACTAGGCGGCAGAGCCTCATCCTGACAGCACTCCCATCACATACACCATGCAGAGGTTACTGGGGGAAAAAAACAAACCTGGAACAAAAAGGTGAACACATCCATGCTCCATTTCAGTTTTACTGTCTACACAAATGTTCAAGTTTTATTTTTTGCCAGTAGTATGGTGAAGATTTAACAGCTTTCACATTAGGTCTTACTTAAACAGAAAATCAAAATCTGGTTGAAAAGAAAGCTAATGTTTACATTTTTAGTATTTAAAATCATGATCATTAACTTGACCCTTAAAATAATTTATTCTACCAGACAAATACAGTCACACTGTCTATTGACCTCTACTGGACAGATTGTTAGTACGCTGCTCCCTTTCCAGTGGGCATATCTGACTCTTCCCAGATTTCTTTCATCAATTATAATGCTTGCTCTGCTATAACCCTTCTTCCCTTTCCCTCCATCATTCTAAACTGGACAATTACCCATCATGAGTCAACCCTCAAACCTATTCCAGTGTATCTTTGCAAGGGTCATGGCTATTTCCATCATAATTTTACAACCAGTCCCTTTCTTGAAATGGGCATTTGTCATTACACTTACCTAGCCATCACTAAATGCAACATAAGACTCCCAAGCTGCGACTGGTCCCTCTGACGTTCCTCATATCAATGGAAAGGTCCCCATTAGCCTTCCTGGCCTGATTCCTCAGGTCCAACCCAACTACACGTGAACTATCTCTGACAAATCTTTTCCCCACCCCCAACATCTGCATTCTCTAGTCACCCTCAGCTAAGAAATAATTATTTCTGTGACTCCTGACTGGCTCCTGATGATTCTTACTCTGTCGGTGGAAACCAAGACTATTGGCTGCCACCAGCCAACTGGACCAAATCTTGCTAATCTGCTGGTTTTCCCAATCTCTTCATTATACCTAATCCTCCACAATTTTCTTCCTTTCTTGAACTATCTCTAAAATAAGGACCCACTTCTTTCAGTTCTCCTCTCTCTCACTGTAGCAACCAAAGAGGTGCCCAGGACATCATAGGTTCCCTTGTAGGTGATCTCAATTCCCGTAGAGATGATTTAGAAAATACACCTACAGAATTGGGCCTAAGTTCCATCCACAACCTCATTACTTTTGGGGAAAGGTCTGTCACCTTTTGGATAGAATTCATCGCCTGGTTGAAAGAATTCATCACCTGTTTGAAGAAGTTTGATTCAATAACAGAGTCATATTCATTGTTGAAGCAGTTCGCCTTGTTCTTGGACAACATCACTTCTGGCCTCGAATCTATGACTTGCTAATTAGGAGAAACCCAGTACACTGTCCTCAATGACTGTATCATTCTGGATATGGAGTCAAACTGACTGCTGCACTTTTGTCCCACTAATCTAACTCATGTCTTTGTCATAATCAGGAAGGTGCCAGAGACAAATGAAGAAATTCCTTGCATTGCTGGAATTGCAGTGCTGACACCATTGGGGAAAGATGACAGGTTCTAGGACTTCTGGTAGACCCATGAAGGCCTATGATATTGGGCATATAGATTGATTCGGCCTCTAAGCTCTGCCTTTCTGTTTATTTTCATAGGTATCTCTCTTCCTAAATGTCTCCAGGTTACAAAGTAGAGCAATTGTCACCAAGTCTCAACAGATGATTCAGCTGGTCCTTAATGAACATTCAGTCCTTCGTGACAGAATGAAAAATGGACTTATGTTGTTGAGAGGGAAAAAGAATGTGTCTTCTCTCCTTGAACAAGAGGAAGGACTGACACAGATTCTCTCTCTGACCAAACTTTAGACAGGCTCCTTGAGCCTTCTTTTCCTCCAGGCCTCATCCTTTGGACCCTGTCTTTAGCTCACCTGTCCAGTGGTGGCGAGAATCCCCTATCCTTGATATCTGATCACCCTGGTCTGCCTTTAGCAAGAATATCCGTACCCTTGATATCTTCTCTTAGTAATTTTCCATCCACAAACCTCCTTGCCCCACTCTTTGGCTATCAATTCCCACTTGTCCTTGTATTCTGAACTGAGCTCAGTTCTCTACTGGGCTCTTTTCCCCTTTGCAATAGTTTAGGAATTAAATGTTTTTATTTTTTTATTTTTTTTTTTACCACTTTAACTGATGTCTGGCTCTGGTTCTCTTTGACACATGGTATCAACACATGGTATGTGTGGTCATAAGGAATATTATAAACTTTATAAATTGAGGTAATGCATGCATCACTTCATTTAACAAATATTAATGAATGTCTACCATGAGGCAGTCACTATGCTACCCGGTAAGGATAAAATGGTGGGCAAAAGTAGACAAGGGGTCAGCCCTCATGAAATTGATAGTCTAGTGAGGAAGAGAAAGCTCAATAGAATGATCACACAAATAACATAATATTATTACTGTGATAAATATTTTGAAGAAATAGTACATGGTACTATATGGGCTAGTCAGGGAAGGCTTCCCTGAAGACTAACAAAGTGACATTTAAGCTGAAATCTGACTATTCAAGATTATTGGATGTGTGTATGGGGGTGAGGGATATTCTAGAAAGAAGGAACAGCATGTGCTAATAAGTCTCTTATTGAAAGGGAAGGTGGTACGTTCAAGGACTTGAAAAGAGCTGAAGTGAAAGAATGCCATTGTAGACAGGTCACAGGAAATAGAGATAATGAGGGAAAAAGGTATTAGATGAGATTGAAGACATTTACAGACAACAGAACACTCAAGACTTTCTAAACCATTCTAGGATTTGCAACTTGATGCTTGAAATTGGACACCATTGTATGTAGGCATTAGCACAGTGTTTGTACCAGCATAAACGTTCAATAAATGAAAACCTTAAAAATATTTGAATCACCTTAATGTGTCAATGTATGGTATTTGTCTTATGTGTAGCATACATTGACTTACACATACACACAATGTATGCTACACATAAGACAAATACCATTTATCATTGATTTTTGGCCCTAGGGTGGCCGGTGGAAGAAAACAAACAAAAAACAAACAAACAAACAAAAAATGACTGGAAATCTCAGTCACATTTATCTGATTTAAATGTCAGAAAGCAATCTACAGTTGCACATTACATAGGAAATGTAAAATCTAGATAATGTACACTTCATTGGTAGTTCCATGAACTATTATTTAAAAAGTCAATCACTCAAATTTGAAATGAAAATGTGTTTGCATCAGAATGATACTCAGCTGTCAAATATGGAGAATTATCACTTGACACGGGATGCCTGAGCAAGACCCACCCTCCCATATTTGAATTACTTCCAATTTTAAAAGATAATAGCTCACATTTCACAGGCATGTGAAACTTTTCTTCATTCCCTCTTTTTTTAATGAAGTTTTTTTTTTTTTTTTTTTTTTTTTAGTAATCTCTACACCCAGTGTGGGGTTTGAAATCACAACCTCTTTCTGAGGTACTGACTGCATGAAAAATGTCCACAAATAAAAAATTTATTTTTCTTTAATTGAAACTTATTTGCAATTTAGAAAGGATGAGCGGTGGGAAGCTGTCCGCAGGAGGACCTGTCTGCTCCCTCTTCATTCCACAGCCCTCTCAGTATTGACCTATTCCATAAAAGGACAAGTGTGATGTCTGCTATAAAACCCGGATTCACAGTTAAAAGCTCTCTGGGCTTCCCATCACCCAACAGTGGAAGAGAACTGAGGGCTGGAATACTAGCTGCGCGACAACAGTAACAGCCATGACAAGAACGGTTGTAGCAATAACAACACAGCTACTCTTTACTGGGCGCTTGGTCTAAGTGCTATGGCTGCAGCATTGCACGTTATGGGAGCGACAGGCATGAGACTTAACACCTCATCTCTTCAAAGATCAGGAAGCTGGGGTTTCCAGAGGTGAAATAAGCTGCCCAGTGGCACACGGCTAGAATGTGAATTTAGAGGTCCATAATTTTTAACCCTGATAACACAGAGGGTGAAAGTAAAGTTATGGTCACGTGGTCATTAGGCAATGGCACTGTCCTTAGATGGACCTCAGGTGACCGGCACAGCAGAGATTAAATCACGCTTCCTTTTCTCACCTCTTTTCATTCCATCTTTTTTTTCTTTTCTTTTCTTTCTCTCCCCCCCAACCCCGCCACCCCCGCAGATAAACTGGCTGAACCAGAAGTCTGAGTATAATCTGAGAATGCTGAACAGCCCACAGAGGGGAAAGAATCTAAAAATTGCCTCACTGCTGCCATGCCCTCAATAAACTAAGCTAACCAGCCACAAATAATTTGAAAGAGCCAAAAAAAACGAAACAAAACAAAAACTCATTTTTTTGACATTTCCTCAGTTCAGGTTCTCAAGTGGAATGGATATTTCATATCAATAATGCAGACAATTAACTTTCCAAATTTCCACCTAGCTTTGATATATAGCTAATAAGTATCACCAGCTTATCTCCTGAAGAAGGCAACGGGAGCAGTCGTTAAGATTAAGCTAAGGTCGGGGCGCCTGGGTGGCTCAGATGGTTAAGCATCTGCCTTCAGCTCAGGTCATGATCCCAGCGTCCTGGGATCGAGTCCCGCGTTGCGCTCCCTGCTCCTTGGGAGCCTGCTTCTCCCTCTGCCTCTCTCTCTCTGTCTTTCATGAATAAATAAATAAAATCTTTAAAAAAAAAAAGATTAAGCTAAGGTCCACCTTTGAAGGAACTGCCCTTTAATGTTTAAAACGTAAGGAAGAGAATTTTAAACGAATAATTTGTTTCATGTTTATGATTATCTGGTAATCTCCTATTCACCACATAATATCCAAATGCCCAATCAGATTTACCATTTAAAAGTGAAATGAAAAACATATGTAATTAGGATCTTAAAGGAGATGCTGAATATCATCTACAAACTTCTGTGAGCTCAACTGAGTTCCTAAAATCAGAGCCTGATTTTCAATGTTTTTTTAAGAAAGAATCAGATTATGCTAAGAAAGACCAAAGCACACAGCCATATTACTTTGAGAAAACAGAAAGTAAGGTACAAAAGATCCTTTGTTTGAAATGGAGACAGACGTCTTTGCAAGTCATTTCAACAAATATTCACCTTCATAAGAATGAAGGATAAAGACTCTGACGGCAGTGAAAAACACAACTCGATGTATCGAACGCGTACCACCAGATGGCATCCCAAATCAGAGAGCACAGGTGGAGATCACGTCAACAACTGCGTTTCTGAAATGGAATCAAATTCATGAATTCCAAATCAATTTTTTAATAGCAAAATGTCTGACATTAATCACAAAATCCAACGAACACAACAATAATACTGTCGCGAATATAACAAAGAACATGAATCTGAAAAGAAAGGCACTGTAAATCAAACAGTGATCTTGACATCAATTATTATTTAAAAAAAAAAAAGTACAAATGGAGCCATAACAGAAAAATAAAGTCTGGTTAATAATTTTATCTTTCCTCAAGTGTCATATGATCTCACTGATATGAGGAATTTGAGAAACG
Source organism: Callorhinus ursinus (assembly GCF_003265705.2). Lineage (NCBI taxonomy): Eukaryota > Metazoa > Chordata > Mammalia > Carnivora > Otariidae > Callorhinus > Callorhinus ursinus. Next base: position 82,945,506 of record NW_027397066.1, read on the forward strand.
AGATAGAGGATCATAGGGGAAGGGAGGCAAAAATGAAAACAAGACAAAACCAGAGGAGGAGACAAACCATACGACACTTAATCTCAGGAAACAAACTGAGGGTTGCGGGAGTGGTGGGGGGTGGGAGGGAGGGGGTGGCTGGGTGATAGACATTGGGGAGGGTATGTGCTATGGTGAGCGCTGTGAATTGTGTAAGACCGATGAATCACAGATCTGTACCTCTGAAACAAATAATACATTATATGTTAATTGAAAAAAATTTTATCTTTCCTTAATTTTTATCTACAGTTGTCCTTCCCATTAATCCGCATTTTACTCTTTCACAGGGCTTTGTCCATTGTAAACAAGAAAGAGGACAATTCAGGAGACAGCATTAGAAAAACAAAATTAAGAAAAGCTTAAAGAAAGAGAAAAAGAGATCAAGTTTCTTTTTGCCTACATATAAGACTCTCATGAAGTTGAAGTTCAAAAGCCTTGGTGTCCAAACCTTAAATATCTTAAGGAAACAGAATGAAACAATGCTGCTATGTCTAAAACTGGCTAACACATGGACCACACTATCAAATATGAACAGAAATTAATTACAGGGAAGCATATTATACACCAAACTGCAGTCAAAAAGTGACCAAATGATAGCAGGAATTTAAATTTTGTTCAGAATATTAAAATATGATGTTGTTTCATGAAAATCTCTGAAAAAGATTTGATTATCCCCTGTATGTGGGGTTTGTTTGTTGTTTTTTTTCTATTGTCATATAATCCATAAAATCCTATTTCTACAAACCACATTTTATGAGAAATGTTATTTTCATATGACAAAAGCAACTTAAGGGAGGCATGTTACCAGTTTGTAATTTACTTTTGGAGCCATATATATATATATGTATGTGTGTATATATATATGTGTGTGTATATATATATATATATCTCCAAGCATAAATAAATAACAAATGCAAAACATTTAATAATAAACATATGTGTAACATTTCCTGATTTTCAGTGTTTAATATTAAAAAATGAACATTGAACTTTTGATAGTTCTTGGGTTTTTTTTGTGTGATTTTTTGCGTGTTTTTTCTTTTACCCCTTCAACAGATAAGACTCATGTCTCCAACCTCTCCATGGACTTTCACATTATTTCATGAGACAATGCTCACTCAGTGATGCTGGCGGAGAGCTGGATAAAATAGCAGGACAAGCTATCTGACCCCCAGACAAAAACAGAGCCAGGACTGAATTGCCTAAAGGTCGTCTCTCACGGAATATATATTAACATTGGCAAGAATATGTGCATGAAAGTATTTAATATTTTAAATAATACATTTTCTATGCTAAGATAGTCATTTTAAATAGTGGTAAAGCAGCTGCCTCAAAATTTAATATTATTTTCCCCTTACTGATCCACTAATTAAACCACAGATTTTTCTATAAGAAGCTACTTCTGATAAGTTCGTCTATTTTATTTATCCAGCATCTTGTAACATGTCCAAAGTCCTCCACTTAAAACACAAAAAACCAAATAGCTACTGAGGAGAAAAGAACAGAAGAAATAGATAACGCTCATTTAAATGATCACACTGACACACAAAGAAACGGACACATCCACACACATACAGGGATGTGTACTCTGCTTTAGAGGTGCCTGTATGCTTCCATTATATTATTTTCATAATTCATACTATGTGCAAATCAGCACTGCATTTACATTAAATTTATTTGGAAATAGGGGAACATCCACAAAACCATGACACAAGATCTATATCCTCAGATGTTAACATTTAATAGGATAACAGCATGAAACAATTTTAAAAAATCAGTAAAATATTGTTAAAGGCCACGCTATATGATTACTCCCAGAATTAATGATTCCATGGACCTGCAGAGTCCACTTCTATGCCCAAATAAAACGGGAATAGATGCAGTTGAGCTGTCTGGGTTTTAATACCAGTTCTGGCACCTTCTAGATGGGTAAACTTAGATATGATACCCCATTGAGCTTCAGTTTCTTCATTTGTAAAATGGAGCTGATAACAGTACTTCCTGCATAGGGCTGTGTGAAAACTACGAGTTAGAAAATACAGTGTTTATAACAGTAACCGGGAAAAAACAAGAATTTAAATATTAACCTTGCAACAAAATAACCCATTAATTCATTCACCAAAAAGCTATAAAAAAACAATTACCATTTACTATCACCATAGTTTCACATACAAAAAGAAAGCATTCTTACTAAATTGAAAAAGATAATCTCAGTCTGGACCAACAAAAACTTTGTCATAAACCAGAACCAGTCTGTGACCAGTATTTGAGAATGTCCATTAAAACCTATAAACATTACTGGCCCACAAGAAAATAGAATCAGTGGAGTTTGAAATGATTAGGGACACTTCAGTGAGAAAAAGTAACATGAGATGAGACTGGAAACACAGATATAATCCGGCTAGACAAAACGAAGGGCATCTCCATTTTTCCCTGGAGATACCCCGGAAGAATGCTCTTTCCTCATCTGGAGAATTCCGGTATTATCTGAAACACTACTTATCTTCAAGCCATGGTAATACTGATTACAACATATTAATATATTTCAAGCTTCTACAAAGCAATCAGAATATTATTACTGCAAGGGATAACTTTCAGGTTTTAAGAATAATAATTTTAGGGATTTTTATCTTCCTATGAAAACAACTACAGATGGATGTCTGGGTGGCTCAGTCGGTCTGCCTTCGGCTCAGGGCACGATTCTGGGATCCTGGGATCGAGTCCCAAATCAGGCTCCCTGCTCAGCAGGAACCCTGCTTCTCCCTCTCCCTCTGCCCCTCCCCCTGCTTGTGTGTGTGCGCATGCACGCGTGTGCTCTCTCTCACTCCGACAAATAAATAAAATCTTTTACAAAAAAAAAGGAAAAAAGAAAACAACCACAGACATTGCCTTACCAGGGCTGCTTAAACACTACTTGTGAAACGTACCGATTTATGGCAAACTGAAAAGGACAGGGTACACTGCATCTTAAAGCAAAATATCTGTTTGTGGTAATTATGAGGTAAGTGTAATGACTGTCAAATGTTTCCTCTGGATGGTGTTACATGTTTACTGATGTCAATAGATTATTACTGACTCGTTCATGACACACAAGTACTGAAGGACTATGGCTCAGCTACTCTTAATCTAATACTCCATTCATTACCGAACAATTCACTTAAAGATGCTATTGATCTGTCTTCCCTTTTTTTCCCCCTTTATAAACTGTCCCAGCCATAGCTTTCTATACAGTCCACTCTCAGAAAGCTTGTAAAAGAAAAGTCCTATGAAGATTTTCGCTGAGAAAAAAACTATATAAACTCTGTGCCCCAAATATGCTAAGCACTATTTTTGTCTTTCCCCCTTGCATTATAGCAATATATTTTTATTTAAAATATAACCAATCAGGGCCCCTGGGTGGCTCAGTTGGTTAAGCAACTGCCTTTGGCTCAGGTCATGATCCCAGAGTCCTGGATTGCGTCCCAGATGGGAGTCCCGCATCGGGTCCCTGCTCGGCGGGGAGCCTGCTTCTCCCTCGGCCCTCTGCCCTCTCATGCTCTCTCTCACTCCCCTCTCTCTCAAATAAATAGATAAGATAAAAAAAATAGTAAAAAATAAAATATAACCAATCATAATCAATAACCGAAATAATTTATTTTTTTCTATTTCTTGAGAACCTTTAATAGCATTCTTAAACATGTTTTTTTCCTCAGTAATAAGCAAGAACAAATTCTAGTGAAAGGAACTGAAAATGCCTGATGTTTAAAAATCTTATACAGTGGCAGAATAGTGTGTGTAATATAGTATGATAGCTAAGCATGAGGTATGTAGATGGACGCCTGTTCAAAAAACAAGGTTTTCAGCTTACTAGCTAGGAGACCTCAGACCAGTCACTTAAACCAGTGGTTTCCACAGTGCAGTCCCAGATCAAGGGTATCATCAGCACCTGGGAAGCTGTTAGAAATTCAAATTCTCAGGCCCACCTCCAGACCTACTAAATCAGAAGCTCTGGAGGTGGGACCCAGCGACCTGTGTTTTAATAAAGTCCTTCAGGTGATTCTGATCCATGCCCAATTTTGAGAAACACTCAAACTGCTGAGACTCCCTTTTCTCCTGCTTAAGATGGTTTTCCTAAAAACAACCTTGCAAAACCAGAGAGGTAAACACTTCATGGAAAAGGACTCTGCTCTCACGCAGTGAACTTTTATCAACATTTTTCTTTTCTTTTCTTTCTTTTTTTTTTTTTAAAGGGTCAAAATTAAGGTGAATAAGGACTTCAAAATGATGTGCTCCCGCCACAGGCCGGGGCTGAAATGCACTAACTGCCAGCAGTGGGCTGGGTACCAAAATAGGCCTCTGGCTGAAGGGAAGGCCCTCGAGATTTGGCCACTGAAATCTAAGTGGGCAAAATGCCCCAGAAGTAATATTTTATCCCCATATAAACTAAGGCCACGTTAGGCTTTGATAGTGACAAATGATAGTTTGAGGAGAATAAACACTGATCTTTTAGGTCTCAAAAGACACTGGATTCTTATCCCCACTTAACTCTCCCCAGAGTAAAGGCATGGGGAATTCTCCTAATTGACGTCAGCTGCTGTAAGGGCAGGAATGCCATGACCTTAAACTTGGCCACTGGTCCACACTCACATCCAGGAACAAAGCCAGAGGGTTCTCCTGGCAACTGCCTGACATGCTAAATGGCAGACACAGCCACTGAGGGAATCCTTTGCTGCCCCAGGGACAAATCCCCCCCTGCAGGAAACAGACAAACTGGAGAGATTAGCAGTTTGCCCAGCTAATGCTGGCCTATCCCCTCCACCCAAAGAGCAGAAAATGAGCTCTAAATCACGCGATTCGAAAACCTAGGCTTCTGGTCTGCTTTTGCTTTACAAATGAGGGGAATGTTCTCTGCTAAGTTGAAGGAAAAACAGGAAAGTATGAAAACTTCAAGGAGAAATGTAGGAAATTGGATCCTTGCATAAACCACCTACCGTATTCAAGAAGTCTTTAATGGACACTGATTTTTAAGTACGAACTATCAGATGTTTTAAGATTAGTATTAACTATCATTTTCTTTAAAGACCTGTAATCAAAATCATATCCAAATCCCCTACCCTGCCAAAGGCATCATCTTGGCTTCTCTGGGAGAATATGAGAGGTTCCTAACCAAAGCCTCTCCCAAGACTTCCTTCCCACTCCATTCCACTCATCTCTTCCAGGATGTGATTATGTAACTCCCTGCTCAAAGACCTGTAGAGCAGTATTGGAATGTCTCAGCGCTGCCTGCCAGAAACTCATACCCAACCTGAACCTTCCAACCTTAGTCTCCCCCCACCCTCACTCCCCACACCCTTCTGAGACCCTGGCTTCCCACAGCAAACCTCTAAAACCATGTCTTACCACTTCACACACACACACACAAAAACACCGGTGCCTTTGATATGCTGTTGTCTCTGCTCAAAATACGCTTCACAGAGTAAAATTTTACTTCGCAGATGTGATCCAGTTCAAATATCATGAAATCAGTCAAAACTTTCTTGGCTTCCCTGCATTCCTTTTTCCAAGTTCCCACACTAAGTTTGTAGGCATCTTTATTACAGTTCTTAACAAATTATATAGTAATTATCTGTTTTGGTGTCTGACACCCTGACTAGAGCTTGAGTATTCTGGTCAAGGACTACATACATCTCCTGTGCTTACCATCCACAGTTCCTAACCTTCTAAAGGAGTTCTCAATCCCTAATCAAGATAGTTTGGATCACGGCTATTTAAAGGTCTCTTCCAATCAAAGATAGAATATAATAATCAGTGGGCACTGTCAGGGAAACCTTAGCCATTTAGAAGATAGAAAAACCTTTTGGATTTAAACTAGCTATATCTAGGTGCATACTTCTTAATTTGCTTAAATAAATCTAGATCATATCTTGTAATTTAATCAATAGTTTAATGGATATATCTTTGGCCAAATTATCTGTTTTCCTTATCCTGTTTTGAGCTGTTGGAGAACAGAGACCAGGTCTTATTCACCTATGTATCACCCACACCACCTGAACACTAACAAGGTAAATGTTCAATAAATATGCATTAAATGGAATTCCCAAAATGAATTGTATCTTAGTTCGGGCTACTTGAACAGAACACTGCAGACAGGGTACCTTTAACAACAAACATTTCTCACAGTTCTGGAGGCTGGAAAGTCCAAGATCAAGATGCTGGCATATATTTAGTGTTCGATGAGGACCCTATTCTGGTTTGTAGAGACCATCTTACTGTATCCTCAGGTGGAGGAGAGAGAGAGAAGTCTCATCTCACACATGCACTAATCCCATCATGGGGACTCCACCCTCATGACCTCATTTAAACCTAATTACTTCCCCAAGGCCCACCTCCAAATGCCATCATATTGGGGATTAGTATATCAGCATCTGAATATTGGGGTGGGGGGGGCATGAACATTCAGTCCAGAGCAAGTGGCCACACTGACATTTGGATACACGTGTTAATGTTCCATTTGTATGTTACAAGTAAACAAAGATAAATTTAACTGAATTTTCATGAAAGAATCAAAGAAGGAAAACACATTCCTCGACAAAATGCCTCCAACACAGAAACACATTCTTCACATTAAATCTCTGAAACAGCTACCATTCTCATCAGGCAAGTTAGTTTAGAGAAAAGAGCAAGACATGCCTCACACCTCCTTTGTCTTGATTGCAACCCCCTGGCTAACTGGCACCTCTACTCCCACGGAGAAGGTTACTGGTTTATCTAAACCTACCTCCCGGACGGCAAGGTGCACAGTGCTTTATCCTCCAGAGGGACACATGCAAAGGCCAGCTTGGAACTAGGCAGCTTCCCGGTTCTTCTTCCCCCAAATAAAATGTACAGAATTTGAAGGGAAAAGAAAATCCTAAATAACCTTAAACCTTTCACTACTTTATGAACACTTCAAGTGGGGGAAGGTGATTTGGGAAGCTTGGTTCATTTAAACATGAAAGACTCGCTCAAGGAATGAAATGATGTCCAGTTTTCCAGTAACCAGAATACTAATTTCTAGGTTTTTCTCAAAATGGGGGCAAATGATGGCACAGATGTTAGCATGACTTTTTTCTAACCATTTGTGAGTGAAACAGTTTTATGAATTAAAAACTAGGAGTGGGGAGGACTAGAGGGAAAGTGGGGGAGGGCTTTTGTTACAAAATACTTGCCATTTGTTTCATTTTGAGAGTTTACAGATCTACTCCACTTAAAGGTGGATTCCACAGAAGAAGCTCCCGGTCAGTTTCTACCAGGACCCACTCACCTCACCGCTTTCAGGACTCTTACATATGCCGGTGAGAGATTATCTCTCATGCCACGCGAACACCACCATGTTGTCAGGGTTGAGGTTTTTCCCACCACATCGAAAGTCCTTGCTTCTTTCCTCTTCACCTTTTTTACAGGTTCTCATTTGTATATTATACCTCTTATTTTTATTTGTATATTATATATATATATCATTTGTATATTATATAAAATAATATCTCCATATTATTTTCCTTCTCCCCTTCCTCTTCTACTACCTTCTTCTTCCTCTTCTTCCTTCTCCACTGAATTAAATTTTCTATCTTTCCTAAGTGTGGAGTTCTGAATTACATAAAGAATACTCTATCCTGAAGATTTTTAACTGTAAACTATGTCTTTTATTGCATAGCCTAGCACCAGTAATAAAATAAAATAAATAAAATAAAAATAAAATATTCTATCTATAAAGATAGAATACACAGATATTCTAAATTTAAAAATAGACTGGGGCATCTGGGTGGCTCAGCTGGTTAAGCACCCTACTCTTCATTTTGGCTTAGGTCACGGTCTCAGGGTTGTGGGATTGAGCACCCCCCCTGCCACCCAAGGCTCCCTACTCAGCAGGGAGTCTGCTTGGGATTCTCTCTCCCTCTCCCTCCCTCTCTGCCCCTCCTGTCTCTCTCTCTCTTCTCTCTCTCTCTCTCTCAAAACAAACAAACAAACAAAAATTTAAAAATACACATTGTTCAGATTCTTATAAGAAGTATCTTGAAATAAAAGGGATTGCAATATTCTCTGATCAATGAATCCTGCTTTCATTTTGCATTTCTGCAGGTTTCAGCTTTTGCTCAGAAACTAGTGGGCTGGGATATGAAGCTATAATTTTAGCCTTCTGGTGAATTATATGCAAAAAGTTTTTTCTTTTTCCCTTTACCCAAATGTTAAAATAATTTTTTTCTATCCCTTTTGTCACTATGATTCCATATCCTTACGTTTCCAGAAAAGAGGAAAAGAGATCACTACAATGGAATCTATTAGAGGTTCCTTGGGATCCTGCCTTTGTTATGAAATATAAACACTCCTCTAGAAAAAAGTTTTTCCTGACTGGATTATATTTCACTAGTGCGACATATTCTGTGACGTCTCCATAGCTGCTTCTTGTCACTATCTAAAAGGCTTTGGGGTTTTTCTCCCCTGGGAATGCCATACATGATTGAGTCCTGATTTCCAAAGTCTCTTCACAGCTATGTCCCAAACTCTGCCAAACTGTCAGCTAGTATCTCACCAGAAAGAACCCAGTGTGATCTGTATTGAACATGGGTGCAATTAGTCCATGGACTCCAGAAGGTTTCTGGGATAAAACATCCTAAATCTGACTCTTCCAGAATCTTCTCTACATATCCTTTCAGGATAGAGTCTAACCAAACAGGAGAGCTGACTGCATCCCGGAAAATACATTGCCCTAACTACCTATTTTACATGTTTCTTTAAGTTAAAATTATCACCTCCATTACCACTTACGGGGCTCATTAGTGAACTTAACATGAATTCTTCATTGCAACTCACATGTTATCATGTGAAATAAAAAATAAACTCAAAATATCAAGCCATTCATTCTCAACAAAAACAAATAAGCTTAATGATGAAGATGTCATTTAAATCTAATATTTTATCATTAATTTATAAGTGGAATTTACGGCCAATTTTTGAAGTAGTTTTTTTATTTGGTTTGGTTTTTTGTTTTATTTTTTGCTGGTGGCTTCCAAACTAGTATTTAGATACTAAACAAATTTAGTATTTTAGTATCTGAGAAAGTAAAGCATGTTCATATTTGTTTTGTCTTTAGTTTTTCACAGTGTCTATGAGTTGGAGATAATAAGGTATGACTCCATTTTAACACATGGAAAATGGGATTCACAGTGATACACACGGAGTGAATCCATGGCCTGATTTACTCACCACTGGCCAAAACTGAGTTACCACCACTGGAGCTAATTTCTCCTGCTGCCTGGCCCCAAACACATTCATTACATTTTTTGAATTACAAGCAAGAAAAATTGCATTGCCAACCAAAAATAAAACATTAAGAATGTCAATTTCTTTGGAATAAGAACCATTAGGGACATTTTGACCAAGGAAGGTCTGGTCTGGTATTCTAGAGAGCTTATTTTTCTCTTAACAGTAACACTCAAATATATCTTTGAAGGCCAATCATGTAAGTAATAAAGATTTGGAAGAAAGAAGCAATCAGTAGTATATGTGAAATATTTTTAAATGGCACCTGGGTGGCTCAGTCGTTAAGCATCCCCTTTATTTTGAAAAGGATAATATTCTGTGTCTAATTTTTTTCCTTTGCCAGAATGATAATAATTAAGGAGAAAACAAATGTTTTTGTTTTTGTTAAAATGTTTTATTTATTTATGAGAGTCAGAGAGAGAGAGAGAGAGAGAGAGAGAGGCAGAGGGAGAAGCAGGCTCCCTGCTAGATATGGAACTTGATCTCAGGACCCTGGGATCATGACCTGAGCCAAAGGCAGACGCTTAACCATCTGGGCCACCCAAAAACAAATGTTTTTTAGCTTCTCAAAAAGGTGAAAACTTAGAAGTTTAGCAAACTCTACAAAGGATAGATCAAAAGCCTCTAATATTTGACCCTCTACACCATACAACATTTTTTTCGGACAAATTTTAATTTTGATGGACTAAGAGAAGTTATACTTACACAAAAATATGTATCTGCCCGCAAGAGGTAACAAAGCAAAAAACTCAAAGTGAAGATATTTTCTAGGCACAAAATACTATAGGAAGGCATGAAATTTGGCCTCTCCCTAAACTTTAGTGGTTCTCAAACTTGAATGTGCTTTGGAAACTCCTAGAGGACTTGATGATAACAGAAATGGCCTCACCCCAGAGAACATGATTCAGTCATTCGCGGCGGGGCCGAGGAATTGATATTTTAACAAGTTTCCAAGGGATGAGATGATAACGCTAGGCTGGGAACAACATTTTGAGAACCACCGCTTTAACTCAGTCACTTACTCAACCACTGTGGAACTCTCGGTGTACCTTGTCCAACTTGTCCCAACAAATATTTTGTGTCCTCTGTGCCAGTTAGTGTTTCCACCAACAAACAAGATCACCTCCAAAGTATTACTTCAGAATATCTTCATCACCTCTGAATTGTACAACACTTTTCAGAGCATCACCATCTTACAGATATTCAATACATGAAATAAAAAATAGTTATATATGTATCATAGCTTTAGTCCTTTGTGTACAAATTGGACAGTTAAAGAGTAAGATGAAAAAGGTATGTGAAGACTCATTGGTATCTAGGATTTTGTGATTTGATGTTAAGAACAAAGTGTGGTTACAAGTAGGCAGTGTCCATCCTCAGGTCTTACCTGTGACTGGTGCATCAATATCCAGCAAATTTTTTTCCTGTCGAAGAATTGAAGCCCCCTCTGTTATTATTCTCAATGCGACGCTCTCTTCCAGCCTGCCCTCCTTCATGAGATGTGCCTTTAAGATATCCACACGAGGTTTCCCATCATTATCAAACACTTCTTTTGCTGTAAGCCGGTGACTTGGAGGAAATGGGACAGCTGAAAAAGAAAAAGTCAAATTATTACATTAACCAAATCCAACAAAAATTCAATAATAACTGCCAAATATCTCTCTCTCCCCACCTATTAGAGTATTTTAAAAGTTCCCACATTAAAATAAAATCAAGGGCTGTCAAGAATTAAAGGCTGCCTTCTTTCTTCGATTCTGGATGTAATGTGCTTGCTAAAAGGAAATTTACATTTCTTATTCACCCAGTACCTATCTCTTGCATCTAGAAGATCCTGATTAAGTTAATAAAGAAAAAAGAGAGAGAGATGTTTCTGTTAGGCAATATTCAATTTGACAAAAGAAAATAGTTTCTATATATCCAACCATAACTCACTCGGGAGAAGATGTGTCTCTACTGAGAAAGGTCTGCCAGACCAGATTTGCCCCTCCAATTAAAGTCACACCTCTGAGTAAACTGACTCACTATAAGGAGAGAGCAGAAATCTGAGAGCAAAAAGGCAAAAATGCACTGAATATTAAACAGGAAATCAGAATTCGTGTGCACAGGTAACAAAGGAATATCTTGAACAGTGAAGGACAATATGGTGTCAGGGAGGAGATGCACGTATTTAGGAATATGATATAATAACAAATGCAACTTACTGCTCAGACCCAGAACCAACCATTCTCTCTTTCACCCACACCCCCATAACTTAACAGTAAAAACCTCTCCTGTAGCTACTGTCATTCTTTACATCTGCGAATACATTCATTCACTCATTCAGCTGAAGGATATTCACTAAACTTCTACAATGTGCCAGGACATCCAAAGGTCCATGGTTAGAGATGGTATCATAAAGGTTAAATTTCTGATAAATGGTCAATAAGCCCCTTCAGTGAGGATGAGTCATTGTTTGTGTATTTTACATGAGGAGTCATTACTAAAAACAACTCAGATCTCTTAGAAGTATCTAGAAGAACCATAAACACAGTTTCATGAAACTTTCAGCTGCCATGTGCATTATGCCATATGCATAAGAACGTCTCCATATGATGGTGCCTCTCTTAGGAAGAACACTTGATATTCAGGAATAAACCTAGCCCCCTAACTTCCTGAAAGTGTCTCTCAAAGGAGCAAGATTTATGGTAGAGCTATAGCAAGAAATTTTGTGCAATCTAATAGCATAGGTTTGCTATCCAAGAGAAGTTATAAGTACTTAAAAGAAAAGAAAAATCAGGAAGTGATCCTATACTAAGGGATGCAACTTGATTCTCTATGTGGCCAAAATGAAGTGGCAGAAGTACACTCAGTGGCTAAGCATGAGGCTTTTGTGGTCAGATGAACCTGGGTACAAGCCTTGGCTTTGTACACTCACCAGTTTTATGACCTCGGGCAAGGGAAATAACCTCCTTTGGCTTCGGTTGCCTCACCTGTAGATTGAGGATTACATCTATCTGAGCACTGTTATAATAACTAAAGTACATCGTAATATCCGGAGCTAACATTTATAGAGTGTTTCTTTTATGCCAAGTATTGCTTGGGTAATAAAGTCAGACACAATAGGAAAGCTGTAAGATGAGTAAGACATATGTACATGTGTTTACATATCAGTGTTCTTAGTCCTCACAGCATTACTGTGGGGGAGAAACTTGAGGCTTAAAAATATTAAGCACTTTGCCCAAGACAATCACCTAGAGATTTATATGTAGACCCAAACTCCAGCAGTTCGATCAACTACATTATACTGCTTCTCAAAAGAGACTTAAGACAGTGCTTAATAATTGTGAGGTCAGGAGGAAATCACTTTTTAGAACTGCAATTCTAACAAACATCGAGAAGCGTTTCTTATGAAGACCACGTTTATTTTCTTTTTTTTTTTAAAGATTTTATCTATTTATTTGAGAGAGAGAATGAGAGAGAGAGCATGAGAGGGGGGAGGGTCAGAGGGAGAAGCAGACTCCCTGCTGAGCAGGGAGCTCAATGTGGGGCTCGATCCTGGGACTCCGGGATCATGACCTGAGCTGAAGGCAGTTGGTTAACCAACTGAGCCACCCAGATGCCCAGGACCACATTTATTTTCAAAAATTATTTGGGACAGCTCACAGTAGAATAGATCTATAATACAAAACCACAATGTAAATTAAAACATAAAATGCATAATGCCAAAGCATAGTGTACAATAAGAGCAAAGGCAAGAATTAAACACGGAGGAGAAAAAAAGAGGAATTTAGGTCGTTATACTTCAGGCATTTGGGGGTAATTTTGTTCATTTTGTTTCTTTGCCTTCCCTGCTTTTTCTTACCTAACAGATATTCTTGTGAAGAAAACATGGCCACATTTCAATGGCCACATTTTTTTTTTTTTTTAACGTAGGTCTTTATGTATGGTTTGAAATTAGAAAATACCTTACCTGGTCACTCCTCAAAATCCCCCCCAGACATAGGATGGGGAATGGAAAGGAAGAAACTTCAAAAGGACACGGGGTAAGGCAAAGAGCCGATTTTTTTTTTTTTCTTTTCAGTGATTTCCTAAAATAAGAGTTTAAGTGACTCTGCAAAACTGTCAGGCAAAAATCACAGGAGCACAGAAGGGTAGGAGGCTGGTTTACTGTCAGGCATATAAAGGCAGTGGGTCTCTGCCACCTGTGCACTAGCTGGCCTTATTAAACTTAAGCAAGATCAAAGGTTAAACTTGAAAGAGCCAAAGCACTGAAGAAGGTGAGAGGCAAAAGGAGAGCACCCTGAGAGGCATCACCTGCATGAATGAGACTTTGTCCAAGTCCCTAGGCTCTCTCCAACGCCAAGATCGCTGCAGTAACAGATGCTCCCTCTTCGATGCCCATCTTTTACCTTCCAGTAATTGCTAATCCTAGGTAACTGGCAAAGGTGAAGCCACCTGCTCTGACACAGAGGAGTTTGTTCCAAATAAACAGGAGCGAAAAAGACAGGAAAAAGGCCAACCAGAGGGCTCTGTTTCCAGCCGGCTGATAGGGACACTGATGACATGGGGCCCTTTACCGGTTAAGCAGATGGTAAGGCCCCCAGGGAACCAAGATGTGCAGCGATGATGCCGAAGTTGGAATGCAGAGATGCTGTAAGCCAGAGAGGAGTTTTCTGGGACAAAAATAAGAGTGGGCTAATATTTGTGTATCTGTGCACCGTTTGGCTTCATAAAGAAAATACCAGCCTTACAAAGGTCACATTTATTTGCTTTCTCTGTTCACCTAGCATCCTACATGCAGACGTGTGCCAAATACCGAGCAAAAACTACTTAGACCGAAGAATCCAATGTGCATAGAAAACATTTCTTTCATTAACTCGTAAAAATGGCTACACTTGATATAATAAAATTGGATTTTCCCTCCCCTCCATTGCTTTTAGTATTACAAGTTGCTTTCATTGCTACCTGAGCAGGTCAGGACTGAAGGAGTTGAGTTTGTGCATGCCAATAAAATTTAGAAATATCTGTTGATATCTGGCTGACTCTTCCCAAACCAATTTTCTTGTCACTGCCTATTAAGTATGGAATACGGTGTTATAATAGTCCTCTTAGAAGTATCCTAAAAGTAGACAGAAACCCTCTCAGCTTCCTCCACTTCACAACTGCCACTCAATGTCACTCTTTTTTCCTCAAATATAACAGCAAAGTAGCTAAAATTTGGGATATATACATCCTCAACTGATTCCAAACATTAAGCACACTGACAGCTGTAAAGGCAAACAATACACCGGACCAGGATCGAGTTCCCGTGTCATTGACTGCAAATCTGACAGCGACTGAATTCCAATGAACAGGATATGATCTTGTATTTTTATTTCCTATTTGTTGATGCCACCAGAGAGTTCACCTACCTGATCTAGAGAAAGGTTACTAGTCTGGGAACCAAAATCATGTGTATCCAATATTGGCATCTACGTAATGATTACTGAAGTTGTTGTCAATTATTCATTCATCAGAGAGAAAGACATTCCAAGGCAGAAAAGCTGGGATGCCAGCGTAATTCAAGCCCTAGGTTCTGGCTGACAATGGGGACCACACCTCTGAAAGAGTCAGGGGTCTCCTCCTGAGATTTGGGTTGCATCAGTTTTAGATGACCACTATGTGCCCGGGTAGCCGGAGTGATCTGCTCTCACTCTGGGGTAGATCTAGGTATCTGAGATTTCTGTTCCTCAAATCTGAGCCACCTTAGCCACTATTAAAGGGACTCCTACTATTCAATGGGAAATATCCAAGAGTCCCTGTCACGTTGATACCTTCTTCACTGGAAGAAGAGCAGCGTAACTGCGACCTGACCTCTTTCCTTCCAAGAAAGAATCACGGATAAAGAAAACATTTAGCCTAGAGATTTTTTCAAAACTTTGTTTTTTTTTACTTAAAAAAAAAACAAAAAACGGCACCTCAAGTATATCCAAAGGAAAAAGAATTCAACGCAGCTCACTGTCAGCCTCTCTTCTTCCCATGATGACTGTTGGGGCATGCTCACCAAATCCTGGGGTTCTTTAGAAGAAAATTAGAATTCTCTCCATTTAGATTGATTCCTGACACCCTCACATCAAATAAGAGGAAACTGAAGTCCAGAGAGAGGATAAGTGAATTGCCCAGGGTCACAGGATTAGTCATTGGCAAAACCAACACTAAATTTTAGGTCGACCTGGTTTGTATTCCAGCACTTTACCCTCTGAGCCTGCTCTGTCCAATTGACTAGCAACATATGGCTGCTGAATGCTTGAAAGCGCCCGGTCCAAACTGAGATGGGCTGTAAGCCTACAATGTGCAATGGATTTATAACACTTGATACAAGAAAAAACAGGAAATGTACAATATCTCATTAATATTTTTATGTTGCTCACATGTTGAAATAAGATTTAGAGTATACTGGGCTAAATGAGATTTATTAAAATTAATTTCACCTATCCTTCCTTATTTTTTAATATGGATACTAGAACATTTAAAATTGCATAAATGGTTTGTCCTAGATTATTATGGACCAGGATGCATTCTTCTCAAGGAGGAAATGAGAATAGGGGGAGTTGAGAGTGTATTCTGTAATCTTTCTTGTTTTTCAACTTTAGCTCCTCCAATACCTCAAACTGTCTCAACACTGACTGCACATTTGGAATCACTTTTAAAAATAAATGACGCTGAGGTGCAACCTCTAGGAATTCTGATTTAACTTGTCTAGGCATGGTTTTAAAGGAACCCAGGGTAAACTGCTGTGAGGTCCAGACTGAGATTCACGGATCTATATCATAAGTAAAGACATATAAAACACAGGCAGTTTAACTCCCACCCCCCAAACATGTTCCACAATGTCAATCAACTGTAGCAGATGTGAAGTCTTTGCAAGTCCAGACATGTTTATTCCATCCCTCTCTGTCATCAGAATGTGCACAGAAACAGTTCCTGTCCCATATTTCACATGGACACTGCCTGTACCAGGGCTAAGATACTTACATTGGCACATGTTAAGAGAACAATTTAAGGATATCACATGTCAAACACAACTTAAAACACATTCTGGGTGACCTCCATAAGCTGGCACTCCATTTTTCCCTTGTGGACCTTTGTATATGTCACAAACTATTATTCTCATCAAACCATATCAATCAACCAATCAATTATCAAACATCTAGTAAGCACCTACTATGCACTGTATTCAATGTCAGGCCATGAGAAGGACCACAGAGAAGTGGGCAAGAGAAAACAAATATTAGCAGATCCAGACTCTGAAGAGATTGCCATGTGATATGGTATCATGGGTATATATATATATATATATATATATATATATATATATATTAGTTTTTGCTTGAGATACCTGGAAAAGCATTAAACAAAGAAAAGGAGAGATGATGTAATTAGTAAAGGGGAAAAAAGTGTCTTTATCTACTTTAAGGCCATGTCTGGGTTCCTATAAACTCTTAGATACAAACACAGCTTTCTTCCATCTAAAGTATATAATAAATATCTCATTTGTTTAGGTGACTCCAGAAGACAAGGTTCTGTCTTTAAGGTAAGTAATGAAAAATAGAATACGCTAATTTTAAAATATAATATGCCAGCTAAAGTACACAAATGTAACTCCTTTCTCAGTAAATAAAATTACCCTGAAATCTGATCCTGCTTCTGAATAAACAGTGAAGAATTATGTAAAAGGAAGTACTGGTGACTTTTCACTAAATTTTGCTTGGGTTCTAATATTGAGCCATTAGGTTTGACTTACATCCTTCTGGGTTTAAAAAAAATTCTGTCAGTATGGGGATACATGTTTATCCATGCACATCATGTCTATATGCAAAGATATACAAACCATGTTGTCTAGGAGCGACAGCTTAAAAATTAACCACAGCTAGCCTCTAAGAAACACCATAGGAACTTATTCACTAGGGCCCTACTTATGCTACTCCTGTAGACATTCATCACTTGTTTGTTTGAAAGTCTCTGGCTTTCATTACAGACATTAATGTCTGTCAAATTAAAATATGCTTGCTTATCTCAAGTGTGGATGAATATTACTCTTGTAAACAGAAACATCCGGCCCCACGTAAGCTAAAACAAACAAACAAACAAAAATTCACAGTAAATCTATAAATAAAGCCCCAATTTATTAATTTACTCGTGTTTTTTCCTACAGCTATGATGAGCTCCTCCACCTTAGAGCAAAGACCTTCTTACCCACCTCCTCTGAATACTACCACTCAGATCCTGAGCTTTAAAATGCATTCCGTTTTAAACACAGTATGTGTACTAATCATTTCACTAGCAAACTGAATACTTCATTTGGTTTTCCTCAATGTTTACATGCAAATATAGTACAATGGTATTTTATGTAACTTCCCCAAACTGTTAATAAAAGGGCAGTATGATACTCGAAGTGTTTATTAAAATAAGGGATCTTTTTCTTCCTCTGGCTTACAGAATTTTTATTATACACAGTACTTTTGAACCTAAATCTGAAATGTGCTACAAGCAATTCTTTAATAAAGATCAGACACTAATTAATTAAAGGAATTATTGTTCTAACTACAAGGGATTTAATAATTAGTGAAAATGAGTACCTCAACAGTATAATCAGAGATTCCTTTATTATCTGAATTTCAAAATATTTTTCATTTAAATAGGCTTATTGATACATAGCTACTCCTTATGCCTTCTATTGACAGCTATTCTTATTCTCTGGCTACTCTGCATTCTTAAGTCTAAAGACTCAAGGACACAGAGATGGGTGACAGTCCACAACCCCGTCCACATGTAGGATTGGGTAGTTCTATCACAAAACTCCTTTGAAGTTTTGTTATTTTGGTTAGTTCATTTAATTACTAGAAAAGTTGCAATTGGCTTACATAATAAATTATGTAATAATGATTCAACATGAAAAATGATTTGACAAAAGTTATATTTTAAGAATTTCAAAACATTTCGGTATTACTGCAAAGCTTAAATAAAATCTAATTTTTTTGTCGTTAAAATAAAAAAGTTACATGCCCAAGTCCAGTGTTTACCGTGGTGGCCACACCAATGACAAATTATTTTATACATATACACGATTAAAGCAAAATTATATTTACTGATTTTTAACATATGATATTGAATGTTCAGATTAAACTAAGAATTTTAATTAAATATTAAATATTAAGTAAATTAAATATTTAAAAATTTTAAAATATATAATTGATGATGTGTCATTTTGGAAGAGTGTACTCTATAATTTTTTTAATTAAAAAAATACATAATCAGTCATATTCACATGGACACTGTCTGCACCAGGGCTAAGATACTTACGTTGGCACATGTTAAGAGAACAGTTTAAGGATATCACATGTCAAACACAACTTAAAACACATTCTGGGTGACCTCCATGTGGTACTAGCAGGTACCACAACTATATGTATCCATTCTCAGTACTAGATGAAGTGACTACAGCAATATTTTTAGCAAGTGGTATTTACAGTAATCTCTAGAATAGCAAACTTACAGTAATGAATAAAATTGTACTCAGAGATAAATTTAAGCAGAGGGGTTTTTATTTATTTTTGTTTGATTGTTTTTGCCTTGAACATTTTCTTTTTCTCAAGAGAAATATGTCACAGGAGGAGATTAAAATCAAGAAACAAACAGATACTTTAAGACAATTTGAATTTATTTCCCATGTGAGCAGGTCCCTTTGAACACGATAATTTTCCCTGAGAAATGAAAAGTATCTAGGGATTATAAAACTTTATTTAACCCAAGACATACTTTACCATCCAGAAATCCTCAAGTCAGTGGCCTAAGACATGAAATATAAGGAAGGACCTTACCTATATTGGAACTAAACTATTTCATTAGAAATTCTTTAATAAATGTAAACTTCAGAAATCTCTGTATTAAAAATAGCAAACCTTCTTTGTCTTCAATTAAACTTAGAAGTTGATATGAAAAATCAATCTATGCCCACACACAATTCTTTCCTTTCAAATTCATCATTCAGCTCTAGATGCCCACACATTTTCTATGCCCACATGCCCACCCATGGTCCCGATCCCTGTGGTTAAAACACCTACAGGCATCAGAATAAATTTTTTAAATGAATAGGCTTTCTCTTCTTTGAAAGGTCTTGATGAAATGGCAAATTTATGTCCCAGATATCGAATAATGTAAGTCTAAGTGGCAATTTAAGGATATTACCATGTTACCACATTTTGCATATAAAGGGTGACTGGTTTAAAAATGATAAATCTGGCATACAGCCTTATATCTATCTGTGTGCCACAGTGAAGCAAATGATCAATATTTTGCCTCAGAGTCACCCTCTAGAGAGTCAGGGGTGGGAGCTAAAATCCCAGGTTTGCATTTAATCCCCCCCCTGAACTGGCTCTGTGCTCCCTACTCCCTGTGGGCTCAATAGTGAAATATCAGGTCCTCTGGGCCTCTTCATGCTTCAGTAATGCTTATGCCAAATTATACCGTTTGCTTCAGTCTGATGACCAGGCCTGTTCTCCACTTTCTCTGGTCCACCATTTCTAAGAAACAGCCACTCCTGTGAATAATACAGAAACACGCAGGAGGTTCCAGTTCTTAGCACCTCAAATGTGTGCTCTCCAAATCATAATCTTTACATCTCGATTTAAAAATTGGAATTTTGAGACATATGGGTGGCTCAGTCGGTTAAGCATCTGCCTTCAGCTCAGGTCATGATCCCAGGGTCCTGGGATCGAGTCCCGCCCCCGCATGGGGCTCCCTGCTCAGCTGGGAGCCTGCTTCTCCCTCTGCTCCTGCTCTTTCTCTCTCTCTCTCTTTCAAATAAATAAATAAAATATTTTTTAAAACAATTAAAAAAAATTGGAATGTTTTAGTGACTACCACCTACGATTATATCCTCTGAAACTTCATTTTCATTAGTTTCATTTATCTTTAAAATGTACTTGTCAATTTTGAGTTTAAATCAAACATGCATCTCTTAATCTATCAATGGAAAATGGCTAATTTCATAATAAAACTCCAACAGACTGCATTACCTTCCTTAATAAAGAGCCACACTTAAGGGAGATTTTCCAGTCATATATTTTGTACATAAAAGAAATTCTCAAATAATTAAGGAAACAGATTAATTATAATGTCAATTTCAAATTTACATGTAACACCAAATCTGTTTAAATAAGTCAGTCATCATTAACTGAAAAAAAATCAGAATAATTAAGTAGAAAGATTAATAATCAAGTTGCCTTGAAATCCAGTACTGTTGTGTATCGGTTGTTAGGTTTCAAATCCACTTGTCTATGACTTAAGTGAAGTTGTCTGAAGGAAGGGTGAATTTGTTTACATAGAGGAAACTGTGTTAGAATGTTGTCACCAACATCTGTTGTCAATAAACACTCAGTAGCTCATCTGTTGATGGGTGCCTCTGGGGGCTTATCAATAAGAACACAGGGAAGAGCCCCTACAGTGTAATGGCCATTTAAATGTTAAATACCAAGAATTTGTGAGGACTTAACCAAGAGTAGTCAGTTTGGGCAAGGGTTACCTTTGCTGATCTAAATAGCTCTCCAAAGACCTTGGGCAGTGCTCGCTTTGGCAGCACATATACAAAGACCTCGGGCATTAGCTCCTGCCATGGCAAGGCAACTCTTTGGAGGAGTGGTGAAAACCATGCAGGGGCCCTGTGAAGGAGATCATCTTGCCCACCAACGCCAATGTCTTCATTCCCTCAGCAACACGCTCTAGCAACAAGGGACTTCTGCTTTACCCTGGCAGCTGGACGTCAGCTCTTTGTTAGCTAAGCCAACTCCTCTGAGAACCAACTTCTGGACAGTTATACATCGACTAAATTTGGATTTTATTTCCTTCATCTCCCCTTAACCTGGAACAATAGTGTAATTAACCCATCATTGGTTTGGAGTATGTTATTTCTTTATTGGCTTATTAAGAGACAGTATCCCATATGCTATTGGCTTGTGAAATATTACCATTATAAATTATAATTCCCACAGTGAGCCTGTGTTAAATAAATTATTGGCAAAGACAATCTCACTCTCTGAGTATAATTTGCCTCAGCAAGACAAGTGCCTTGGCATTGACAGATATTCAATTAATGCATTTCTGAATGAAAGAAAAAATGAATGGATTTTTTTTTTCTCCTTGCTTACTTAGAATTTGGGGAAAATTTGTGGTAATAGAATTAGTTTAAGAAGAGAGAATAGAAAAAAAATGGCCTTGTTCAGATCTAAAAGTATGTAATTGTGTAAAGGATAGTCAAGAACCAAAATAACTCAGAAACTGAAATCTTCATTTAGTAAATGTCTCTTTTGAAGTACTCATTACAGGAAAGAGACCATGGATGCCAGATGGTGGGGTGGAGCTAGAGGCCACACCCCAAGATGAAACTGACATGGTCAGAAGTGAACAATAGATAGAAAACCAAAAAGGGGAGGGGAAAAAAATCACTACGAAAAGTCTGAAGTGCTAAATGTTTTTAATCCCGTATGCAAATACAGGATCATAGATAAAATGTGTAGTTATTTGTGATGTAAAATTGACCCAATAACAATAAAAATATTATCACCTGGGTACAACAGGGCCTCAGTGTTTTTAAACTCCTAGAGCGCTATCCTGTGAAATTTCAGAAAGCAGTTCAAATATTTCCTTTAAAAAGAACATTTTTCTAGTTAAAAAAATGCTAGTAATATATATTTATTGAAGTATGTGTCAGTAAAATAGAAAACTTTTTTTTTTAATTTTCAGATTTGTGATATCTGAGATTTATTACTAACACTTTCTCAGCATCCCTAAGTGTCAGAGGTAGTTCAGGAGGAGAGAATCCTCCTCTCCCCTCTTTTAACCACTTGCTTGATGACTATCACTACCAGTCAGACTGAACCCAAATCCTACTACTAGATACAAATGAAAAATATATTGTGAAATGCAGCTGTCAAGAATAACTAAGACGTAGCTTTTCTAACTCGTTCTAAGCACATATAGAATGACAAACAGAACAACATAACTTCCATGACACATGACTTTGGGTTATCATTCCCCAAGTCATCCAGAAAGCTTCACTTCCACTAATTTTTCACTATCCAAGTAGGCATGACAGTGAGCCATTTAGGCAGCCCTGGGAGTGCTCTTCTTAAAGTTACATGTGCAGAATTCACAACTGGCAGACCAGAAATAGAATATTTTTTATTACTGCATCATTTAAAATCATTCCTTGGCTTAAATTACCACCCCAAAAATAATTATGATTAAAAGTAGAACTACTAGCAGATTAATATAAGATATAGGACATGTCCAGTGAAAAGTAATCACACACACACACACACACACACAACAGTTCTAATAGTGTAATAGTGTGTGTTATTCTAACAATAGAGTTGTGTGTATTTTTTATGAGGCCCTTGCTAATGTTCCACTTTTTCAGAACTTTAGTTCACATCATCCTCACCAACCACAGTGCAATCACACACCCAGAGGTAATCGAAAATTGATCACTCACCACAAAATCTGTTATTTCATAGGAAAGGAATGGAGCCATTCTCACTATATGAATACAAAAGAATGATGGCCTGCGGGCGCCTGGGTGGCTCAGTTGGTTGGTGACTGCCTTCGGCTCAGGTCATGATCCTGGAGTCCTGGGATCGAGTCCCTCATCGGGCTCCCTGCTCAGCGGGAGTCTGCTTCTCCCTTTGACCCTCTGACCCTCTTCCCTCTCGTGCTCTCTAACTCTCATTCTCTCTCTCAAATAAATAAAATCTTTAAAAAAAAAAAAAAAAGAATGATGGCCTGGCAAAATTGAGGATGTGTTCGGTTCCATATTTCACAATAGCCCTAGATACATCAGGGTATATCTATGAGATTCATGATGGTATACAGTTGATCCTTGGACAAAATGGAGATTAGGGGCACTAAAACCCCATGCATTTGAAAATCTGCACATAACTTTTGACTCCCCAAAATCTGCATGTAAGTATTACTGCTATGCTAATAGCCCACTATTGACTGGAAGGCTTAACAATAACATAAACAACAGTCAACACCTACTTTGTATATTATATGTATTATATACCATATTCTTAAAATAAAGTAAGCTAGAGAATAGAAAATTTTATTAAGAAAATCGTAAGGAAGCGGGATGCCTAGGTGGCTCAGTCAAACATCCGACTCTTGATTTCGGCTCAGGTCATGATCTCAAGGGCATGGAGCCTGCTTAGGATTCTCTCTCTCCCTCTCCCACTGCCCCTCCCCCCCTTAAAAAAAAAGCACCAAATCCTAAATAGCATGTGAATTTTACTAGAACAATTTCCCACAGGCATTAGCATTGCTTACTCCCCACCTAGTCAAGGGGGACCCAATTATTACTCACACCAAATGATAAACAAAACAAACGATAATCAGTCACCCAATCTTTTCTGAACTCCCTTCCCTCCAGACTCTAATTACCCAAAGGGTTTCCATGCTCCAGGGACAATAAAGTGTGTCCTCCTAGAAGCAAGGACAGAATCTTGGATCTGGTTCTCTATAAGACGCCATTGCAGTTGCATTGGAAATAGGATTTATCTCCTTTTTCTTTAAGGCAAATCACTTCTCCATCCCAGATACAACTATTCAAATAACAACCTGCTCATGAATAAACACAGAACAATGTGGATCCTGGTAGAGATTATCTGCTCTCCATAAGATCTACCACCATTTGGTACTCAAGCAACAAAGGAAAACAGTTACAGGAAATTTCATTGCCATCATTTATTTATATATATTCATACCATGGGGATACAAAGTTGATTAAGTTATCAAGAACTTGCCTAAGTTATATTTTGTAAAAGTTAATAACCAAACAACAGGTATCTAAAGAAAATATTTTAAAAATATGACTACTGAAAGAAAATACAGAACACAAAACAAACAGAAAGTAAAGAAAAACTGCAGACTTTTATGAAAGTACATAATTATTACAAGGGAGAAAAACCAAGTTATATAAAGCATCAATAGATGAAAAGTTTTGTGAAATTGTTGAAATTCCTTGGCCATGCTGTGTGTTGCACACATTTCTGGGAAGTCCACAGTTTAATAGACTCTCAAAAGGGTCCTTGAGCCAAATGGGCTAAGACTTCCTCCTCCATCACGGCTTCTTCACCATTACTATGAAACCCATTCTAGTCTAGTTGCTCAATGACCCCCTCATCTAGATTATTCAAATAATGGTCAGATGATTTCTCCAAATCCCCAGTAATCTCCCCTTTACTCACCTAATCCCAAAGCCCTATGGTCTGGTCATACCCAATTACTCAATATCCCAAGTATTCCATATAATTCCATACCTTTCCTCAAGCCTTTCAGAAATAGTAAGGCAAAAGGGGCTAAAAGCACACACCCCAACTTCACCAAATTGTATGATCCTGGGCAAGTTATTTAACCTCTCTATGCTAAAGTTTTCAGATCTGTAAATTGAGGATTAAACAAACTAATATTTGTAAAATGCTGGGAACATTATTAGCATTGCAAATACTTCATTAAGTACTCATTATGATTAACAGATGCCTTGCTTAGCTCCTTAAGCATGCAACTACCTGATTCCTGATCATCCCTATTCATAAATGTCACAACGGCTGAAAAGACCCAAAGCCTGCTTGCCATGTAAATCCCCAATCCTTGAGTATCAATAACTTAATAAAATGTCCTTGGATCACCAAAATACAAAGTTTTCTTTGTGTTTGTTTTGTGTTTATCTCTTTGCCCCTAAAACATAGAGCAGTTGCAGCCTGTATTAATTTTCATACTTTGGTACTCATAAGACACCCACAAATTATTAGAGGGGTTTTATGCTAAGTCCAACAAATGTGTACAAATCTGAAATTATGTTCTTACATATCATTTAATTTCACTTTTCAATTTTCTAGTTGAAGAAACTAAGAAAACTAAGTTGAAGAAACTATTACTCAAAGAGAGTAGTAGTAGCAGTGATAATAATAATAAAAAACAACAATAATCACTTCTATAACACTATATCTCAGACACTGTTCTAAACACTGTATATGTGCTAACTCACTGAATCTTCATAACAACCCTATGATGCAGATATCATTATTCTATTTTTCATATGCAAGAACATAGGCACAAAAAAATTAAATAAATTTACCGAGTTCACACTGTAGCAAATAAGTAAAGGAAGCCAGGGATTAAAACAGGCTCTCTGGCTCTAGAGTTGTGTTTTTAATCCTTGTGACTTTGCCTGTGTAAATAAGAGGCAGAGTCATCCAGTGATCCAGAGGTAATTAATGGCAAAAATTGAAATACACATGTAGTCCTCTGGATTCCCTAGTGACACCCTTTCCTTATGAGTTCACCATTCCCTACCTAGAGTGATGACCATAGAGAGGGTTCAAAAAAACATTTGGCCAATGATTTATGGACACACAATTAACATCTCACCACCTAAGGCTCTAAATGCAATAATATTTATCCCAAATGCACAGTGTGTTCCTTGGACATCTTATTTGGCTTACCTGTCTTCTTATTTAATTGTTCCCAGTCTTGAAAGAGACCAGAATATTACAAGGAATCATAGATTCAGTACTCCACTTGTAAGAAGTACAAGGTCTTTGTTGTAATTTGGTTTCTGATGGATTGATCCAAAGGTAAGAGCCTCCAAAGTACTTCCATACATGAGCATTGAGCTTGGGTTCTATCCAAAGCCTAAAAGTTTCCCATTAATGACTACTGGCCACCTCTCAGGCTAGTCTGGGATTTTGTTTAAAGTGTGCCTCCCCAACATCCGTTCCTTAAAATGTCTGGTTAGTCTACGTGCCACTGACAATTACCAGCAATATGGAGCAGAATCTGAGCTCTCAATGCTACAAAGTATAGTGGTTCTGTGTTATGAAGTCC
Organism: Callorhinus ursinus; assembly: GCF_003265705.2. Lineage (NCBI taxonomy): Eukaryota > Metazoa > Chordata > Mammalia > Carnivora > Otariidae > Callorhinus > Callorhinus ursinus. The sequence goes on from NW_027397066.1 coordinate 82,971,723, forward strand.
TAATCACCTATCTTCACATTCTGGCTTTAATGGCTATGTGTCCCGAAGAGATCCTTGAGAAACCAGTTTTCACACTTATAAAGTGGAGATATTTACCTCAAGAGGTTGTTAAAAGGATTAAATGAGAACATATTTATAAAAGTACTTAGTGCAATGCTTGGTATGAAGTATGAACTCAAGTTTCCTAAGTATAAAAATATACTATTTATTACTGTTGCGCTTCAGAGAATTCCTACAGGATTACTTTTGTTCCATATATCAGCATTTCATTATATCACCTGAAAACTCTCATTTACACTTGGCATATTCATGCCTCAAAAAACCCCAAGTATTATTATATAAATGTTTGTATCATATATGTGGGCTAATGGGAAGGAATGACATTAAATATGGCCCCAGGATAGTTGTCTAATCAAGAACTGTATTCATCAACATGGGCCAATATGAAATTATTACTATTAGTATAATGTGACCTTGGTGGAAAGATAAGAGAAGCAATGCATATGAAAGCCCAGAGATGACTGGGCCATCCAAGACCATCAGATTTTATGTATACAGCAACATTTTCCCAACATTAGTTCTGGGTTAATAGATGTTTAAAAAAAAAAATCTGGGGGAGAAAATAAGCTTCAGAACATCTATGTAAAATATGGTTTAAATGGGCTTATTTATGGCAAGTTTTCTTAGAGATTTGCATATGTTATTGTATCTTATGACTATCCAGGAGGGAGATCAATCATTTCCCAACTTTTTCCCTATAAAACTCAGTCTTCCTGACACACTGTATTTTGTGAAAGTCTACTGTACACAAATAACCAATTCAACTACTTTGATAAAGTAAGTCAGTTCACACAAACATGAATTTTCAACATAGAGGATACCAGTAAAATTGGCCAGAAATTTTCATCAAAATCATAAACATGTTAGTTTGTTTAAGCTGAGGAACATTTGTCTGTCAATTAAAAAAAAAATAGGGGAAAAACCTGCTTATTTCTGCTTTCTCCTTATTCATATATGCATCATACTGAATGATGTACTATCATGCAATAAAAGTTAACATTTTGTAGTTTTATATAATACACATAGTGTTTACTTAATGATACATGAATACAGCTCAATCATATTGGGTTAAGTCCAATATGATGTGAAGATACTAAATGCTATTAGGTATCTTCAAATCAATAATGAATAAATTCCTTATATTTTATCTCATTTCAAAACCACTCTAGCTATCTTCATCTGGCTGCTCTATTAGGCAGAGATATTATTTGGAATGAAGAACTATTTTATGAAAATAAGCTTTTCAACTTTAAAAGAAGTCCTAAACATTAAAGCAATTATCTGTACATTCTTGACATATTTGAACATTTTAATATATATGATTTCATTCGATCCTCATGATATCCCTTTGTGATACGTATCATAATGGTCATCATTTTATAGATCAAGAGAATAGGAAAGCTGTGTTTACGTTCATGGTAAAGATAACACAGGTAGCGTGAGGGACCAGGACGTAATCTAAGAGTCCCAGGCCTTCTCCACCAAAGTTCACGACATGAACCTGCAAATGCCTGCAAACTGTAGATTGTCCAAGGCGGTTGCTATTACTCTTTCAAAAGCTAATTAAGGAAGAAGGAAACCAAAGAATTCCAACCAAAGGAAAGAAAACCTTTGATTTTCGAGGTTGATAAGATTGCCACAGCTGACCTCCCCCGACTTCCTCCACTTTGAAACCCAGTGTTCCCCATTCTATATCTGTGATCCAGGGCCAAGCCAATCCTTTGACATGTTAGGCAGCGTTAACAAAGACTCTCGACCACCAAGGTGTTTACTCAAATTAATTACATGAATTTTTGCTCTCAAATAAAGTATATGTCCCTTCTTATTTTAGGGGCTTATAGGAAAGAACTTTGGGTGACGCAATTGTGCTTGCCCCAGAGCTCTGGGCCCCCACCTATTGGGTTCGCATCCTTTCTCTGTTACCTGTTAGTCTAGGTTTTCGGGGGATTTATTCAGTCTCTCTGTGCCTGAGTTTCCTCATCTGCAAAATGCAGATAATAATATCGCCTATCATACAAGGCGATGGTGAGGATTCAATAATACGTGTCACATAAAAACTCGAAGAAGGCCTGACATGGACTAAAGCGCTCAATAAATGCTTACTATTATTATTATGAGACTTGTTAAAATGACAGTGAAAGCAGAAAAATGCAGTAGCTCCCTAAGTTGTGTTTTCTCATGAAAGAGAGCAAAAATCATTACAGGCCTTCATTCAGAGATGATCCCCACACTATAAGGTACACTTGGGTTTTCAGTATTGATAAATGTCTCTATGGAGGAAGTTCTATTACTCCCTATTAGATAAACGAAACTTAAAACTCAAGAATGTGATTCCTCCCACAGCAAAACAATCTGTAACAGCACCCTTTATCAGGCCAATGTGCTTTGGGGAGTCACTGATATAACTAGCCAGCAAAATCACCTGGGAGAGCTCACTGAAATAACCAATGATCAAATGCAAAGGGCCAAACTGTGCTTTGGAAGTCTCATTTTGATAAGCTCTGAACTGCATTGAAATAAAACCATTTGGGGGCGCTTGGATGGCTCAGTCAGTTAAGCTTATAATAAGCCTCTAATTCCTTTGATTTGGGCTCAGGTCATGATCTCAGGGTCCTGAGATCAAATCCGACCGATCATGGAGCCTGCTTAAGATTCTCTCTCCCTCACCTTCTGCCCCTCCTCCAACCCCCAAAAAAGAAAAAAAAAAAAAAAAGGAAACCCAAACCATTGGCACACTGCTTAGGCACATGCCTATGATTAGCCATAGCCATTTTCCTTCTGGTCATTTTCTTTATTTTCATTTAAATTAATATAATTCCTTAGCTAAAATACAAGAGAAAAATGTTAAAGAACACAGTCTATTCACTCTAATATCAATAATCAAGTGTTTCCATTCTTATGGTGTAACTGTATAACTGTGTACCTCTATGCTAAGAAAATTCTCATGTCCTTTCATTAGATTTTGTCCTGTATATATTCATTGAATTGAGGTTTGTATTGAAGGAATGTCATTTTACCCAATGTAACATTTACATTTGTAATAATTTACAATGACAATATTTCTAATTAATAATGTAAATAACAACGTAAAATATAATATTACATTTACCAAATGAAATATGTGCCTTCACACCAAGAGAAGATTACTTTGAAAATTTTAAAAATAAATGCAGATTTCTATAAAATTAAAGAAAAAAACCCATTCATCTTATTCATCTAACCAAGAGATATTAAGCATAATATAAAAGCCTATAAATAGATTTCTCTTCCTAAGGAATACTTATATGTAAATAAAGAGGGTTATTACCAAAACACTGAATGCTTTAATTAATGCACATTGTACTGATTTCTCTCAAATTCCTCATTTCTAATGTGAGGAAAGAAATCAAAAGTTTTCTCAATTTTCTTTTGTACCTAAGTAACTATTAACCATCCAGTTACCTATTAAGCAAAATATAATTTCTTCTTAATTTGTTACAGTGCAAGCATTTCCTTCCCTGTGGTAAAGAAAGGTAAACAACAGTGAAAGGGAAAGAAAGCTCACTTATGTGTTTCAGAAACAAGGACTTGCTCACCATTATAATCCAAATGTCCTTTTTAACTAAATAAAACTAACCTTCAGCTGTTTTCATTTAAGCATTTTTAAAATCCCTAATTTAATAAAGCTAATTGAATTTGTTCTAGAACAAACCTTGTATTGCTGATACACTGAATTTATTCTAAAACACTGCTAATCCATTTAAAATGTGCAATATACTTAACTATATAGTATTAAAAATGCTTGCCATTTAGCAAAGACTTAGAAATATAACATGATTGGTTTAAGATTAATGTTATATTACCAAAGCTCAATAAAAATAGCACTTAAGTATCAGAGAAATATAAGACATATTCAGTATATGACAGACTGCATTATCACCAAATTTAGAGAATCTTTTATTAAATGAGTATCAGGCTTAATTAAAAGAAAAAAGTCCCTAAGTTTTGAACTTTTGTGCCAACAATGAATATCTAATAGAAGAATCTAAGAATGAAAGTGCTTTTTGAGGTAGTTTTTGGCTGATCTACATACGAATACAAAGCAAGGATATTTCACTATCAATAAATTACATGGGCGCCTGGGTGGTTCAGTCGGTTAAGCCTCCGACTCTTGGGTCATGAGATCAGGCCCCACGCTCAGCGCAGAGTCTGCTTAAGATTCTCTTTCCCTCTCTCTCTGCCCGTTACCCCCCCACACTGCCTCCGCTCTCTCTAAATAAATAAATAAATAACATGGCATTATATATGACTTCTCATATGGAAACATATTATTTAGCCACTGTACCATGTGAGGGGAAAATAGTAATACAGTCCCCAAATGAACTTCAATTATATGAAGTATTTTTCTCTCATCTGCAGAATGAATGGCACTGCCTCAAATTAAGGGATTAGTAATGATAACAAATAAACACAATTATACTTTTTTTTGAATCCTGAATTCACTTTACTGTTGCTAGTCACAGTGCTATGAATTCTATTTCCCCAGCTGATCACTAGATTGGGGCCCAGCATTCCAAAAAGTGAGTCCTTCCAAACTACTTTCTAGAGCTGCTCACTTTGCTACAAAAATGTTCTGTTGATTTTAACAGCCTACTTAGGATTAAATAAAATCAACACATATATCCGTGGTAAACTGTATCAGAAACCATTTTGAAAGAGAAACTACTGAAAAATCCCTTTCCTACACTGTTACTCAAATATCAATAATATGCCTTCAATGACCAGAGAAAACAGAAATGTTCCAAAAAATATGTAAGTAAAGGTCTTAGAAAAACTTAAAATTTGTTGCAGAAATGAACTATGGTAGTAGATAAACTGAGGCTAGACATTCTATATGGATTTCATTTATGCCTACAGCACTTTACCCTGGTGTCAAGAGGTTTGAATATTTGGGGGCACCTGAGTGGCTCAATCTTTAAGCGTCTACCTTCAGCTCAGGTCATGATCCTGGAGTCCTGGGATTGAGCCCCAGGTGGAGCCTGCTTCTCCCTCTCCTGCTCCCCCTTCTTGTGTTCCCCTCTCTCGCTGTCTCTCTCTCTGTCAAATAAATAAGTAAAATATTTTTTAAAAAAGAGGTTTGAATACTTGGATTTGAAACCTGGCTTTACCATAACCATATAAAATAACTGCTTATTGCCCCCATTTCACAGATTAAGAAAATGAGGTATATGCTGTCCAAGTTCACTCTAATATTAAGCGGCAGAGTTTGGATGCACAACCAGGTAAGTCTGTTTTCAATTCTTCACAGTATATCACGCTAAACTACCTAATTCATTAAATCAAATTGATATGCCAAATTACTTTCAGAAACACAATTTTTAACTATCAGATCTAATTTTGTCTATATGCTGGGTGAGTGAAACAGTATGGTATTACGTTTACTGGTCCTCAAGTTAGCAGAGAGATTCAGGCAGGGCTCTGCTACTAACTGGCTATATAACTTTTCAATTGCTGTTTTCTTGTCTGTAAAGCGAGGAAATAATACCAGTAGGCTCCATTTTGAAAACACAAGCCACATAGTAGTTTCTGATATATAACCGCTGATACAGAACCATTTTACCTGTCTAACAAATCCCAGGGCTCTCCCCAGAGCTACGGTTTTGGAAGGAACACTGTCAAAAACACAAAGCAGCGCAAGGTGGATCTGTGCATTCTGTTGTTCAGTGTGGGTATTGCACAAAAGTATCTGGAGGAGCCAGAAACTGAAGGTCCAAATGCTGTCCCCACTGGATGAGTCAAACCCTCAGAGTCCCCGAGTGATGCTAAAGGGGTCTACATTTTAATAAAGGATTTGTTTGGTCAAGGTGGAACAAGAAAAAAACTTCAATGGTTACTATTTACTCCTCTGGAGCTTGAGGATGAATCCCTTCTTTTGCAGAAAAGCCTATCCAGGAGAAGACTTTTAATGAACATTGCTGAAAGGAAAAGGGGGGAATGGGAGAGAAGGGGAAAAGTGTTAAGGGGAAGGGGAAAGAAAAGGAGGAGGGGGAGGAAGAGAGAGCCATCAACTACTCAGAAAAATTCCTTAAAAACAGCATTATTTTATTGAACAACTCCCTACCCCTTTTTTCTAAGTTAAAGACTAAAGCCTACTCTCCCGCCTTCACTGCTGAATATTTTCCTCTCACTTTTAAAAACAATTTTTGCTACACCCAAGTTTCCCCATAGCTCCTCACTGTATAAGGTCAACTTTTGCTTTTACAAACACTAGCAAGGCTGAATAATAATTACCCAGGGTTTAGATTCCTTTCTAGAAACAATTCATTTAGAGAAAACAAAGGAAAAATCATGCGTAACAATGGAAAACATGGTTCATCCAACATCCAGATAAGATAGGAACACAAATAATAAGAATATTTCAGCCATGGGGATAAACTCTAAAACAAACTGTTCTCTGGGAAAAAGAAACAGAACCAACAGAGTAAATGGATATGAAAGGGAAAGGGACAGGTTTGGAGGGATGAAATGAACAGAACTATAGATGTCTTTTTTAAAGTCCCAAACCAGACATAAGCAATCATCAACCAATGAAAAATGTTCTCTATCACTGTTTATCCTCCTTAGTTTTGACTGGATATCCGTATGTTCCTTCATATCAAAAATAGTCCTTTCAAGAACATCTGCTAAAGACCTGAGTTTATTCATTCCTTTAAAAAGCTTTGGTTAAGTGCCTTTTGTTAAGTGTTATGTGTCAGACACTGAGCTAGGTGTTGTGGAATCCATGCTAAAATTCTACTTCCCTGCAGGACATAAGAATGGGAGGGTGAGACTGGGGTTCTCAGATTCACTGCCAAAGTCTGGTATGTTACAATTGTATCCTCTTGTGCTCAAATTTTCCTAAATACTTTATCACTGCATCTAGAAAGTTTAATATTTAAATTAGAAATTTTAATATTATAACATGAATGATACATAAGTTATACAACATAATATATAATATTAAATTGGCAAATCTATTAATAATGTGGGTTCATGTAATAAGGAGGAGAAAATAAATTAGGAAAAGTGCCACAGTAAAAAAACATTTCAAAGACAACCTGAGTTAGGACAAATATCCTTGTACACAGCAGTGACAAGCCAGCTCTTAATAGAAAAGCACAGAAATACCATAAAATCACAGTAAGACATTTAAAGAAAATCTAAAGTTGGTAGTGAAATAAATACACAGAATATTGTTGACATTATTTCCGTTAGAAAAATAATATTATTGCCTCAATGATGGTCATTAGATATATCTGTGACATTTTCAACTCACACTTCCTTAATGACATCATCAATATTTTATATGCAGATTCTTCTACTTACAAAAGAGACTGCCCAACAATAAACAAAATATGCATGACATTTTAATAAAATCTTTACTCCCCTTAAAAGGTATTCTACAGTTTTATGAACACTGCGGATAAACTGAAATACAGCTAAAAGTAAAGCTCTAGTCTATCATTTTCAAGAGAGAGCTTCTAAATCAAATCTTAAGAGTAAGAATACTAGCATGGAGGCAAAGACAGAAGAGAATTCATCTCTTCTTAAAAATAAGTGTGATAATAAAATCTCATCATTAAGCTAAACATATATTCTCTCTTTCATCTAGCTTTCCTGATGGGAAATGCCATTTATAAGTTACTTCAAAAGATAACTTAAATCATATTATTCTGAGTCATCCATGGTGAACAATAAAACTTTTATTCCTAGAAGCTCTATTCTCTTTAAATGAAAGCAATCTTAAAAGTAGTCAACACCTAGAATGAAATGAATATTCAACACACATGGCAGTCTTCAGAACTGTCATCTTGGGAAAGGCCAGTTAACAAATTGTATTCCACATAACAATGCGGGCTGATTTCTGAATGTATTGTGTAAGTTGCAAAATGAAATGAGAGAATCAGATTTCCAACTCAAGATCAGATTTCCAAATTTCCCTCATTAACAAGATACAAAAATGCATAACTTTATAGCATTAAGAATGGAACTAACTTTACATGAAATGGAGCCAAATGAATGCTATTGAACATCCATAATGATCATTTTCCATGAAGTTAAATACTTATAATCATGAGGTTTGATTAACATGCTCTGGTTTCTTGCATGCCATGTTATCATTATAATCAGAAAACTGGAAGAAATTTTCTCCAATTAAATATAAAACAGATGATCACACTTAGGAAGAAAACATGTTTCACTGCCACTTATATAGTTAAGATTATAAATACATATGAATATTTTCATCATAGAGGGAATCAGATTATTTAGCATCCTAATTTTTACAGCAGACTTAAATTTTCAAATCCTTTGAGACAAGTTCAAGGAATGCATTCTTTAAAATAATACTATGCATACTCAATGCTTTGTTTTTCACAATTACTTGACAACATGTTTTGCAGTTGTTCCCTTTTGTTTTGTTCCTTTTCTTTGCTAAAATAATAGTCCAATGAGAAAGGGAAAATTACCCTATTAGTTTTCACCAGAAACATTTCTACTTCTATTTTTGTCCCCTAATTTTTAATAATCAAGCTAAAATATACTCTCTTAAATAGTATTGATACTAAATTTTATTTAACAGAATTTGTGATGCCTTCTCAGCTGGAGATTAATAGGTTTTAATAAAAAGATCTAGCTTTTCTGATACGGAAAAATATACTGGTCTGGATGCAACTGGTACCATGGAAAGAGCTTTTTTTTTTTTTTTTGGTGTAATTATTCTTCCTACCTACTACATGCAAATGAAACACTTCCATTATTTTTTACCTCTCCAATTGCCTGCATTCACATGAGGATAGTGTCTGTAATTTAGTGACCTGCTTGTACATTATCAGTAACTCACACACTCCCACACATTTCACAGGTTAAACTATCCATTCATATTAAATGATGGCCCCTATGCTAGTAAATTCAGTAAGTTTGGTAAACTTACAGCTTTACCTTAAGGTCTGCAATACAAAATGTTGGCTAGGGACACCTGGGTGGCTCAGTCATTAAGCGTCTGCCTTCGGCTCAGGTCATGATCCCGGGGTCCTGGGATAGAGCCCCACGTTGGGCTCCCTGATCAGCGGGGAGGCTGCTTCTCCCCCTCCCACTTCCCCTGCTTGTGTTCCCTCTCTCGCTGTCTCTCTCTCTCTGTCAGATAAATAAATAAAATCTTTAAAAAATAAAATAAAATGTTGGCTAAACCCAAATGGCCCCCTTTGCCTTAAATTCCTCCTATGATTTCATTGAAACAGTTTGTCCTATCTGAATGACACCATTGGAAAGTCCAAGTATTTTGCTCCAAACCACTCCACAACAGTCTTGTACCGGAAATTCCAATGAATAGAGAATTTTTATTATCAAAAATGATGTCAAATAGAATTCAAAAATTCTAAACAAAAATCATTTATATTATAATTTGATAAAAGAAAGCCTTATGAAATCTTTCTATGAAATGACTTACTTCTATAGAGTCAAGGTTGCATATGTATTTTTGATTAGTTGCTAAGTGGTACAAAGCACTAATTCCAACCGTATATTCCGTAAAATGTAAAGTGCTGTGATAGGAATGTTATCCAAGGACCATAAAAAAATAAGTCACACTACAGTGCCTCTTACAAGGGCTTCACATAGAATTATATGAAATATACAGCTGCCTCTGTGGTTGCTATGTATAACAGAACTAAGTAAGTCTGTTCATACTAACATGCTCAGAAAAATAACATTTTACATTAATGTAAAAGATTCCTAAGTTTGTCAAATCTGCTATGTTCTAGGTCATATCACTTAAAAGTTTGCTTTAAAGAGAAATATTGTGAGAATTAAAAGGCAGATGCAAAAAACAAAACAAAAAACCCACAATTATTCCAAATCAGAACTTTAAGTCTTATGCTCATTTTGCTAAAAACAAACAAAAAACAAAAACAAAAAATGAACATATGAGAATTTATTTCAAACAGCCTACTTTTTGAAAAAAACCACATTACAAAAATCAAGTCCAACATCGGCAAAAGGAACATAGCTAGAAATGTAAGACATATTCCTGGTTCCTGAGTGTCAACCTTTAGGGATGACTGCATTTCATCAGATTGGACACACTGTAGCATATAATAAGGTTTACAACTCCTAATACATTTACTGCACAAAAATAATATACAACAGCATCAGCTAGTAACTGTTTAAACTGCTTCACGGAATAAAACACACCTCCCTCTGAAAGCAAGTTCAATGTCCTAGTTGCTACCTGGTAGCCAAGATAATATAAAGTTCACCCATGCTCTCTCTTCTAGACTGTGCTCTGAACACTATCAAAACACATTTAAAAATAGGAGATGTCCAGCCAAGAGAAGGTATCCAACTCATCCTTAATTTGTTTTTGTTTTCTCCCAAAATCTATCCTATTGGATTTTTCTCATTCCTTCTCCTAGACAGAAAAGGACCTGTATTTAAAGGTAGGAGCCCAGATTATAAATGAATCCTGAAGTTCTTTAAAGTATCATAAAAACCTAGCAAGCACTTTAGACCACTTGGAAAATCATCGCTCTGTTAGTATATATTACCTCAGGAGTTCATCTGAAGTTAACAGTGGTACCCCGGAGCAAGCACACTGTTTCAGACCCAAGGAATTCTGCCAGCCATGTGCACCGAGAGTCAACGATATAAAGAAGCCCCAACATCACTGGGCTCACCAGGTGGCTACCATGCTGGATGCTCCAACATGCATTATCTAATTAGATTCTCACACCAATTTTATTAGGGAAAGCTGAAAAATAAATAAGAAAGCCCGACAAACCCTCTTTCTAAAAGAGACAGCACAGATACCTGAAATCAATCTAGACTCAACAGAGATCTACTTTCAGAGTATCATTTTCTGGATAACACAGGGGAAAAAAGAATTGAAATCCCTGGATTATTTTCCATAAAAATGAGTATCAGTTGAGAAAGAATATTGTGAGGCAAATTATGAAATTTCTAAATTTCACAATATATAAAATGCTTAACGTTTTTAACCATACTTTTAATTTTCTCAATTCAAAATACATCTCAGACAATGCTTTCTTGCAATCATATGTATGGCTTCCTGTCTGTCTATTTGGTTCAATGAAATTAAGGATGAGTGTTTGAGAATTACAAAATCGTTACCTATTGAAATCTTCCCTGTTAAAAATCTGTATTTATTTATTCTGATACATCATGTTTAAAGCTAAATCCATTCCTTTTCATAATTATTTGTCAGCACCACCACCACCAGGACCAGTAAAACAAAAAACAAACCTAGAAGAAGCGATACCAAAAACTAATCCCAGGGATCATTCAGGTGCTTTCTGTTCACATTTTCTTTTTTTTCTTCCTTCCTTTCTTCCTCCCTCCCTCCCTCTCTCTCTCTTTTTTCTTTCTTTCTTTCTCTTTCTTTCTTTTCTTTTTCTTCCTCTTTTTCTCCTTCCTTCCTTTCTTCCTTCTTCCTACCCTCCCTCCCTTCCCTTCCTCTCCCCTACCCCCCCCGCCTCTTCTCCTTTCTTTTTTAGTGTAGGAAAGAAAGCCACTGAATTTCAAAAAATATATATGAGAAACACATTATAACATAAATGAACAGAATTCACTTTCACACTGAATCAGATATTCCAGTTTATAAAACTTTCTACCCAACCCCACCCCAAACACACATTAAAAATACACTCAATAACAATGGTACAACATAACTGCTCTCTTTAGTCATTGTTTTTCCAGTTCTTAAAAATAATATCACCCAAAAGATTAACTTCATTTTTCCTTCATTTCTGTGTGTTTGAGTAAGTGTGCACTAGAGAAAGGGCACCCCTTATACTCTTTACATTACCCAACATCACATATGGAAATCTGATTATTTTTCCCAATTGGTTATTTTATCCCAAGGTCATGAGTATCTATTGGCAGGTATCCAGGAATGGATGATTCATTGCACTGATGAAAATGTGGTTCATAAAAATGTATTTCTATCAAAGATAGGCCAATTGTAGGAGGACAGAATGAGGATCTACTCTTAATCAAACAATAAAAATGTGAATGAACATTATTAGAAAGGAATATCCTTAAGCCTATTTAAACACAGTCATTCTTGTTCCAATCTCTCTAATTAAAGCTATGTGCTACACTAAAACACAGATATCAAGCTGGATTAGCTGCAAAGACACAGTTAAAATGTAATTATGCCAATAGTACAGGCCACTGGTGCACATAATCCAAAAAGTATTTGTATGTGAAACATAGACATTTGGTATCTCTGATAGCCTATTAATGCACATTATTTTCAATAAAATAATGAAGTCATTCCGTGACGTCTCTTCAAGTCTATTTGCCCCGGTTCCCAAGCCTGCCAAACTGTTCACATTAGCTCCTGCATTCCCTCCATTCAAGGGATGAACTAAGTAGTCTCCTAGACTAATGGAAAGATTGGCTTAAATTTGACCTTGGCTCTCTTTATAATTAGCTGATTCATTCCCCAGGGGAAAGAGGTAATTAACTTACTGGTTCAGAACTTCCTTAGGAAAGAAATGTAACTGTCTCACTTAAAAGGACTTTCCTTTATTCTGCCGATCTAATGCCATCTCAAATTTAGATAGAAATGATAATTCATAAAATTCCTTCAAACGTATTAGCTCCTTGGCTCCACACCACAGCCCATGACTTAGTTCAAGCCAGAGAGCCCTAAGGCACAGACGGGATAAATGATACTGCAAAATCATGCCACTTACTAGATAAAACAAAACTCGAATTCAAGGTTCTGAACTCTTAGTTTGTTTCTCTTCCCCTGACTCCACAATGCCACGTCCACTAGAATGTTATACCAATATTTATAGTGTAGCGATGGTTCTAACCGAGATGATGTGTTAGCAAAGCAAATCTGGACACACATATGAAACATCCATTCCAGAAAATTCCCTTTAAAATGAAACATTTCTTTTTTCTTCAGTCTCCTTCTACAAACCAAAACTCTCATGCTTTTAAATAATACATAACATATCACAATTTTAATATATGATTTAATATTATTTTAACAGCCACACTCCAGAAACTACATGTTACTTTGAATCTAAAATAGTCTCACGAAAATGTTAAATGAAATAAACTTAAATATAAGCCCCTTCTAAATAAAAAATGCATATTTTTCTGAATTGCCTAGAAAGGGGGCACTCTCTAATCTCTTTAGGCACAAATCTATAAAACTATTCCCATTGGGATAATAATTTTGGGAATAATAATAATTGGGAAAAATAATAATTTAATGAATAAACAAAACATTGAACTAATGAACGCTAAAAACACCCCAAATCAAACTAAACTATGAAAATACCAAAAGCTGAAATGATTTAAAATAATTAAAAGATAGGAAGCACACATAATTATAGACTTATACGTTGGGTGACCACATAATTTATCATGTAAATCAGAGGACACTCTGGGGAATGAAAAGGATGCTATTAATAATTACACTGGGACAACAGGCCTAAATAGGGATTGTCCTGGGAAATAAACAGGACATATGGTCACTCTAATTTTATGTCTTCACCAGCTGGATTTTTTTCAAGGATTCCCAAGCATCTTGATTTTTTTTTTTTTTTAGGTCAGAATTATTTTTTTCCTTCATTCCCTTCTACCCCTACTTCTCTTTTACAATCCAGGAAAAGATTAGTCAAGCCACTTAACTCTTTCTTCTCTTCATGTCCTATTTTATCTATTAACTAAGGCAAGAAACGTTTATTAGTCTGAAAATCTCCTTTAAAAGCTGGTACTTCGGGCGCCTGGGTGGCTCAGTTGGTTGGGCGACTGCCTTCGGCTCAGGTCATGATCCTGGAGTCCCGGGATTGAGTCCTGCATCGGGCTCCCTGCTCGGCAGGGAGTCTGCTTCTCCCTCTGACCCTCTTCCCTCTCGTGCTCTCTATCTCTCATTCTCTCTCAAATAAATAAATAAAATCTTTAAAAAAAATAAAATAAATAAAAGCTGGTACTTCTACAATCTTACCTTTAGGACCCCTGTGTTTCCATTTCAAAATGTCATGGTCAGAGCCCCGAGCAGAAAGCAGCAAGTCTGGTTTCGGCCTGTGCTAATATACTGCTTTATATTTCAAATCACCTGAACGTGGACTTTGGGAAATTAACTACAGCTGATTTGAGGTGGGTACATTACAAAATTAAAGTCTTCTGAATATATTCAATATTCGGAATAAATAAGGAAATTTGGAAGGGTGGGGTAGAAGAACAAGTCAAAACTATTAATTGAAAGTTTCACCATCCAAAGTACGGTTCGGGTTTCCGAAGACTTTTTCATTATCTTCATGCCTAAAGCCTTCCAATGGTATATCTCATCTCCAGAGTAAAGCCAAAGCCCTCACAAAGTGTTATATGGTTTTCCCCCATTCCCCACAAACACTACCTCTTTGGACTCCTCTTCTCCTATCCTCCCTTCACTCAGCATCAGCCAGCCTGACACTCTGAAATTCCCAGACATGCGGCTGCCTCGGGGATTTAGAATTTGCTCTGGGTGGAACGCTTTCCCCCATGTGAGCACTTGATTACTCCCTCACCAACTCTAGGTCTTCCTCCCAATGTCACCTCTGTGAGACCCTCTCTGGCTACACTATTTTTAAATCGAACATTCCTGGCACTCCCCATCTTCCTTTCTAGCTTTATTTTTCTCCGTATGTCACTATTTGATGTACCATACATTTTACTTTTTTTTTCTGTCATGTTCCCACTAGGATGCGAGCTTCATGAGGACAAAGATGTTTTTGTCTAATATCCTCACTACTGTTATCTACAGTGCCTAGAAAAATGCCATAGAAATGGCCCCATAAAAATCTGTTGAATAAATAAACTAAAAATATAAAACATGTAGCCCTTAAATGCACCAAGCTTGCCAAAATGGCGGACAATCAGGCACACTGGTCCCAAATCCCTCTGGTTGCTTAAAGATGACTTAAAATTCAGTTAAAATGTTGGCTGTTTTTCAAATGTCCATTTGATGGTGTCTTTGAAATCCAGAATTTTTTGGATTTCACAGAATTTATTGGTTCTAGAATGTTATCAGTAGCAAGTACAGCAAATTAGAATTTGATTATGTATCTAAGTATATTTTTAAAAGCAGTATTAGAGATAGACATTTTATGACAGTTAAGAAGAATATAAAATAGAAAATGAAAGATTCCTTCATGTATCATAAATATATAATACTCACAGTAAATTATACGTAAAATACTAAGAGGAAAACAAAGAACTTCCTTTTTCATCTCTAAAGCATCGGGGACGGATGTAGATTTAATAGCGAGCACTTTGTGTCAAACTACACTAAAATGAAAAAAAAAAAAAAACTACATTAAAATGAAAATACTGACATTGGAAACACTGACAACTAAGTTTTTGGTGTTCTCCATTAAAATGAACAATTGTATATGAGTGTGAAGAATAAGAAAAAAATGACGATGTACAACTGCACAATGTGTATGCTCTGAATAGAAAATACTTGTGGGTAATAAACTGCTATATAGTATTGCCATTGTCGTGATGTTGAAATATCTGAAATTTTGAAATTCTAACATTATAGTAATATTACTTTTTTTTCTATATGGGAAAAACCTTATAAACATAGGACCTGAACTTTGAAGGGTTTTAATGTAGGTGGTGAAGAGCTTTGTGCTGAGACAACTGTGCCAGAACCTGAGGTGTGAACTTTCTGATAATCCAGGCTCCTCAAAATCTCTCCCTCTCCATCTCTCTCTCTCTCAGACACACACACACACACACACACACACACACACACACACACACACACACAGCCTCCTTCCTTTCTTCACCCTTCTTATTACCTCCAAGCCCTAGGCAAAATTCCCCAAAAGAAGTGACCAAATTAAAAACTTACGCCTTCCTGACATCCTGATACAACAGTTGGGAAATAATCACTAGTGTCGATTACCCAGGCTTCCCTGAATAGACAGTGCACATTTGGAACATAATGACCAAAGTCAGAGGCAGCAGATGACTGATACTGGGAAGAGTTTCGCTAGATGAATGAGTCTTTCTCAGGACCCTTTCAACAACTGTCCAAAGCAAAACAAGTTCTAACTCATTGAACTTATCAGAATATCCCTGAATTAGAATAGCACTGAATTAAAGCTCCAAATGCACAGCCGTGTTTCTTGTACTACAGTTATTAGGAAATAATTATAACCTAGCGCATGTTTTAACCATCAGTTTTACTCAAAGGCTTAACAGGTAAAGATGTATTAAAACAAACACCTCTATCTGGAGGAGAATGAAATACTTGCATAATGTTTTCATATAAAACCTAAGCCTTCGAAGTATGGTCCTACTACAAAGGCCTTTCAGAGCTGTTTCTCTCGTGCAACCCAGAAGAACACAACCGTTCACCCCATTCCCCTGCCTAGTCATGGTGTCTTCTGATAGAAAAGTTTGAGAAATATTGATAACATGAAACATTATCACTTCAAGTACAGAAAAGAAAATAGACATATAATCACAAGCCCGTCCATGGTTGAGTAGGATATTTTTTATATGACGGATAGTGCATAATATCAAAGATAAAAAGGTTTACACCTTTTTTTAAAGATTTTATTTATTTATTTATTTGTTTGTTTGTTTGTTTAATTTATTTATTTAAAGAGAGGAGAGGGAGGAGGAGCAGAGGGAGGACAAGCAGACTCCACACTGAGCACAGAGCCTGACACAGGGCCTGATCCCAGGACCCCGACATCACGACCTGAGCCAAAATCAAGAGTTGGCCACCTAACCGACTGAGCCACCAGGAGCCCCTGTTTACACTTTCTTTACAATTAAACAGGATCTACTATAAATAAGCATTCCAAGAACAAATATGGTCCCATTGATAAGTCCAATATTGAAAATACAGATATCTATGGGGTAATGGTACCTAGGTTTCTATATTCATACACACATACACATACCCACACACACACATTTACTTATATATTATACACACATGAACATATACACACATAAATTTATTATTTAATAAAGAACAAATCTGTAGGAGGAAAGAAAGCTCACACCATACTTAAATTCCCCTTAGGGAAAATAAATGCTCAATAGATTTCTTAAAACATTCGCTGGGTTATGTATAATTCAAAAATCAAGTAAATATTTCCCTTCTATCTGACCCCTGCTTTCTCCTCCTCTGTAAATTCTCTGCTCTTGTTTTATACACAAGACTGTGTAGCCTTATCCTGTATAATGCTACAATTATTCATCAGTTGTCTTTCTCTCACTCTACAATGTAACTGTTGAAAAGGCAAGAAATATTTTATATATTATCGGATATTTAACTTAGTACCTAGGATGTAGAAGGCCACTCAATAAGTACTTACTGGATTAATTAAGTGAATCAATGAAAGAATAAGTAAATATTTAATCCTAACTTCTCATCTTCATCTTTCAATCACACTACTGATGCTTCAAAAACAGTGAGCCAGATCCTTCTAAACATCCAACAGGCCTTTTCAGGGGATTCTCTCGTCAGTGACTCAAGCTGTACTTGACCAAAGAGAGGTAAGATCGCATAACACCTAAGACTTAATATGATAAATAAATTTAGATAAGTGCAATCTCCTTTTATGCAGTCTGACTAAAGGACAAAATACTTGCGTTTCAAGGGAGCCAGAACGTACGCAGTTCCTTTTTCATGACAGGAATTCTCTGGTCACCTAAGTAGGGAATTCTCTTTGACATCACTCTGAGACTACTCTTTCAAGATCTACCTCCAGAGACTCTGCTATGGAACTATGAAAATCTCAAGTTCTGAGTGAAAATTGTTGAAATGCTAATATGTGGAAAGTCTTATGAGGATTAAATCACAATCCAAAATTATGAACGGGTAGCATCCACAGCGTCTGTAGAAATCTTTACAAAGTAATGGAATTTAATTTGAAGAAAAACCATTTCAATCTTGGATATGGAAACTTAAAAACCAAACACTTAAATAACATTAAAAAGCCTTGATTAAAGACAGTACACAATAAGGAGCTTTACATTTTATCTTTTCAAATTGTTTTAATTTAGAACTCTTTCATTTGGTTCATAAAAAAATCAAAACAAAATCTCTCCATGCATATCTAAAAAAACCCTTCAGGCCAACAAGCTCTTTTTCAAAAGATGCCTTTTGCGAATTAAAAGCACTTGCTGAAATTCACAAAGAACCAACTATTAAAGATGTAAACTTTGGAATCAGGATAGGGGCAGACAACTCTAGCAGAAGTGAAATCTATCTCCTGGTAACATACTCTCTTTTATTAATTGCCAGGAAACAATAGGCAATGACAAGTAAAATATTGTGAAAAAAGATCCATTTAATTAGAAAAGATCTGGAAATAGATATACACTCTACAAAAATAACCTCTCCTGGAAAGGCCAGTGGGTGCTGTCCCATTAGATATTAGCTTTGATTTTCCAGTTAACAAAGTGGGAGACACTCTTGGGAATTTCTTTTTGCTTGGACATCCAGCAAGTCAGTTCCTAACACTCCGCTTAACAGCACTGAAATAATAAGCTGTTTCTATAGTAATATTAGATTGGTTTGCAAATGGCTAAAGTATAAAATACAATGATAAACTGAGTCTAATAAATAACTCTGTCTCTCCAAATACGTGCTGCAGAGTGGTACAAAACACAGAATATTTTTTAAGAACCAACTGAAAAATAAGACAATCTAAGAAATAAATAACAAAGAAGCAATACCTTGAAATGCTAAAAAGGTAATATAATTTTCAGAATTAAGATTTTTACCCATTGCTGTATTTACATTATTTCCACATACACCAAAACAATACTTTTGGGAGACACTGCCTTTGTGACTTTGAATGGAATTGCAAATACCCAGTCCCAAAGCTAGAGTTTCTTGGCTAGTTCTAGGAAGCCAGCTATCTATCCAAGGGTCTCGCCTCTGCAGATTCCTCTGTGCCAAGAAAGTAACTGTTCTTCAGGATTCAGTTTCCAAGTGTATGAGAAACAGAAAAGTGTCTAGCAAAACTGTTTCTGTGATAGCTTCTTCTCTCTAACGGACACTTTTCAAGAACTGTATTGGTTTCCTATTTTGATCTACTCATTCTTTGCAAAAGTAAACCTTGACTTGAATAAGCAACTAGGGAATTTGGTAGTATGCTATCAGGTAGAGAAAATGAATCTAAAGGCAGCATTAATATAAATTGAGCCCTTAGGAGTTAATCACAAGCTAGTCAGTCTCTACTATAATCCCTGGGCCAAACGTTCAGATAATTGCTCCCTTCGGTATTATATATTATTCCCAGTGTTGTGCACAAAGCAACAGGTAAAAAGGGCAGCAGGGAAAGAGAGAGGCAGAAAAGGTACATTAGACGGTGCTTTTGGAGTGGTATTAGTGGTTGTCGTGTTTTTTTTTTTTTTCCAGCAAAATAGGACAAGAAAAAAAAATGAGAAGATAATAGAGAATTGGGAAAGGATGGAAGAAAAAGCCCAAGAAATGGGAAAAAAGACAGAAAAATATTCCAAGATATTCAAGGAGAAAAACTTATTATTTGAAACCATTTATCACTAGTCTTGACTATATATACATACATATACATATATATTATAGATAAGTTATATATTATATATATATATTCTCTCTCCATTAAAAGTTTTTCAGCCACAAAATTGATTTTTTATTATTGAAGTATAGTTGACATACAGTGTTTTATTCAAGTGTGCAACATAGTGATTCAACAATTCTATACATTACTCAGTGCTCACCATAATAAATGTAGTTACCATCTGTCACCATAGATGTTACTACAAAATTATTGACTATATCCCCTATGCCATCCAAAACAGATTTTTGAAAATATTCCAACTCCCATGAAATCACACAGATTTGAGTTATAAAAGATTTTAATCAAAGTACCTTAACAATTCTTAAACCTTAAATCCTAATAACCTTTAAAACTGTTTATCATATCTTCTTCTTTTCTTAGGGGGAGACGTCAGAGGGGGAGACGAACCATGAGAGACTATGGACTCTGAAAAACAAACTGAGGGTTCTAGAGGGGAGGGCGGTGGGAGGATGGGTTAGCCTGGTGATGGGTATTAAAGAGGGCACATTCTGCATGGAGCACTGGGTGTTATGCACAAACAATGAATCATGGAACACTACATCAAAAACTAATGATGTAATGTATGGTGATTAACATAACAATAAAATTAAAAATAAATAAATAAATACAATAAAAAATAACACTCTTTACATACATCAAAAAACAAATTTATTGTATCAATCAGATTTCTCTTCTGCAGAAACGGATCTTAAATTCTATCTATCCCCACCTGCAGGTCCTACTTGTAAGACCAACATCATCTCTATCATCTCTGAATAACAGTTTTCATTAACTTTAAAAATATATCATATTATGTATCTCTAAGAAAAAAATACTGCCAATTAATTATAACTTCCATTAATTGTAAGATGCATTCCAATTCAGAAATGGGGGGGTGTTCATTTCAGAATGGACGAAATCTCCCAACCGGCTGTCTGACTTCTATCTCATCTCCCGACTTCCTCTCCATCCCTCACTCTGCCACATGAATTATCTGCAGGTAGTAGTACTGTCCCACTAAAAAGCCATTGTATCTCCCATCTGCCTGTGTAAATAAAAGCTAAATTCAATATTAATAGCATGCACAGCTTTTCACAAACTGAACCCACTCAGCTCTCCAGTCACACCTCTGCCACTCCCACGATATAACTCTATCCTAAAGTCACAATGAGGATCTCTACTTTCCATTAAATCAAAATGCTCTTTTCAAGAGTTTTTAAGTATTATATGCACTACTTCTTTCCATGAACTGACTCCCCTCCCCACTTTCTTCATCAGGGCAATCCTACTCATACTTCATAAACTATCATTTATGAAGCATTCTCAAAACACAAAGTCATTCAAGAGTGCACATGGGTATGAATACTTTCCTAGGAATCAATTCTAGATCTTCAATTCCCAAATCTCCTCTTTCTTAAAACTATCTCCTTGAGAACACTCTAGTTCTTCTTTCCCATCCCCCCACACACAAACACAACCCTTTTCTTTCATAAAGGTTCTCCACTTTACAAATCTTACAATGATGCATTACCAGGTTTAAAAACCTCCAGAGCACTGAGCAACTGGTGACAACTCAGAGCCCTGGCAGGAGGGAGAGTCCTGTAAGAGAAAAAGCAGGAAATATGGAAGTCAGAATCTTAGTTCATCTGGCCACTAACTCATGGCCAGACTCCATGTCTTTATCATCCTGTAGGTTGGACTATTTATCTATTGGTCCATCTATCTTAGAATTAGAAATCAGAAATTAGATGTTTGGGAGAGGGGGTATAGTTTACTTAAACTAAAAAATCAAGTTATACTTTTTCTTACCAAGAGTTGTCTGATTTGGCCTATTGGTTTGACAAATGAAGACTTGCTCTTCTTATAAGATAATATGGTGGGTATTTTCCAATTCAAACTATATTAGTTTTGGCCAAAAACTAGATAGATAGATAGATAGATAGATAGATAGATAGATAGATAGATAGACAGATATTTAAAGCACATATATAACATACCATAAGCAAGGACTTATTTCGTTTACAGATACATCTTAATACTTTTCATATCTTGCTGTAAATACATGTTATGTGTCTGTCTTCCTCCACTGGTCTGTGACTTATTTAAAAAATCTTAAACGGTGTGTTAGTCATCTCTCTTTTATTCTAGGTTTTCAATAAATTTTTGATGGATTATTGGACCAGTGAGAGCTACAAATCTCCTTGTTAAAAATTCCTATGAGAACACAGTTGCAGTCACACTGTTGAATAAACAAAAGCCCTCCCAACCAAAAGCACTCATTCCCTCTCTCAACTCCCATTTCATTCTACCTGTAACTCACTCAGCATTCCATAGTAAAACAACAACAAAAAAAACCACTTCAGTATATTTCATATTTTCTAGAATATCAAAAGCTCCCCAAGGTTAAGAACCATATCAGACTCACTTCTGTCAGATACCTCAGCACCTGCCTCAACATTTTTGAGTGAATTACTTATTTAAAATAAATCTATCATTCTTTGCTCTTCGGAACACTGATACCTAATTTAATCTTACTGCTATGTGCTTTGGCTCAGGATAGAGAGGGTAATTCCTAAAAAGAAAAAAGTGCTGTCAGTATATGAATATGATTCCACTGACTCACCACGAGCAGGGCAGGCATGCTGAGTTATTTTTTCCAGTACTAATGATGAATTGTGCTGACTGAGCCATTCAGTTCCTCTTGGGACCAATGGCACACATTTTTTATATAGCCTGCCAGGATCTAAGATATAATTTTTGGCCACTGAGTAGGGCTGACATTTTTTTTCTTAAAGAAAATTGTAGCTAGTTCACTCAAAGTGACAATACAAAGAGCAAAATAAAGTAACCAAGAGCATATGCAGAAGCAATCAATGCTTCATCTCTTGTTGGGAGCCTTTAGACTTTCTGAGCCTCTCTAATTCTTTCACACCTGAATCAGTTTTTGATCTCAAAGTCTCATGACTGACCACATGTAAACCAAGTACTCATGAGTTGAATTGTACATGTTTTCCTCTCAATTGCTTACTGCCTACCACAGATCAGCTTCATAGAGCAAAGGAATATCTCACTGCTTTCCAGTTTTTACATAAAACCTCCTTCCTAACATTCTTGAGTTTTAAACTGGTTTTATGACCTTAAATAAAAGAACCATTATTATTTTGGTTCATATATTCTGAAAATGTCAATTTCAAAAACACGCTATTCCATTTTTTTAATAGAGTACAGTCTGCTACTCCAACAATAGAAAAGAAATCCTCAGGAATGAACAAAAAATACTATTCACATCTACTAATGTTTATTAAAATACTTTAACTTAACAATGAAAAAAAATCCAGCCATTCTCTTCATATTCATTTAAAGGATTTTAGCGTGAACTGACAACATGTTTCCATGCAAGGTCATCAACACGAGACACCACTATGACGATTTTCAGCTCACTAGTGCCTCACTTATCTCTCATGTTCTTATTTCTTATAAATTTATTTGTCATTTTCACACATTAGGCTGCCCTCTCCTAAAAGAAATTATCTAAACTTGATATGAGTTACCAAAATGAGATTTGTGTTTTGTGTTTGTTTAATCTATGCCTAACTTTCCAAGGAAATGCCATTTTCCTCATAAGTAAACTTGAAGACGACACCATGCTTAAAGAATAAATGAACCTCTGCAGTTATGTTAGAAAGAATTTTTAAATATACAGACATAAAGAATGGCTATCTAGAAACACGAATGGAACAGTATACAAGGAAGAAGGATTTTAAGCTTGACATTGGAGTAGCCAACCATCCTAACTGGCCTGGAACTGGGGAGGAATTTTCCCTGATACCAGTCATTCAGTGATAAAGCCAGAAAAGTCCCTGCCCACTGGGACCAACTGGTCTTCCTACCTGACATAGACAGGTGAAACTGAGATCTTCAGTTTCTCTTGATACAACAGTGAACTAAAAGGAATTTGTAAACATTTTAAAGAGAAAATACATGTTTTTAACAATTTGATTTTCTATAACATTTCAGAATAATGGTTGTTTTGTTTGTATTTTAAAGAAAATGTAAACAAACCCCAAAAGGCTTTTGAACATCTACTCTATAAATTAGGGAATTTAGTGAACAATGTTTACTTTTTACTTTCTATTATTGAGTTAACTGGCCTTGTTGTGTGAGTCTAAAGTAAAAAAATAAAAATAATTAAATAAAATATTAAGTATTTAACTTAAATGAAAACTTTCAGAAGTCTTAATCTAGGAATTCTCAAGTCTTTTTAAGTAAATGATTTAGGTTAGGTGAAGTACTCAATCAATGTTTATTTCTTATATCACAAAGTGGTATTAAATAGCTTGGCAAATTATTAAAAGTAATAGAAAGCCCATCCATTTTCTTATGAGTTAAGGCAGTGAGAAATGTACATGTTCAAGTGAAAAATGTGCAAAGATAAATACTAGGGTGGCATGATTACCTTCTACTGAGTCATAGCTTTTTGCCTAAAAATGAACTTCTCCTCTGGTTCATTTTCTAACCATGAACTTGCAGTCTGAATATTATTCTAATATTATTAGAGAACCAAAAGACTAATCTGCTTAAAAGAAATGAGAAGCCTTCAATAGTTATTCAGAAATAATTACTGCAAACAGGCTTTCTTTACAACAAACTTTTCAATCATATGTATATATTTCAATCATAAAACACAGCATGGATAGTTAGTTGGCTTTTTAACATTTAAATTATTAATGCATGAAAGGTAGATATTACTTCAAAATAATAAAACTTTTTAAAAAACTATGTACCTGAATTGAAACTGCCCCAGTTATATATAATTTATACAGTTTAAGAAACTGAACCTTGTTTCGTTTTGTTTTTTAATGCTCAAAGCTACAGTTTATTGGGGTGCCTGGGTGGCTCAGTTGGTTAAGTGACTGCCTTCGGCTCAGGTCATGATCCTGGAGTCCCAGGATTGAGTCCCACATTGGGCTACCTGCTCAGCAGGGAGTCTGCTTCTCCCTCTGACCTTCTTCCCTCTCATGCTCTCTCTCTACCATTCTCTCTCTCTCTCTCAATAAATAAATAAAAAAATCTAAAAAAAAAGTGCTACAGTTTATTACAGTGAAAGGTTATGAATTGAAACCAGTGAAAGCAAAAGGTACATAGACTAGAGTCCAGTAGAGAATAGGCACAGATTCCCAACAGTCCTCTCCCAGTGGAGTTATACAGACAGCATCCAATTTTCCCAGAAACAATGTGTGACAACATGTATGGGGTTATCATCCACCAGGAAAGCTCACCCAAGCCTTGGTGTCCAGCGTTTTTATTGTTGTGGGGGCAGTCATGTGGGCATGGAGAGCTCATGCAGCTGATCTTAGTTACTTCAGACTCCAGCCCCTTTAGAAGTCAAACTGATTTGGTGTAGTCCAAGATCCTCACCATAAATCACACTGTCACTATAAGCCATCTGGTAGTTTACCTGGTAGACCTCCACATATACAAAACATTTTTATCAGGCAAGATATTTTAAGGGCTTAGATATTTTCTTCCAGGATCCAGTCAAGAGCTAGACCATTCTTCGGAATGTAAAAGTCCCCCAGACCTACTGAGTTAATCTTTACTAGACAGGCTATAAGAATGAAGGTGATGTCCCAATGTTTATAGCAGCATTATCAACAATACCCAAATTATGAAAAGATCCTAGGTGTCCACTGACTGATGAATGGATAAAGAAGAAGTGGTATGTATATACAATGGAATATTACTCAGCCATAAAAAAGAATGAAATCTTGCCATTTGCAAAGACATGGATGGAGCTAGACAGTATTATGCTAAGCAAAAGAAGTCAGAGAAAGGCAAATACCATAGGATTTCACTTATCTGTGGAATTTAAGAAACAAAACAAATGAACATGGGGGGAAAAAAGAGAGCAAACCAAGAAACAGACTCATAACTATAGAGAACAAACTGATAATGACCCGGGAAGAGGTGGGTTGGATGATGGGTTAAATAGGTATAGGGATTAAGGAGGGCACTTGTGATGAGCACCGGGTTTTGTATGGAAGTGCTGAATCACTATATCGTACACCCGAAACTACTATTAACACTGTGTTAACTAACTGGAATTTAAATAAAAACTTGGGGAAAAAAAAAGAATGAAGGTGATGTCATCAGAAAGGTAAAATGAAGTGTTTTATCATCTTATTGGGAGGATATGTCAATGAAACCAAACCCCTTTTACAAGCTAAGTCTGTCTACCATTGGGTGTGGGGGCTGAACTGCCTCAGAAGAAAATGTAAATGAAAATGACTTTTTAAGGCATCTCATTCAGCACTCAAAGAACATTACTGAGGTTGACTATTCTCCCTATCAGTCAGCTTCAATCCATGGCACTTCACACTTCTGAAAAGGTTACCAGACCAATATGTAGATAATACTGGAATTCTATACACACACACACACACACACACACACACACACACACACACACAAATACGGATATATACATTTGCATCAGTGTTAGCACTGATATAAATGTAAAATTATATAGGATGGAAGAATGATTATTAATTAAAACATTCGTCTCCTCACTAGACTATAAACTTCATGAGGACAGGGGTTGCTTATGTTTCTCTGTCATATCCTTACAGCCTATAAAAGTGCCCAGGCACACAGTCGATGCTCAGTAAACATGTTTAATTAATATAGCATATTACAGTCACTGAAATCTTATCTTTTGGAACCATAATGAATGGTAAACACTTTAGAACCGTATTTAACAAGTACTTGAAAAAATCAGACTTTTTTATGGCCGCAATTTCTCATATAAATAATATTTAACTCAAAACAACACATATAATCATTTGACAGTCAACTTGTCTAAAATTGTTTTATCTCATATTCAGAAAGATGCTTCCCCCATTGGTGTTACAGAAGGTAATACATACACTTTTAACTAAAATGAATATTAACTCTTTTAACAGTAACATGCCCTTTGCACTATGCAGGGCCCATGTGACTTTCCAATAAAATTGACCATGTTTTATGTATTTAAAATTAAATCTATGTTCTACCTTTAAAGGATCTAAAAAAGGAAGGGCAAGTACAAGAGTCAAATTCACCATGGCTTGACTAGAAAGACCGTTACACTACCACAGGTAATGTACATTCATTCAAACAACACAGAACATGGATTCTGCCAGGCTCTGAAAAAACAAAGGGAAAAGACAGACACCAGCCCTGGACTCCCAGAATTTGTAGCATTGTGGAGGGCCCAGATCAAAAATAACCAAAGGAACAAATAAAATAATCACCAGTTATGGCAAGTATTACAAAGGAAATGGAGTGCAAAGATAGTAAAAGGGGAAACCAACTTTGAATAATATGGCCAGGACAGGCTCTGCTGAGGAAGTGACATTTCAGTCAAGATCTGAAGAATGAGTAAAACTGAGTCATGTGAAAAGCAGAAGGAAGCACATTCTAGGCATAGAAGGCAGCAAGGGCAAAAGCCTGAGGTAGGGAAGAGCTTAGCATTTAGAAGAACTGAAAGAAACCTTGTTGACATGGGCAAAGTTGAAGGCAGTAGGAGTGGGGACACCATCTGTGGTGGAATGAGTTGGCACCAAAGAACGTAAATTCAAGTATACAGGAAGCCATAATGGATTTAGGTAGGGGAGTAAGAAGATCCAACAGAAAATCTCTCTTTGCCACGTGGAGAATGATAGTGGTGAGCAAGAATAAGAACTGAGGATAGTCAAAGCCTTGTCTTGATACGCTTATTAAATTCCACCATCCGTATAAGGCAAGGGAGCACTTTTTAAAGTTGTTTCTTTTCCTCCAAATTGCTGACATTTATTTTTCAACCATACCTGAATTTTCTACTACCAATATGTTATTTCAAATCAACATAATACATCCCTAAGAAAAGCTCTGGACTCAGATGGCCATTTAGACAAAAAAAATCTTGGCTCTTCTGCTTACTAGTTTTGTGAAGACTCTAGGTTTAGTGTCCTCACCTATAAAGTGGGGATAATAACAGAACTTATTTGCTAGAGATATTTTGAAGATTATATCATGTAATCTGTGTAAGCCTCTTGGAACATTAGCCTAATAAGAATTAAATGCCATATTCCATATAAAGCACTTAGCAACTAAATGATTACAATCAGAAGTCATGGTAATTATTATTTTAATTATAATTATAATTATTATTAAAAAGCAGCCTCAGCTATCTTTTTTCTATTCATTTGAAGATAGAATTTCTCCTGAAACCTCAGGTCCAGCAGAAAATCTCACAACTGCAACTGTGATTTCCCAACTCATCAAGTCTAACATGTATACTGAAATGCTTTCCTGTGAATGGGTGAATGCAACATTATCATTGTGTCGGCTGAATCATCTGAATTAGATTTACCCAGCATTCTAGGGAGTGGAGGGTTTAGGTGTTCATGTGGAGTTTCAGTTACTGAGTAGTTAAACAATGTCTCCACAAAATAGCATGAAAAATATAATACAAGATAAGCTTATAGTAGGGAAAGCAAACCGGTAATGAGCTTGCAAAAGGATTAGGTTGAACGCCATCAATATACATTTGAAATGTATTTTACCTGGTGTGCCTGGGTTACCTGGGGTGCCTGGTTGGTTAAGCCATGGACGTTTGGTTTCAGTTCAGGTCATGAACTCCCAGTGGGGAAATCAAGCCCCACTCAGCAGAGAGTCTGCTTCCCTTCTGCTCAACATCCTCCAGCTCGCACACTCATTTTCACTCTCTTTCTCTCTCTACCTCTCTCTCTAATAAATATATCTTTAAAAAAATTTTTTTTAAAGTTTTTCACCTATAGCTTCATAACAGATTCTTAGCTTCTTAATATAGGCTTTCATAATACCATGTATTAGCATCAATAACGACCACAAGTCTGCTTTTGTTTATGTCGTTTTTGAATAATAGTTCTTCCCTATGAGCCATCAACTTCTTGAAAGAACAGAGCATGCTTACTTTTGCACAACCTGGTGTCCTCAGTGCCTACATCGCAGTCAGATTATTGGTGGACAACTGCAGTAGATGCTGCAGTTCACCATCCAGATCCTCTGGTCAGGACTCCCTTTCAAATAAAGGCTCATTCTCCACCCCCCCGCCCTCCCCCCTATCTCTTCCCGGAGTACTGGCTGCTGGCTGCACATAAATGCACCACTCCTGGGTCGCATCGCTTCCCTGGTCAATGCAGGGTGGCAAAGGCCCAGTCCCCTTGCCGGCATCCAGGACAACTGTGAAGGGCCATCCCAGCTGCAGGGCTCACCGTGGGATTGGTTTACACCCCTACCACAAGTGCACCACAGTTCGATCCTCATTGCCATCAGACCTCATAGGTGTTGGTCCTGAAGGTGCTCCCCGGCTACACACAATTCTCAGACTCACCCAGCAACTCACCCAACAAATATTTGTAGAATATGTGGATGACTTTGCCACTAGATCCATACATACCTTCTTTCAAAAGGAAAACATTCTTAAAGCATAAGCCACCAGTTACACTGATAATAAAAATATGTGAATAAGCTTCAAAATAGTCATATTATTTCATTTCACTACTTAAGATTTTCTTAAGATTTTATTTATTTATTTGACAGAGAACACAAGCAGGCAGAGCGGCAGGCAGGGGGAGAGGGAGAAGCAGGCTCCCCGCTAAGCACGGAGCCTGACATCGGGGCTCGATCCCAGGACCCCGGGATCATGACTTGAGCCCAGGGCAGATGCTTAACCAACTAAGCAACTCAGGCGCCCCCATTTCATTACTTATTTAATGTTAAGTTGTCAAACAAAAATAATTACTACCCCCCCAAAAAACAAATAAATATTTACTACCTGAACTGATTTAATATCTTGCCCTTCACTCTGAGACCACAAAACAGTTAAAAGGCTGATGACATGAATTACATAGGAATCTTTAAAAAGTTATTATTTTTAGTGGAGAAAATAATAAATGGTTAAAATAGATGTCTTGGACCAATCAATTTCTTTTAAACTTCCACACCCAACTACTTTTTCCCCCTAAAAATAGACCTAATATTTACATACAGACAAAAATGATTTAATTCAAGAAATAAAGAACTGTTTAAGAGAAATTAATATTATTTTTAAATTAAAAGAATAGCCTATAAACTTTAATGTAATTCTAGTTTTATTATATAAAGTGGTAAAAAAAGAATACATCAGGAAAAAAGTTTTAGCTTGAAGATCAACAAATAAAGGGAAATACTAGAAATGGAGGTGAGGGAAATACAGTCAAGCTTATTTTCCTCCATATAAAATACTAAACTCCCCTGAGGCTATTTACAGTCTTGGAGTACATAGCTTAAAGAGTTGGGATTCAAAAATCATAGTTTTTCTACTTCAAAAGTCAATATTTATCTCTAACTGCAACCTAGAATTTTAATTGTTTTGGTGGGAAGCTCTTCAATATTAATGGATGTAAAAAAAGAATGTACCCTGTTCACCAGAAACTAGAGTTACATTCTCAACTATATGCTATCACCTATCCTTCAGCTGGCCTTCTGAGACTTAATTCTCTCTCTGACCTAAGATGTTTTGAACGTCTCACACAATTATTGCTTTACTGGCACTTTGATGACTCATAATTATTTTTAGGATCAAAACTCTAACGTAACCATCCTCCCATTTGCCAGTCTACCCTAGTATAACTGAAACATACACATCTATTGCTGACAATTAAATTGACTTCCTCTATCTACGAACACTATTATTCAAAGAAAGTTTAGGGAAGGTCAGGAAACAGATTGTGAGAAGTTACAGAATCCCAGAAGCAGAACTTAAAACAGTAACAGCAAGAGGTTACATATGTAACTTAGATTGTTCTGTCCTCCCTTGGGCCTTATTCAAGGCAAATGGAAACATCTCCCTCTTGTCAGAAGCAAATAAATGAATAATTTTCTTAAAATGCCATGGTCTCCCTGAATCCTACTTTACAACAAAACTTAAACATTGTGTTCAGTATTATTCTAAAGCACTAAAGCACTTCTGATTATTGTCACTGTTGATGACTCCCTTTCTTTCTCAATAATGTCAAAATCTCAATCGTCTCATTTAAAGCAAACAAACACATCAAGCACAAAGTTAATTTAAAAGTGTCTTTATAAACAGAAGAAAAGCAATTCCAGAAGAAAACATTTCTACCCAGAAAAGGGAGAGGATGTAGAGTGAGGATATTTAATGATCACAGTATGGAAGCAAGAAGCAGCAACAGAGAAACACAAGTACATAGGAAACATGAGAGTAATGGTTAAACACAAATTCACAAGAAGATCGGAAAACGTTAAAAATGATGATCACTTTAATGATTCATCCCTGCTTTCCCAACTCTTCTCCAATCATACTATTAAGATAGGAATTGAAGACATAGTAAAGGCTGCCATGGCCCTCGAATACAGAATAGGCACTTTGTATGAGAAGTTGATAAGCCAACACTAGTTAGAACTGACTCCTCAAAGTCCTTACTCCTGTGGGGATTCAGTTGCAACAGGAATTCCATGTGCATGTCAAGTCAAGCCAAAATCTCACTCTTTAGCATAATAAGAGTTAAAATGCAGCTCCCGTGTGGCGGTGGTGGAGGTCAGGGTAGTGGTGGGTTCAAACACATTTTTTTAAAGGTTTTATTTGTATTTATTTGACAGAGAGAGAGCACCAGCACGGGGAGGAGCAGAGGGAGAGGGAGAAGCAGTCTCTCCTCTGAGCAGGGAGCCCAACGTGGGACTCGGTCCTAGAACCCTGATATCATGACCTGAGCCGAAGGCAGACGCTTAATGACTGAGCCACCCAGGCGCCCCATGGGTTCAAACACATTTTACTGCACACTGACATCAGCTAGAAGTGAATTTAATCTAGAGTAGTTTTGATTAAGGAGATTTAGGGTAAAAGAAGGCTGTAGCAAGCCACTGGAACACAACAATATCTGGTCTGCACATCATTTTTCTCTTCACTTCTCTACATACTGTGTTCAGAAACACAGAAGAGGAAAGCATTTCTGAGTGAGATTACAAGTAGAATCAAAGCAACGGTTAAGATTGTGAACGCTCTGAAAATCTATCGGCCCTTTCAAGTTTATGCACACCATAGAGTTCTCCTCTCTCAAGAGACCAGCACCACACAAACCCAACAGTTACTGGGAATAACCAAACTACATAAAATTAATGGGCTGTGGCTCTTCGCAAGGAATAAATTTATAACTAAATGATGAGTGCCTTACACTTTTTATTATAGCGGGTGAACTGCTAGAGTAATCAATTCAGTCAGGTCTATTAAAGAGGCCCATTACATGTCCGATTGGCAGTTTGACTTTTTTTCACTTCCTTATTCCAATTTCTGTCTGGATTGAAAGAAAAATAAACAGGTTGATCTTTGAATTTAAATCTGGAGTGCTGGGAAGACAGATATGCAAATAAGAAAAAAATTTAAATGGAAACTAGGATTTGGATAAGCGAAAGACACAAAAGGATAAAAAGATACATCAGAAATATTAAAATGGTTTGTGAATAAATCAAGTATTTTCCATTTATTTTAAAAATGCAAAATTTGGCGATATTCTGAAAATTCTCCTTAAACTTAAAAAAACAATAACAAATAAACCTAAGGATGGAATTGCTGTGGTCCAACCTTAGAAGAACCAAACCAATATGGATACTTGCCCTAGGTCCACGGGATCCACATAGAAACCTACAGAGGCAACAGTAGGCTCCATGGGAGTGTGAGCGAGCGCTTTTTCTGATGAGATGGCGTGACAGAGGGAAGAGAACAATGACTTGGGCGCCTGGCTGGCTCAGTCAGTTAAGCCTCTGCCTTTGGCTGGGTCATGATCCCAGGGTCCTGGGATGGAGCCCCGCATATGCCTCTCTGCTCAGCGGGGAGTCTCCTTCTCCCTCTGCCTTTGCCCTTCCCTCTTGCTCCTGCTGTCTCTCAAATATATAAATAAAATCTTAGAAAAGAGAGAGAACAATGACCTAAGCCTTACTTCCTATAATGAGGTACATATTTGCATCTTTATGAAAAGTTACTGCATCTATAAACTGGCAATAACCTTTTTCTTAGCTACTGCCTAGTTTTGACAGGAAAGACACATAAAATAGTATGTGGAAGGGCTTTGTAAATGTTAGCACATGAAATAGATTACAGGCAGTGCTGATTCGAGAATCGGTATTGTTGCTATCTCTAACACAAAGCAAGTGCTCACAAAACATTTGTTGCATGAAAGGACAAACATTTTAAAAGAATTTAAAACCTAAAACCAAAACACCAAATGATGCCAAGAGATAACATTAGGTTGACATTATATTCTGGAATCTCCCAGTTCTCTGTAATAATTGTCAGTATTAATCCAGTGCTTACTATTGGCCAGACCCGGTTCTAAAGACTTAAGAAATATAACGTGACAACAACTCCATGAGGCTGAATCTACTATTAGAATCTACTTAATCTATAAATCCTTATTTACATGTGAAGAAAAATACCTAATCCAAAATACAGGGCCAAGTAATTTATCAAAAAGCAGAGTCTGTAAGTGGAGGATTCAATTCAAACCTAAAAAATCTGGCTCTACTAACCATGCTTTTAAACTAAAATGAATTCATTAACATACATATTCAGTGGCAAATTGGTAAGTAAGTATATCTGAACATACATATTACAGTACGTGACCAAAACAGTATTTTCAGATAAAATTCCCTCGGGATCATTGTTAATTATGCTACACAGTCATAATTCTTTTATATTTTGGAGCTAACTCAATGGCATAAGATCAATTATATGGCTTCCCTGTTGCTTCACTATGCCTTCAAAATATTTCCTTTCCCTATCCCCAGATATACTCATAATTACCTATCTTAAGTAGTATCAGACAGATATGAAAATGTTTAAACATGAGGGATTCTTAAAGAATCATAGTAGAAACACCTAGATTAGGTGAATATTTACAGGCAGTCATCAGTTTATTAACAATTTTTTTACTACTGACTACAATAGGCATTATATTAGGTAGCAAGTGGACACAGACTAGCAATTAAAGACACAACCTTAATCAATTATTTTAAAAATCTAATTAAGGCACAAAATTTACTTATGTGAGAAAGCCCAGAAATTACATTTTTTTTAAAAAAACCACTATCTCCAACTGAAGATCAATATGATACTAGTTGAATAAAAAAAGTTCTGGAGAGAAATAAGAAAGGTCCAATCCTGGGGAACCAAGTTCCAGAGAATAAAAATGATGTATAATTACTCCAGAGGTTTGAGATTGTTCAGTATGAAAAATATAAGCCTAACAAATAATAGTAAAACTGGATTCTCCCGGGCACCTGGGTGGCTCAGTTGGTTAAGTGCCTGCCTCCAGCTCAGGTCATGATCCCAGGGTCCTGGACTGAGCCCCGCATCAGGCTCTGCACTCAGCAGGGAGCCTGCTTCTCCCTCTCCCCCTGCCCCTCCCCGCTGCTCAGGCTTGCTCGAATGCTCTCTCTCTCTCTCTCTCTCATAAATAAATAAAATATTAAAAAAAACAATAACAACTGGATTCTCCACCCATTTCTCACATGATGGATTCACATGGCTTCCAGGCTATCTGTATGTGTCATTACCAGAATTAAATTAAGAAATTGGTGTTTCCGAGCCCTTGAACAAGGGCTCCTGCTGCTGCTGAATCTATGGTCTGTAATAACCCGCTAACATGGCAGACACCTGTGCAGTGGGATATAACTGGGTTAAAGTGAACAGAAAGGCTGATGGTGAGCAGTGCAGTGGCTCTAAGTCAGGAGTGGTTCAAGAATTTGGAAAACATTTTTTTTTAATTTTTTTTTCGATTTTATTTATTTGAGAGAGAGAGACAGAGACAGTGAGAGAGCACAAGTGGGGAGGAGAGGAAGAAGCAGGCCCCCCACAGAGCAGGGAGCCCGATGCGGGACTCGATCCCGGGACCCCGGGATCATGACCTGAGCCGAAGGCAGACGCTTAACCGACTGA
Source organism: Callorhinus ursinus (assembly GCF_003265705.2). Lineage (NCBI taxonomy): Eukaryota > Metazoa > Chordata > Mammalia > Carnivora > Otariidae > Callorhinus > Callorhinus ursinus. Next base: position 83,006,391 of record NW_027397066.1, read on the forward strand.
GCCACCCAGGCACCCGAATTTGGAAAACATTTTAAACAAAACCATTTTCTCTTATATTTCAGCTTTCACAGTCTCCAAACTAGAAGAATCTTCCTTTTCTTCCCCCCCTTCGGCTCATCTTCCTAAAACTGCCCTATCAATCTGTCAGACAGCTGCCTCCCTTACACCATACACATGGCCGTACACACACAAATCTGTGCATGCAAGCACACACATCCTCACAGACACAGCACATGCTTATGGCGCACCTAAGGATATAGAAAATACCATCCATTCTCAGCCACCTATAGGCTCTAGGCTGAGAAATAACACACCGAGTTATAGAACAGGGCTGTGAAAATAAGTATGTGGTTAATAATCCTTGGCCAGGAGTCAGACATCCTGAATCAAAGCCCAGCTCTTCTCTTTGGGTCTACGTGGTCTTGGGTGGTTATTTAATCTTTCCGACCCTCACTTTTCTCCTTCCCTGAATCCTAAATGAAGAAAAACTTAATATACTTTCTAGTTCAAAACTCTTAATTCTTGAAAGAATAAAAGTGAAATCAAAGGGAAGCAGAATAGCTTTGATTTGTATGACAAGGTTTTGGTATCTTTTTTCATAGGATCAAAAATGATCTATCTCCTGTTGGTTGGATCATAGTCTCTTACTGAGTAGCATATTGGCTTCCTGATGCAAAAGGCAAGATTACATTTTGCAAATATGGGTAACATTTGAAATATTAGAGGAATATATCAATCACTCTGCTTTTAAACTACCTGATTTTCAGTTTCAATGTGTTATTTTTTAAAATATGCTTCCTTTATACAAGTTTATTTCTTAAAATGCCTTTTGTAGAAAAGTCACACCAGGATCAATGTCCAGGAATAGGCATTTCTTCATTCTCCACCAGACAATGTCTACTCTCCACCCCACAAAATAAGTTGGGGTCTATACGCTCCTACAGAATCTTTTTTCTTTCTTAATCATTTTTTGTAAAGTTAATGAGAGAAAACTGAAACAGAAAGCCTCCACAATTAACCTCTTCAGCCTACAAGTTAGACAACTAAGAAACAGCGTACGAAAAAGCCAGCACATGGAGTATTCTACTGAGAACACATAACATGCTGATTTTAATCAAGTCCATGGAATAAGAGGAAGTGAGAAATAATTTCCTCGCCACAGTACTAATGAGGACTGACTAACACCACAATAAAGAGTGTGCAGTCCCCAGGAAGACGAGAGAGAAACCAACAGCTCACATACACAGATACACACTGAAGTTACACAGGAAAACAGAGCACAATAGATTCTGTTGTTTGAGGTGACAAGAGTTTAAAGAGTTTAAAGTATTTTAGTAGTAGCTCCTTGAAGTTGTACCATCCATGATCCAATGAAGTGTGAAATCAGTTAATATGGAATTTCAAGTCAAACTGTCACAAATCAAGGTGCTCTATTCTGCACCATATTGTCTGCCTACAAAATGTGTGTAGCGATGCCCCATACACAGCTCTGTAAGATGGAGCTTTAAAAGAAACCATTTAAAATCATTTCCAAGCTATGTCATACGTTTGCACGTGTCACTGATAAAAAAGAAAAGGGAGAAAAATTGACTCAAACTATGAAATTGGACTATCATAACTGTCGGCCTGCATATATTTCAAAGAAATCTAGTGAAATTTAATGAGATTGGTGAGTAGTTTCTCTACACTTCTTTGAACAGATTTTTAAAAAATGGCTTCCCATCAAGGCTTTTAAAAAGATAAATAAAAAGCAATGCAATCTGATTAGACAAAAGAGAAGGCTCACAGACTGCACAGGACAATCTCCAACCCTGAGCTGCCCACTCCTCTCCCAGTCGCATTATCCAACTGCACTAGCTTACCTCATATTTAAGTCAACACCTTCTTCCATAGAACACTAGTCCCACTTCACCGCTGGCTCAGTCTTGTTAACGGTGCCACCACACGTGTCATCTCCTCGAATGACACACCTAGGACCGGTTTCTGAGTTTTCACCTTTTTTATCACTAATAGTGACAAGAATTGTATTCAATCACTATACACCATACACTTTTACCATCACTTTATTTAATTCAATTCACCACCACATCCTCTAGGTTGTCTGTTTGTTTGGAAAAGGTCTTGAATTTACCACAGCCTCCAAAGTCACTGCTGTCACACCAGACGAGGCCACCTTCAACCCTCTCCTGAAATATTTCAAGAGCTATTTTTATTCCTCTGTTTATCTAGTTTATCTCTGGAAGACTTATCTTCCTAAAACACTATTTAATATATCCTCTAAAACCTATAGTAGTTTTATCTATTTTCTATTACAATATTTCCCAAAGGACATTTGTCACAAGAAAAATAAAAAGCACCCACGGCCAACCAGATTTGAGATACTCTGCTTTCAATTTCACTGGGTACAGTAACATATTAAAATCTCTTTAGTCTTGAGGTACAGAAATCAGCTTACCTTTTCTTAGTCTACCATATTCCATAGTGACTTGATCAATGGACCCTCCTTCCCCCAGAACAAGCATGAATGGAGCAATCTGGGCAATGCTAGTCCCAGGTATCAATTCCAAATACTTTCAATTCTTTGCCTTTCAGTTCCTTCCTCCATACTGGTAAGCCCACAGTCAACAAGTTTCCATCGCTTTCCTTTGCTTCTGATGTAGACAGCCTGGTCTCTTTAAGTACATTATACTTATCTCTTTCCCAACTCACTTGCTCATGTTGTCTCTGCCTAGCTCTGCCTCCTCTTTTCTGAACAGTTAAATCCTGCTTAGTACTAACTTCAAAGCCTGGTGCAAGTCATATCTCATCCATGAACTCCTCCCCTCTGTCTACCTCAGAGCATAATCTCCTTAAAGGAAGGACCTATGTTTTATGTGTCAGTGTTTTCTTCACTTCCGGCAAGTATGCACGGTAGGGACTGAATGAGTTTGATGTTAGCCATATTTTTGATTATCTGGCACAAAGAAATGCCCTAACTAGAGTGAGATACCAACTGCAATCCACATACCAGAATACTGGTATGTTTTTAAGGAAGGAAGAGGCTAGGGAGATGCTCCTTTTTATTCTGATCCTCTTCAACCAGTAAGTCTAAAAAGCATGACAATTCAAAATGATGCAAAAACAAATCTTTAGGTCACTTTGCATCGGAGAGTGAAAAGCACATCCAAGACCAAGAGGAGAATTTTTGAAAACGAGCAAGATACCCATTTTCTAATCAAAAGATAAACAAATCTTAAGTAATTAGTAATAAATTACAAATTATTTAGATTATTTAGAGTTAAAAGATTTATTTTAATCTTTCTTTACTTAAATAAAAAAGACCCTATACATTACCCTAAGTATAAAACAACTGCAAGTTAAATCAGTCTAGACAGTAATTGTGTGTGTGTATGCACACAAACATATATATGGTCATCTTGAGTTCTGCTGTATGTATAAAGGGCTCTGTCACTTGTGATTTATAAACACATTTAGTTAAACAGTGGTGCTAATGAGGCAAAAGTGAAAAGGGGAACTTCTCCTAAGCCACACAAAATAATGGAATGAGAAAAATTCACCAAACTTACCAGAAAAACAAAGTGTATATAATGAGGACAATATATGTGATTCCTTTAGAGCAAAAACCAGTTTGCATTCAAATGCAAATCACATACAAATTCACTAGCTAGAATAGAGGACTCCCTATCATAAAGTCAATTTGTGAAAAACTGGATATTAAATACTTTTGTAAAGGCTGATTGTAAGGAGATGTGGTAATGTCCTTCTTACGTGCTAGTAAAGATGTATGGTCTTCATATATGTCTGCCTCCTGCCTGCCGTCACTGGAGAGCCTTCCTCACCAACCCTTTCTATGACTTTTGTATTAAGCACAGCATGAGCATCATTTCTGTAGTTACCATGAGCAAAGAATTCAAAAATTTAAGCAAGTCGGCTTAATAGGTTTCCCCATACATATTTAATATTTTTCACCCAGTTTGTGACTTATTTTGTTTTGGTTACAGTCGAGAAACTAGAAATCATAGTAAGTATGTCAACAAAAGAAATTTAATATAAGAAATTAGTTACAGTTGTTGCAGGGTTGAAAGAGCAAAACAACAACACTGAAGTAACAGAGACACAAAACAGTAGCAATAAGCTAATCGATACATATCGAGTGCTACTATCTGTATGCCACTTGTCTGGGCACTGCCCAGAGGACAGGAAACTGCTCTGGGGGAGGGGTTTTGTCATCACCACCTATACTGATGGTGGACATGGGAGATTAACTGAATCAATGATGTTGATGTAACAAAGATACTTGTTTCATTACCTATTAGCATTTCAAAGTACTATCTGCCCTTCCCCCCCCTTCAAAGGTACTAATGATGCTGATCTCGAGGTCCAATGCTATATACTGACAAAACTGTCTAACCTCTAATTAGTGCAATTTATTTACTTTCATCTGTCTGCCCCTCATTAGTAACTATCTTCATGATTCTGACCTGAACTAAAAAACCTGAAGACATCTGTCAGAGATTCTTAAGTGTTAAGCAATGCTTAACAGGAAAAAAAATTAGTTATTGCTTTTTAGGGTTTAATATATTTTAAAAGAATGCAGACATTGCTACAAAGTTAGACGATTTCAATTTTCTAGTTTACAGATATTTTATCTACCTCTGGCATACTTTAATACACTGCTAACAAAAACAAGACAAATAAATTTAGCTTTATATTTTTATTTTGTCATATAAAATAAAATGTTTTTAAAATAATGCATTTGTTATCATTTATCTTTATATTGACCCATTCATTAAAAAGCATGACAAATTCTCTTGAAGACTGCTACAAATTTTTCATCCACTATAAGAGGAAAGATGAGTGTCTTTTTTTACTACACTCAGTCCCACTGAAATACCAAAATTAAACATTGAAAAGAAAAGAGAAAGCACAGAAGTTTAGGAGTTATTATTATTATTTTGTGAGAGGGCAATATGTTAACATTCTAATTTCTTGATATATTCATTTCAGTTATCACAACTAATTGAGTTTTAAAGACATGACAGAGACCTTGCAGCAGACATTCAGTTTTAATTTCATTTTATAAAGATAGATCTTTAGAATTTTTACATTTATTTGCTTTTTTTTTTTAAGATTTTATTTATCTGACAGAGAGAGACACAGCGAGAGAGGGAACACAAGCAGGCGGAGTGGGAGAGGGAGAAGCAGGCTTCCCGCGGAGCAGGGAGCCCGATGTGGGGCTCGATCCCAGGACCCTGGGACCATGACCTGAACCGAAGGCAGACACTTAACAACTAAGCCACTCAGGCACCCCTTATTTGCTTTATTTTTAATGTTGGACAAAGGTGACCTTCCTGTTTAACTGTACAATGTATTAACAAGCACAGCTTACACATGACAGAGCTAAATTACCATAAAGCAAAATAATATATAAATATCTTATCACATTTTGAAGAGGATCCCCTCAATACATTTACAACATAATACAAAAGAGAAATAAATTTTCTTGTTAGTTTCTTTATAAGTTATATAGCATATTACTGTTTCTCTAATTTTCTCAATGCTAAAGTGCAAGTGAAGAACCCTTTAACATTCAATTTGGGATGAATACAGACTGGCACTGTGAAATGCTATATAAGTATCAAGGTAATAGTTTAATGAAAGTATTATTTAATATGTAACTTCTGTAGTACTTTATGGTCCCAGTTTTAAAAACAAGGAAAAAAAGAACTGACTTATCAGAATTTGAGAGGCAGTGAGATTTCTGATATAAATTAATCTAAATCTTCTCTTTATAGATGAAGAAACAGTTCCCCAAATAAGTAAGCCCCTTGGTCAAGGTCACACATCGTGGTGTAGCAAGAAGACCTAGAATTTAGTCAGACCTGGATACTGATCCAAGCTCTACCCCTTACTGTGTTACGCTGTACATGTTACTATATCTTTCAATTAAAGATTTATTTATTTATTTTAGAGGGAGAGAGAGAAAGCACGCAAGTGGGGCAAGGGGCAAAGGGAGAGAAGAGAGAGAAATCTTCAAGCAGACTCCCCGCTGAGCAAGGAGCCCCACACTGGGCTAGTAGATCCCAGGACCCCAAGATCATGACCTGAGCAGAAATCAAGAGCTGGCCGCTTAACCAACCTAGCCACCCAAGCACCCCCACTATACCTTTGAAGTCCTTAGTTTCTGCATCTTTAAAAAAGACGTAATAAGCATTTCACGTGTTTCCATGATGATGAAATTGAGTAGAGTATTATCATGGTACATACAAGGATGGTAAACATACGTGAAGTTCTATTCTTATTTAAGAAATAGCTACATATAATCCAAGTTTCTCTTGCCTTCTCATCTATAACTCACAAAGGTAATATTCTGCTTAGTTTTGGAGTTGCTTAAAATTCAAAATACATATTTTTCCTATATAGTTTTAAATCTTATCCCAATTATGTGAATCTCATGAATTCAAAACTGTACCTTTTGCCATCTACATATTAAATTAGCATAATTAGCTAATCTGAAGGGACTTTAACAAAGCTTTTCCATTCTATTCATTAGCCTCTGTCTTTTTCTCCCTAAGTGAGGTTAATATTTTTTCCAACTGCAAAAATTTTAACAGGGTTAATGAGTGAGTATAATTCTCTTCGTAAATACAAGGGCCTGCTAACCTTTATCCTTAGGGGAAATTAAAAATTTTAAGTCAAGCAAAATGTCTTGACTGTGATTACCAAGCAGTCTTTTTCCTGAAAAAATTAGTCCAGTACAATGATTAAAAAAGGGAAAAAAAATTGTTCCTTCTTTCAAATCAGGTATGTCTAAACTACAGCCTATAAGAGAAGAATGCTCTCAATTTTATAAAAGAAACTGTATTTCCACTTAACCCAAAGAAAAATTTCATATTACATACCTTTAAATTCTTTATTATGCATGAATATCAATTTATGAGAAAGAACACTAGCCCAAGGATTTTCTTAGTTTTCCAAGCATTATAAAGTTATGTCTCTATAGAGATAAATGTGACAGAGTGAGAAGAAAATGATGGGGGAGAGCTGGAGAAAGTTCTTTACTGTTTCATTTATCAGAGAAAAAGAACATCCATAATAATATATATACCTATATACACACATACATATATACACATACACATATATATTTTTTAGTTCTCTCTATGTTCTCCCAAAGACAAATCTCTCTTATTATAAATGGTACGTATAAAGGGCCTTAGACATTTTTACTTATGTTTTGCTAATCACAAAACTCAATTTCAGAGATTTTTCTGTGTGAAAACGTGACTGACACCTTATCCCTAGTGGTTAAAAGTAAATGGAAATATCCACATTAAGTTACAGAGGACAAAAATTAAATTGGATCCCACAATGACTATTCCTTCAGAATACAGCGCCCTGACATTGTTCTCTAGAATCAGACCATTTGTTAAATGCCCTGAAATTGATAACCATGGGTATTCTCTAATGCTCTTCCTGAATAATAGAAAACAAAAATGTTGTAGAGATTAAAAGTGATGTGCGAGTCCCAGATGAACTAAAGGTGTACAATAACAACAGCCACTTCAAGGAAAGTACATTCCAACACCCTGTCTTTCCTTTCCCCAGAGGTTCAAGGATGAAATGTACATCGATTTTAGCCAACTGGAAGAAACGTTTACCATTCCCAAAAGCAAAAAGCAAAATAGGATCTCATTCTCTGCCTATAAACAAGCACGAATATAAATACCAATGGTAGTGTCTCTGAAGGTAACGAGAGTTACAGGATAGACATAAGCCAGTACTCCACCTCCTTGATCAAAGGATTAAACAGGTGTCCCTTTAGAAACAGAACCAGATTTTCCTGCAAGAAAGGCGCTCGTTTCAGAAAGTCACACCAGCTAAAAAGGTGGATATCCATAGTCCTCATTTCTCATTCCTGAAACTGTGGTTTTAAGATAAAATCAGTTCTGAACATTAAACATTATTACCCCTAATTTTCAAATAAGGAAACTGCCTCCATGTCCAATTTTGAAGAAACTGCTTCCATGCCCAGTGGCAACCAGTAACATGCAGCAGAATCCAGGCCCAAACCCCCGACGTCCGTTCTAAAGTCCTTGGCCTTAGCTGAAATTACCACACCAGCCTCCGTATTACCGGTATACGGACATTGTAAACTTTTCTTATTTTTCTCCCACAATGTCAAAAGAGTTAAAGTAAACATGAATTATTTCTTGGTTTGTCTGCTGTATGACTAAATGCAGACTTTGGTAGGGCTGTAAACACAGTAGAGAATTACTACAGGGATGTTGATATAAATATCCAATGAATTAAAATACAATTACTTCTCACCTTTTATTTCTTGATTTATGTATGATTTTTTTTTTTTTTTTCCTGAGCTGGTAATAAGTCAACAGTGAAAACTAAGACAGACCAGTGTGGAACCCATGAAAGAAAGGGTTTGGTGGAAATCCCTCTGCTCCCATTTGTAACTCCATGGCAATGGTTTTTAACTTATACCAAAAAAAAGCTCCATGGAATTCTGGAGTTCCCAACCTTCTGAAGACCATTTACTGGCTCTGTATGGGTCCACGGATAATTCAGTTTTATAGTACCTGAAAGTGCACAGCAAATTACTTTTATCATTAACTCATTCTTTATAAATGTGTAGTCTGGCTCAGAGGCTCAACCCCTTATGCCTTTTTCTTCCCCTCCTCTCTTGACAATTCTCTCTCCTGATTGACAGTTGCTGTCCCATAGGTCTCGTGCTACTGCTGGGAGCACATTCAGGATCTGGGGAGGTAAAACCACACAGGACCCAGGCTGAGACCTGCAGCTGGCTCCAGGAGTTTGCCTCTTGGTAAGGCCTGTGGCTCCCACACAAAGAGAAAAGGACTCTGAAAAACATGAGAGGGGCACCCTCTGCGGGACTGGGAAACCAACTCTGATTAAGCTAGTAGGGTCCAAGAGTGAATCTAAGCTCTCCTGACTCATCCCCACTTCTCCTATAGTAGGATGGTATGGGTTTGTTCCAGATCAATTCTGACTTGTTCAGAAAATTCAACTGTTCTATTACATATTATGTATAAGAATGAAGTGTTGCTTGACCAAAACCCAACTTTCCTTCCATCCCAGCTTAAATTAAGCCTGGAAAAAAACATACTTGTTACTAGTTTAAAGCAAAGACAATTTTTAATCTGTCATCTGGTCAAACTCAACCATCAAATATACTTTTCTAAGATTCCTGGTCCTATATCAAGTTTTGATCAAAAACAAGAACAAAGACTCATACATGCAAATAATAGATGAAACCACACACTGAGATTGATCATGGAAAGTTTTTTTTGCCTATGTTTATTTAATGAAGTTATTTGTGTAGAAATATGATCATCCCAAATGGTACAGCTTCTCTCACCAACAACCACTAAACAGAAGATCCCTGCTATATTATTTTTTAGCACACAATATTATATATGTGAGAAACAGATGGTGAATGTCAACTTGGCCCCATTCCATCATCTGCTCTTTGTATTGCTAGTCAAGTTCAGAGTGTTATATAAGGAGTAAAGATAGACAATAATATTGTTGAAGACAAAGGTAGTCTCCTTCCTTGAGCTCTCCCAACATTTGCAGTATATATGCCAAGTACTTCCAAGGGCAACAACTTATCTGTAATATAGAAAATCTGTTTTAATTTAATTTTATTAAATAAAACCTAAATAAAAACATTCATTTCTAAAGCCCCCCCACAGACATTTTCTGCTCTAGAAAAAGAAAGAGTAATGGATCTTTAAAAACCCATACTTAAAAAAAAAAGGATACAGAAAATAGATTGCATACACCTCAAGAGGATACATGACAAGAAAAACAACAAAGCATAAATACTTTGCTGAGTTTTGTTTCATTGACTTCATTTCTACAGTAACAAGGTGTTTTCGAGTTCTATCATACCCACGTCAGATAAGGTAAAAAAATCATCCTATCTTTTAAGACAGGTATCCAAACTGACCTGTTCTGTTTGATTCAGTCTCCTTCAACTCTGGGTAGCATTTGTTCTTCTAGTTACAATTTAGTACTACAACTGTGAGGTCAAGGGCAGAGCCTCCATTATCTCTGCATTTGACTAGAGAATCTAGCACATATTAAGCACTTAATGAGTAATGAAAGCAATAACTATCAGCTATAATTCATAAGTTCATCATTTCATTTTGTATACTGGGTCCACACTGGTGATCAGCAAATAAACCATAAACATTTTCTAACCAGGAAAAAATAGTTTTAGTCCCATTTTAAAAACCTATCCTCATTTTAAATTTTTAGAAAGCAAGGGTCATTGATTTGGTGACTGCTCTATAATTTTCTTCAAACTCCAAATGTTAATTATTATAATAGTTAATGCTGATAGTTCTTGACAACATCTCTACAAGTAAGGATTAGATAATATAATTTGTATTTAAAAGGAAAAGTATGCCCGCGTACCATTAGAAAACTAGAACAGTGTCCATTGACATCATTCATACAAAAATGGTCAGAGATAATGTTGTCTAAATAGATGCTGAAGATCAATCTCACTTAGGAAATTTAATAAGATAAATCAGTAGGTATTAATTGACTACTCCCTCAGTTAGGCTAACTATTAAATATTGAGTCTGGTCCTTTGCCAGTGTTGCCTCCTATAGTCTACAGCTATGACTGTCTATAAGTGTTCTCAGTCATTCAACCAACAATCAATGACCTTCATTCGTTTCTTTCTCTAAACTACACCATTCTTGAAGATAAACCCTGCATCTAATTAATTTCTGTATTTTCCATCATGCAAAATACAGAGCCTTTTAAGTAATTAACAGGAAATGAGTAGTATAGGAATGAGCAAATCCTTCCATTCCACAATACCGTGATCATGAAAGGCATGATGGGGGGGCGGGGGGAAATGAGTGCTAGGATCAAGACGTTAAGTTGGGCAGAAAAATATTTCTTTTCTTTTTTTTTTTACTTGAGGAAGCAGAAATCTTCAAATTTTACAAATTTGAAATCACTGAAACAGAAAAGCCTCTCCCTTGGGACTTCCAATTCTGTTTCGACCTATGCCCCAATCACCTTGCATTAACCCATTGCAAATCCATCTTCAGACAGCTATCCTCTAAGATATCTTACAACAAACTCCTAAGACTTCCCACTTTTCATCTCTGATCAAAATATTCATTTCCTCAATGTAGTGCCTGTCACTTCTGGAAAATAAGAACTAACTCACATCACATTGCAATACTTAATAACCAATTACCCCCAGGTACTTGTATTTATTAACTCCTGTAAATTGTTGAGGCAGAATATCTTGCTCTACAAAAAAAGGGAGGGGGAGGGGCACCTGGGTGGCTCAGTCGTTAAGCGTCTGCCTTCGGCTCAGGTCATGATCCCGGGGTCCTGGGATCGAGCCCCACATCGGGCTCTCCACTCAGCGGGGAGCCTGCCTCTCCCTCTCCCACTCCCCCTGCTTGTGTTCCCTCTCTCGCTGTGTCTCTCTCTGTCAAAAAATAAATAAAATGTTAAAGAAAAAAAAAAAAGGGAGGGGGGAGATGTCAACAATCTAAAGAGTTGGCACTTCGGGGAAAGAGAATCAGAATTTAAATCTAATTTCCTTTTTTTTTTTTTTAAAGATTTTATTTATTTGACAGAGAGAGACACAGCGAGAGCAGGAACACAAGCAGGGGGAGTGGGAGAGGGAGAAGCAGGCTTCCCGCCGAGCAGGGAGCCCGATGTGGGACTTGATCCCAGGACCCCGGGACCATGACCTGAGCCGAAGGCAGACGCTTAACGACTGAGCCACCCAGGCACCCCTAAATCTAATTTCCAACTTGATACCTCTACTGTCCCTTCCCCCGTCCTCCCTAACTTAGTTTAGTAGTTTTGATTCCTAGTTTACCAGAAAGCAGAGGTTCTCCACTGTCATTTTTTAAAGACAAAGATATAATGTGTCCATGTTTATCAGCTGCTTTTAAGTGAAAATTATATTTTTCATTTTTTATTCATTACGTTTTTCAGTGTAACATAAATAGTTCATTTCTCACTTAACAAAGTACAAATCCCTGCATGATAAAGGCCACGGTGGAGATACAAAACAGGTTAAGACACGGGCCTTCTTCTCAACTATTTTATCACATTTATCATATTTACAATGATTAATTTTATTTTTAAATTGATAAAAAATTCTAACATCTTACTAACAACTAAAAGTGACTAGATTCTGCAAATATTAAAGTCTATTATTTCAATGTTAATCCTTTGAAGTAAAAGCAAAATTTCAAAAATTTAAATTGAAGATTATTTATTCCCTCACTTTTTTTTACATCTCACACTCCTGTATCATACCACGTGATTTCTTTGTTGTGATGACCACTGGATGTCATATGTAAGTGATGAATCACTAAATTCTACTCCTGAAACTAAAATAAATAAATAAATACTTTATAAAAGGGAATAAAAAATAAAATAAAACATATTAATAAAAATAAACAAATCATTTGTTCTAAAGTGTACAGACATATTAGGAGTATGTTTAACTTGTTCTTTGTTTTGTTACTGTAATGACTGCTGGTACTGTGTTAATGTTACTTTTTCATAAGAAAATCATAAAATAATCCTCAAATCTACTTTATTGTTTAACTTTTTCTTCCACCTCTTTTGTTTTAAGGATAGGATAATGAATCCTTTGAATCACTTTCTTCTTTTTGTCTACACTATCGTCACTGAAAGGTTAAAATAATTGTAAATTACCAATAGGTCTAACAATTTATATTCTTTTCTGCCATTGGATCTGGTACTTATCTTCTACTCACTACTCTTACTATAGTAATAGTTGTATTGAAAACATGTATTACAAAATGTAACAAATACAGGTATGGCTTCTTAATAGAGATTTTAGCCCAGCATAGCTACTGTATTACTTTGCTATCAAATCACAGTGAGAATTGATAGAGTTAAGTTTTTAAAAATCATCTACTGTCAGAAGAGTTTGATACCAACCAGGAAAAAGGATGTTATCTTTCAGGTTACAATATTAAAGTCAGCAAAGCGCGATCTCAGCTATTGTTCATTCTGGCAAATCACCAGTGGCTGGATGATTTACAACAGGTTACTAATTATATGATAGCCCATAAACATCGCTAGAAATTTCAAATGTCCACCTGCTAGAAGTGTAGCTACATGAGCTGTAAAAGGAGAGCAATCATGATCGCTGGCTGACTCCAAAGGCAAATATTTGGTTAGCAAGGCTGCCTGTTCACTACTAGTGTTAGTATTCACTGATATCAGATAAACCATATCCACAACAGAAATTTCCATTTAAATGACTGTTAACAAGTCTGATGAAGTTAAACTGAGATATGATGATTCCAGAATTTTAATGATGGAAGGAGTCAACAGACCTGTTATAAAACAGCTGTGTGTATTGGGAATGTTTGCCAGTGGGATTGTCTGGTTCCATGAGTAGCATGGTAATCTTAGAGTTGCGTCCTAGGGTAGCAGAGTTAGTCACACAGAGCGAGAAAGACAGTGAGGACAAAGGAAAACTGGCATTTACTGTGCGCCCACTGTGATCTAAAGCTTGAGCTAGATACTTTCAAGTATATTAATTTTAGTACTCTCATTAATGCTGTAAGGTTTATCATTGCTATGCTTTTTACACATGAATAAACAGAAGCTGTGAAAGATTAATTTTGCCAAGGTCACTCACATGGGAGAAGGAGTAGGGTACGGATCTAAATACTTCTCATGATGGAACCCATCCCTGCCCTGCTGTGTGCCCTTCCACAGGTCCCTTTATCCTTCTGAGACTGTTACCACATCTTTAAAATGAGCCCTGAAGGTGCTTCCATGTTATTATTTACTCCTGATTTTTTTTGTTCTGTTGTCTTTTCTTATTCCTTTATAAATGCATAAGGGAAGTTTGCTTAATAGAGATAAGGTGTATTAATGTTCCAAAAGGAAAATCTTTAAAGAAATGAGCTAGTTAGTTACTTTCATCCTAAGTTAGAGAGTTAGGGGTCTCCATCTCTGCATAGAAGACATTTTGTCAGTCTTCCAGGTTCAGTGACTGAATCCAATGAGTAAATCATCAGTCATTTTATTTGACATTTAGAATTTGTTATCAGTTTGTTGTAAAAACCACAAATATTTATTGTTTTGTGGGCTGTGTTTTCCTCACCTATAGTGTGCAAATCAGGGACTATCCCTTTAGTGTATAAACAGCATTTATCCCACAAGGCTGTTCTAATAATTAAATGGATCAATATATATATATATAATACTTAGAACAGTGTCTGGGGTGCATCATGCTCTACAAAGTGCTATTTATTTTTATGATTTGGATAATGTACCCCTTCATCCATGAAACATACAGAACATTACATAATTCCTGACAGACAATATTAACGGCTGTGTAGAAGGATTCGTTTACCCATAAACATACCTTTTATATATTTGTTTACATTTGGTCTAAAAACATTACTGAATATGCACTACTTGTATTTAGAATGTATCCAGGAACATCTTCAACTTTTTTTCTCTATCTTCTATTTAGAAAATTCAAAATGTATTATCATTGTTTCCCCAAAATGACCAGAACTAACTCCCCTTCAAACTAAGTAAAGAAATGAAACAGTGTTCAAAACAAATGTATTAAAATTTTATGTCCTGCTTATCTGGAGACAGGAAAGCATACAAAATTGGCTGCAAGCAAATGGTATCCAATAAATCTTTACAGTAAGAACAAATTAATATATAAATGAGCAAGGAATTATTCAAAAAGAAGGTATGATCAAAGTAGTAGTGAAGCATTCAAAAGAATACAAAATCAACTAGAAAAACAAAATCCCAACTTTAATCAAGAACATTAACTCTGAAGGACAACTAGGAAATTCCCATAAATTTACTGATGAAAAAAAAAAAAGCGCTGTAGAAAATAGTAGTGAGGAAAATTTCATAAAATTTCACTTAAGAAACTGGACACTGAAGAGGATACTTAAGGAACTACCCAAATGGATTATCACTGAAGTGAAGGAACTGTGGGCTATACCTCCACAGGCAATTTGTTCAAAATTTCTGATGAACCAACGAACCACAAGCAAGCAAAACAAAGAGAAAGTAACATCGGGGAGCACTGCTGCCTTGTCCGCATATAAGTCTTCCTCTTGGATAAGGAAGTAATCTCCATGATCCCTCAAATCTGTCAGTGTTTCAGACACTAACTTCTGAGGTGGAAACAGCAGATACAATCTAAGTTCCTCGGCTTGGGTGGGAAATGTCTGATTTTGTCACAAAGCCCTAAATATCTCCCTCTGGGAAACTGCACTTCCTTTGAAATTTCTCTCCTTCTTATTTGCTTACTGTAGGGCTAAAACATTTCTCCGCCACCGCTCCTTTCCAGGTCTCCTGCTCGTCCCTTCCCCAGAGTCCTAGTGAGTCTTCCTTTGACAAAACTCAGAAAGGAGAAAACTTGCCTCTTCTCTCAGGCTTGGCAAGGAAGTCTTCAGTTTCTTTTCTTGAAAGAAATTCAATCTCTGAGAAATTAAGTCTCTGAGAAGAACCCAGACAAGCACACTGTTGATTCTGGAAATCCAACAAACCACTCCAATTTAGAATTTCCACCAAGGTTTTCACAGTGCTGAAGGAAGTATCCAGCATATGCTGGAGTCAGAAGACCTGGCTTCTGTTTTTGAAACTTCAGTCGATTACATCTCAAGATAAGATTATACCTTTTAATCTCTGTTCTGGGTTTCCCCATCTACCAAAAACGGGAACCAGAGGTTTTCTTCAGTTTATATTTAAATATTTTTATTACTCGGAACACTTCTCTTTACTCTGAGGAAAACAACACAAGTTCTTTCGTCCTTCTCTATCATCGTTCTTCACCACCCCACACGCCAACTGTTTCTTTTCATGTGTCCTTGAGATCAATTCTACTTTGGAAACTCATCAGAACGTGGGTCATGACCCCAGCTGTTATGAATCTCACTGCTGAACATTTTCTTTTCCATTTCATGCCTTCCTTCTTTCTCTCCCAGTTGACAAGTAGGCAATCATTCATCCAGCAAACATCCACGAGTCTGGAGGCCATTCTGACCAGGATCATCAGGGATATCAATAAATCCCAGCAACTTCAATCCCTCCTCCACTCCCATAGACCAGTCCCTGCAGTGCAGACCATGACCTTAGAGCTGTAGGCTTTGTTATAGCAGCTAAGAATTTTCTTTCATGGGAGCTAGAAATGATGTATCTCAGTACTAGCTCAACAAATGTACTCATTTGAGTGTATCTGTCATGAAAAAAAAAGTTACCTGGTTAGAATTATTAAACACATCATTATTTTTTTTAATATTTTATTTATTTATTTGACAGAGAGAGAGAGCAAGAGAAGGGACACAAGCAGGCGGAATGTGAGAGGGAGAAGCAGGCTTCCCGCTGAGCAGGGAGCCCAATGTGGGGCTTGATCCCAGGACCCTGGGATCATGACCTGAGCCAAAGGGAGATGCTTAACAACTGAGCCACCCAGGCGCCCCTAAACACATCATTATAACACCAGATTTATTACAGTGCTACACTGAAAATCATTATGCTCATAACAACTCATAAATTCTGAAAGGTGTTTTATATTGCTTGTGTAAAAACTATCACACCATCCTAAAAGATGCTGACTTCTCAGAGCAGTAGATTTATACTGCCAAACTGAAATAAGAATGGGAATCTTCTGTCAGCTGGCCCCTTCTCTGAGACCGCTGCATTCTGTGAATGCTATGCTCCAACAGCCTGATGGCCCTAGGATTTTCTATGGGATCCACACAACCCCTGTCTAAAGTATATGCTAATAAAATGCTAAAAGCTGTCAGGGCACAGAACATAAGAAACTTCCTGACCAATTTTAATCCTAATTACTCTCCTTCTAAGGCAGAAACTGCTGTTTACAGCCTCATCCAGTTTTAGCTAGATGACCAGTTTAGAAAGCATGATTGTAAAAATGTAGTTTCATGGACGCCAGTTTCTCTTAATGACTCATCTTCAGCGGCACAGGCTTCTGAAGATGCAGCAAATCATACCAACAAGAAAGGTGCAACATTTCTATTATAATAAAGATCTTGGCATCATGGGATTTCATACTGTCTCATTTAAATATTCCCTTCGATAACTCTGAGATGACATAGAAATTGTGGTGTGTGTGTGCAGGATTAGAGATGTAATAACTTAGAACTTTCTTAACACGTTGGCTTCCTCTCTGGTCTTACAAAGCATTTCATAATCAAAAAAAAAAAAGTGAAAGAGAGAAAGAATTCAAAGTTTAACACAAAATTTAAATGACCTAATAAACTCATTCCTCCAAGTAGCATATCTGACCTCACAGGAAATCTTTTACTTTCCTAGTACTAGTCTGGTCCATGTAGGACTACCCAAGATCTTTCTAGAATGATAGGTATGTCATTTAAATAAGCTTTTGTATTAGAACTTTCAAGTGGTCTTTCATCAGTAGAGGCAAGTTCTGTTTCAACCTTTAGGTATGATCCTGATGAGCCAAATTACTAACTAAAAAATGAATGCCAGCAACACACTGTAACTTTGTATCTCTCTCTTAAAATAGAAGTCCAAACTATCTGCCTCTTCCTCTGAAACAACCACCCCTGTTCATCTAAAGTGCTTCATCCTATAAACTCCTCTCTGACGATCTTACAATCACTTCTCAATTATTATCATCAGGTAAATTATCCTTATAAAAGATGTTAATTTCTGGGGTGCCTGGGTGGCTCAGTTGGTTAAGCAACTGCCTTCAGCTCAGGTCATGATCCCAGGGTCCTGGGATTGAGTCCCGCATTGGGCTCCCTGCTCGGCGGGAAGCCTGCTTCTCCCTCTGCCTGCAGCTCCCCCTGCTTGTGCTCTCTCTCTCTGTCAAATAAATAAATAAAATCTTAAAAAAAAAAGATGTTAATTTCTGTTTCTAATTAACACTGTCACCTACTTTCTGATTATTCCCATCTAGAATAAGCTAGAAGGGAAGATCCATTGAAGTAAACCACTTAATTATTTTCAGTGTCCCAGGGATACATGAGCTCTTACAAGAAAGAATAAGAAAGAAAAAGGTTAGAGACATCACTTTCACAGAGAGAACACCAGCGAGTAGAACAAAAGAACCAATGATTTTTAGCTCACAGGCAAGATAACAATATTCTCACTCACTTAGTACTGAGTATTTACTACAGCGCAGTCTCTAGCTAAACACTTTATATGTATTGTTTTACTTAATTTTCATGAAACTATGTAAGGTAGGTACTATTAATATCTCCAATTTAGAGATAAGGAAGCTGAGGTCTGGCAACCCAAGTTACCTAACCAAGATCAAAACAGGTAAAAGTGTCAAAGTCAAGGTCCTCTTACAGCATACAGGGTAACTCATTCAGGAATGAGAAAAGCCCTATAGTCTGTTTTCAGTCACAGTGAAAGGATATTATGGAAAATTCCATAAAAGGAGACAACAATGTACATATTTAACCTTGAGCACTCCAGAACCAAATCCTCACATGTGAAACCATAGTATGCCTTTCTTTACTCTTTAGTATTTTTATAATATATTCTATCTTAATGTAATATGATCACTCCATGATTTTTATAACCGTTCCAAACTCTTTAAAGGCCTATCTCAAACACCTGAAGTTCTTTCAAAGCGTTTGCAAACATCCCCTAGTAATTGCTTTTAGTACATCAGTCTGAAAAAAGCATGCACTATCCTTTATAAATTACTGATGTAGTACAATTTTTTCACTTAAAAAATCAGAATTTTATTTTCTTCAAAGGTATCAAATGGAAGATCCCATTGCAAAACACTGGTCAGAGATTTACATATTAGTTTAGAAATACCTAATTAATCATGGGCTCTGCAAATTAACTGTAGAATCGTCATGACTTTTCTCACACATTCTTCTAAAGATCTCACTTTAAAAATATTTTAACTATATGTGTGTGGTTAACCCCCCAAAAAAGCCATCAAAAGAAGAATCAAGCATTAATGCTTATTCTCCGCAGAATTACTTAAAATAATCTACTCCATTTCTGTTTCTCTATAGGATTACAGTATGAACTATTCAGGGATATTATTAACCTTGCTATATAATAAAACAAAGAAAAATGATTTTCAAAGATTTTTCTAAGAATCATTCAGTGAGTTAAATATTGACCATGGGCTGAGGTCTAATATAAAGACTGACTTTTTAACATAACAGTTTTTAGATTAAACTGCTTTTCTCTAATAGAATAGGAGGAACTCACCAACCCCCTCCCTTTATTAATAACCACTCCGCAAATAGGCAATAAAAGGCAATGTTATTTACATTTTATAGAAGCACTTTAAGTGAAATAAATAATAGGAGTACACACATATCCCCATGGCCTTCATCCTCATTCAGATTATAAAAATATTCTAGACCGGGAGCGCGTGGGTGGCTCAGTATTTAAGCATCTGCCTTTGGCTCAGGTCATGATCCCAGTGTCCTGGGATCAAGCCCCGCATCGGGCTCCCTGCTCAGCAGTGGGTCTGCTTCTCCCTCTCCCACTCCCCCTACTTGTGTTCCCTCTCTCGCTGTGTGTCTCTCTGTCAAATAAACAAATAAAATCTAAAAAAAAAAAAAATTCTAGACCAGTGTAGTGTTAATTTATAACACTAAGACATATTCTAAATAAAATAACCCAAAATTAAGGGTAGCTATGAAATTATATAAATTGTTGAAGACATTAATTTTTATTTCATTTTTGGTTGTTGGGGTTTTTTTGTAAGATTTTTTTTTTTAGAGCAGTTTTAGGTTCACAGCAAAATTGGGAAGATACAGAGGCTTCTCATATGCTCCCTGCCCCCACACATGCATTATCAATATCACTCACCACTCACCAGTGCTATATTAAGCTGGATTTTTTTTTAGGTTGGGAAAATAGTATTTAGCTACAAGTGGATGCTTATGTTTTCTTAAATTAATAATAAAAGTAGAATTTTATATGTTAAGAGCTAGAAGGAGCCTTAGTGATTGCTTAATTTGAGCTTCTCATTTTAGAGAAAGGAAACTGACACAAGGGCAGGTAAATAAGTTTCTAAAAGTCACAAGTTAGGGGGCCCCTAAACATCTGAGGCTATGAGGCAGGTCTCCTGACTCTCATGGTTTTAATTACCCAGGGCTATAGCATGCTCCGTAACTTTCAGCTATATATATTGCCTTAGAATAATAATTAGAAAAATGCAAATCAGGCTGGTATTAGCTATAACTATCCACCTGACCACCTTACTCCCATAGTTAGTGGGCCAGCTAACTTTGCTGAGAAGAAAATCTGCACTAAACTCTATGCCCATGGTTGACCCTGTGGCCCTGGTATGCTCTGTTAGGCAGTGGGGGCTCAAAGGAGCCAGAAGGGAAGAGGGGATGCCGGAGAGCAAGCAACTGAAGAGGAACAAGGCTGAGAACCACCCTAATTCACAGCACACGTGAAGCTAACCCACTTATGCCCCATGCACACACACACCCAGGTGTGTTGTGTGTATGTCCTTGAGACAACACATTTAAGTTGAAGTTTATATCCCATATTCATAGGGATATTTTCATTTATTTGGCTCTCAATCTTAACAAGCCAAGTCCTAGGACCAATATATATCACTAAGCAAGAGTTATTGCAGAGTACGTGAGCATATGCAAACTTCTGTCCATCTCAGAAAACTTTATAGACTTATAAATGACTCAACTGTTAGTCCTTAACCCCAGTTGAACATTCAAAGTATCTGAAGAGCTTCTACAAAATGCCAATGCCTAGACCCCATCCCAGATCAATTGCATCAGAATTTCTAAGAGTGGGGCCCCAACATCAGGGCCAATCCTGTCCGTGTTACTCCAAAACACATGGTATATCTCATTGGGTGATTAATCAACAAACACATCATGTTTTTGAATACCTCATTCATGGAGGGCAATATGATAGTCATCAAGAATATAAAAAATAAGAAGACAGATTAGCTGTTTCTTACCTTCAAGGAAGAGAGCTTTCTAAAATTCTAGGTTCTTACATTCCACTGTCAATGTTACATTTCTACTTTAATGCCATTCCGAGGTTTTGGGTTTTGTTGTTGTTGTTGTTGTTGCCATAATTAATGGCAAAATGTCAAACCTCCCACACCATGTACACATAAAGGTCAGAGACCCCTGCTCACCACTAGAAGCACCTCTCCAGACTGACAATGATCCATTAATGAAATGATCAGTTCCTTCATTCAACCAGGGAAAAATCTGTTTAACCACATTATCATCTAATCCACACTAACTTTACTGTATATTGTGTCCATTAAGGTACCATTCAAGAGTTTTATTAAAGTAGAATAGAAATCTAGATCTGCTATGCAAACTGTCTCCTTTTGATCACTCTTCACACTTTACCAAATTACTAAGTGAGGTCATTCAAGTTGATACAGATGATGGTGACAAGAATCCTTTACTTGGTATATCACAATTGCCAGGAAGAGTCTCCATCCAAAGCTATCTTTCCACAAAATTATCTTAATGTACTGATTCTCATACTAATTAGCAAATTTGCCCTTAAATATAGACTTGGAAATAGGAAGAAAAAATATACTGTACCTTCACTTAAAGTATTTCATTCACATTTAATCAAATAAAGCATAAATATATTTCTATATTTTTTGTCCACATAAATTCCTGCAAGGGAGGTATTGTTTCTGTTTATCTTGGTTTTTTCTTAATGACCCAGCACTCGATAAGTAAATGAGAAGTTACTGTAGTTAACAATTACATTTGAATTTTTGCAGTTTTACATTTCAACAGGAATTGGCTTTTTTAAATCTTTAAAACAAAAACTGAAATGACTTTTGAGGGCTACGAAGGAGAGCAAAAAATTTCCTCTCGAACCTTCTTCATGGACTGTTTTCTGGAAACCAGCAAGCAGCTACTATTTAACATATGGAAAAATGCACATTGTACAAATGCACATAAAATTCAGTTTATCGTGCTAACCTTGGTCTCTCAGTCTCAGAGTTAATCTAGATTCTAAACGCCCAGTTGCACAGGCCAGCAGGCCAATGACCCTTAATTTCTCACAGTGATTTGTCAAATTCAAAAAAAAATCATTAAACAAATATCTCATTTAACCACCGGAGAAAGGGTCACAAACTCAAATATCTATGGGGACCAGGAAAGCAACGTAACTGAATGTGTCTATGGAGGTAAGAGGAGATGGAGATGCTGAGGTGAGGTTCTGGCAACACATACCAACACAGCCCTTATTAAAGAAAGCAGCTGGAAAAAATCAGATTTTCTGTGAAAACTTCTGAATCCTGCCTACTGAAACCAATGTAAACTGTACAAATCTCTTTGGAGGCCAAATAATTCTATCCGAGCTGGGAGGCAGCCTTCATCTCTGATCTAGATGATAAGAAGAAAGGCAATTCCGAAGAGGACCAAAAAAATTCACATTACCACTGATTTCCATAAACATTCCACTGAAATTTGTTTCTTACAGTCCACAGTTTGTCAAGCCATGTGCCAATGCATTAGGGTCTGCTTTCTTCAAGATAGTCAAGATATTCCATCTTGAGTTTTCCTAACTAGTTTGGCCTGAACTCCTAAGAGTGTTCTAGGATATATACAGAACATAGGCAAAAAGAGTGAAAGAGTGAACCTTTTTTTTTTTTTTTTTTTTTTATGAATGGTGATTCAGGCAATGGATAAGTGAACATGAATCACTTGGAAACATGAATAAATATAAACAATGAGTTTTTGCTCACTCATGCTCTCTCTCTCTGTTTTTGTCAACATTTGTGGGGGGAGAAGCTGAATTAAAGATAAGGAGTGACTAAATTCCAAAGTAAAATCATAAGCCAAATAAAAATCATGCAAGAGTAACAACAGATACACAAACACTGCCGCAAACCCAACGTAACACATTTAACATGATTCCAAATGAGTAAAACTGAACTATCTGACAAACCGCACTGGTCATTTGCGCATAAGATAGAGGAGGACTTAATTATGTAATACAGGTGAATAAATCAAGGAAAGGAATGTAGACAAATGTCTCTACAGTAATGCTGTTTGCATGGTCTACCTGGAAAAAAATTGTATTTTTACAAACTATTTGTGACATCATACTAGAGGAAACGTGGAATTTATATGTTATCTCTGCTGATGGATGAATTACCTTTACCTATACAAACAGAAAGTAGAATAACGTTACACTTCAACAAGCCTACTTTTTTATCGAGTGCCTTAGCTAGAAAAACAACTGATCATTCCACACTGTTTTTAAAGCTTCTTCCCTCCTCCCATCAACCCTACTTTTCACCAAAACTCTACATTTTCTCTCATTCACCCCATACTCTTATTCTTTTCCTAAACAAACAAGTAAATAGAATTTAAAGTAAATATACTTTTTCAATGAGGTTATTAAATTCAGATATAGTCCTGGCTATGTGATGGCTGCTAATAAACTATAAAAATTTGTTTTGTTATTATAACTGAGGGAGTATCTAATGTCTCTCATTTAAAATCATGGTGTTAACTCAGTCGACACAAGCCAAAGCTTAAAAACAAATATAAAACCTACAACTAAGAATTACTAATAAAATTTCAAAGAGAAGTCAAGGTTGGGACCAACCTGAAGACAATGGCTTCACACTGACAGACTCAGAGACGATGTGATGACAAATAAGAGTGGAGTCCACACCGCAATCTCCCAACTGAATCTGAGTTCAACTGGTGAAAGCATTTTAAATTAAGGGTTACTTGCATGACACACAAACACACTCACAGAAGAAAGATACAAGAACAGATACTCTGAGAGGACAGATAATAACTGCTCAGTAACTGTTGATTACTGATGTCCTCTCCATTTATAGTATCTGACCAACTAATTCTTGTCTACAAACAAGCAAAATACCGTGAGAGCATGAGACACCCCTGTACCAGATTACCACCCTGGCTGTCTTTTTCAAACAGCCGATAGGGCTATGTTGTAGTGAGATAAACATCTTTTCACCAGTCTGCCTCTCCCTTGGGGCTTCATCGGTTACCTAGAAATGAAATAATATGTATGTATAGATTTCCATACCCTCATCCTGAGGGGGAGGACTCTATAAAATGGAACTCAGTTGCCTAACTGTTAGAAAAAAATATATATTATTAGATAATTCATGTACTGAACAGAATATACATTAGATATAGGATAAGTTAATGGTTCATTTAAAAGTTGAATAAAATTCTTCCATTAAATTAAAAGGTTTTCTTAAGTCAACGTAATACATAATATGTCTGAATTATCCTTAAATGTGAATAAAGGTGGTTTTTTCAACCAATATTTATTCAGGGCAGAGGAACTGCTAAGAATTGTGTTGCATACTTGGGATTACACTCTAGTGGGAAAGACAAGTAATCAAATGATTACAGAACAGAAACTGTTCTATGACATCTGCCTTAAGAGCCACAAACATAAGGTTTAGCAATAGAAATACTTGAAGCCCACACTGTACTGAGGCTGGAAGAGGAAAGTGTAAGGAAGAATGATTTCTAAAGGAGGTGACACCTAATCTGGCAAAGAACGGAGGGGAGTGGTGTGTTCCAGGCATACGGAAGACCATGTGCCAAGACTCTGAAACAACAGCAGGTCTGGTAGAGAAGAAACAGAGATTCGGTAATAGAGGGAGCTTGGACTTTGTCCTCTAATAAAGGGAAACCATCAAAAGACTTTAAGCAAAGGAATAATACCCAGGGCTACTTGGATACATCAGAATCACTATGAAGAGCTGCAAGTCAGAGTCAACAACACAAAGTAACACTGAGGTCATTTAACTATTTCTGAACCAAAGATAATAAACTTTCAGCTTACCTCACCTCCATAACTAGAGAAACTTAAGGAAGACTCAAATCCCATAATATCCCAACAGCATATCATTTACATGAATGTGCTGAGACACGCTAGGACTAACACATTTGCCACACATGTAAGATACCTGTGAAACAAATGTCCGAGACTTACACGTATCCAAAGTATCTTCCTTAGCAGCTTCACAGAAAAAAGCCAAAGACATTATTATCATGATTTGATTTCTATGTCATGTTCATGAACCTGATCTTGGCATTTGATTCTTTTAACTCAGTTGGCTCATGGGACTGGCACTAAATATTAGCTGCCCAAAGTTCATAAATATTATTTGTTCAGCCCCAGACAAAACTGCTATAAAAATTAGAGAAGCACCAAATTCACTTATTATGTCTACTACTACCAAATTAGTCAACACTTCTCATTTTTGCTGTTAGTTTTTAGCAATGCTGTATTCTGCTTTTAAAAGCTTTGCCAAGACGACTGAGTGCCCCCCCAACCTGAGATTCCACAGACGCAGTCCTCAGCAACTCAAACACCCTCTGCCCCCGCATTCCCTCTCCCTTCACTCCTTTCTCTGAGTTCTAAGCATCGCTCCTCTTTGCCAAGGGCATCTTCCACTAATTTTCTTGAAAGTACTTCTTTATCCAGTCTAGTCCACTGTTTCATCAATTATGTAGAAGAGTTCTCTTATATTTTCAGATACTCCCTGGGGATTGACTATTTTTCACCCTTTGTACAAAACGTCTCAAGTCCCTTCTATGAAAGAAAAGAAAGAAAAGAAAGAAGAAAGGAAGAAAGGAGGGAAGGAAGGAAGGAAGGAAGGAAGGAAGGAAGGAAGGAAGAAAGAAAAAGAAAGAAAGAAAGAAAGAAAGAAAGAAAGAAAGAAAGAAAGAAAGAAAGAAAGAAAGAAAGAAAGAGAAAGAAAGAGAAAGAAAGAAAGAAAAA